>NC_054382.1:64403270-64718825 GCF_017654675.1 Xenopus laevis
CAAGGAGAGCAGAGGTAGAGCAGTAAGATGCTGGACCAGAAGGAGTGTGGCTTTTTAGTTTGCCTGTTGCCTTTGAGGTGTTGCTCCCAAAGTGCTTTGTGCTTGCCGCTCATGTGCCTTCGCATAGAAGTTGTACCTATGTGGCTGTTGGGCTTACCAAGGCTCAGTTTCTGACTGCACTCATTGCAAATTACAATGCTTTTGTCAGAGGCACACACATTAAAAAAATCCCACACTGCTGACTTTTTGGAAGTGTGCGATCTGGCGGTAACAGTAGAAGTTGGCGGAGTTGGCGGTATTGGCGGCAATGGCGGGTGCGTTGGCCGGCTGAACACAGGTGCCGATACATGTTGTTGCCCTGCTGATCCCTGCGGGCTGTCCTCCCTGCTTCTTCTAAGTCTTATTCTCCTACTGCCTCTCTGACTCTCCGTCTCTCCATCTGAACTACCCTCCTCTTGCTCTCTTCTACTAGGCACCCACAAAACATCAATCTCCTCATCATCATTCTCCTCAGATGCATCAATTTCTTCTGACACATCACAGAAGGAAGCAGCAGCGGGGACCTCCTCCTCATCACTCATTATGTCCATCTCTATCGTGTTCTCTGCCAGAATTAAATCTGGTGTAAGGTCCTCATCTCCTTCATCTTCTTCTGGCAATAATGGTTGCGCATTACTCAGTTCAAGAAACTCATTGGAAAATAACTCCTCTGACCCCAGTGAAGAAGGGGCACCGGTGGTGGAGGAAGTGTTACGTGGGGTGGCCATAGCAGTGGAGGATGAGGAGGATGTTGTGGTAAAGTTAGAAACGGTAGAGGATGGGGTGTGCTGTGTAAGCCAGTCAACTACCTCTTCAGCATTTTGGGAGTTCAGGGTCATTGGCTTTTTAAAACTGGGAAATTTGCTAGGGCCACAGGATTGCATAGCAGCACGGCCCCTAGCACGGCCTCTGCGTGGCGGCCTGCCTTTGCCTGGCATTATTTTTAAAAAAACAACAACAACAACAAAAACTCAGTTGGTTTTTCTGGAAACGATAATACACACAGCTAGATGGCGGGTTGAAGAAAACACTGTGCAAATAATGCCTACAAAGTCAACGTATACACTACTACAGCGGTGGATACGGATTACGTAAAATATATGAATGCTGCTTGAAAAAAAGTAACTCAAGTGGTTTTTCTAGAGACGATAATATTATCAATATTTAGACAAAATGTGAACAAGCTCACACAGCTCGATGGCGGGTTGAAGAAAACAGTGTGCAAATAATGCCTACAAGGTCAACGTATACACTACTACAGCGGTGGATACGGATTACGTAAAATATATGAATGCTGCTTGAAAAAAAGTAACTCAAGTGGTTTTTCTAGAGACGATAATATTATCAATATTTAGACAAAATGTGAACAAGCTCACACAGCTCGATGGCGGGTTGAAGAAAACAGTGTGCAAATAATGCCTACAAGGTCAACGTATACACTACTACAGCGGTGGATACGGATTACGTAAAATATATGAATGCTGCTTGAAAAAAAGTAACTCAAGTGGTTTTTCTAGAGACGATAATATTATCAATATTTAGACAAAATGTGAACAAGCTCACACAGCTCGATGGCGGGTTGAAGAAAACAGTGTGCAAATAATGCCTACAAGGTCAACGTATACACTACTACAGCGGTGGATACGGATTACGTAAAATATATGAATGCTGCTTGAAAAAAAGTAACTCAAGTGGTTTTTCTAGAGACGATAATATTATCAATATTTAGACAAAATGTGAACAAGCTCACACAGCTCGATGGCGGGTTGAAGAAAACAGTGTGCAAATAATGCCTACAAGGTCAACGTATACACTACTACAGCGGTGGATACGGATTACGTAAAATATATGAATGCTGCTTGAAAAAAAGTAACTCAAGTGGTTTTTCTAGAGACGATAATATTATCAATATTTAGACAAAATGTGAACAAGCTCACACAGCTCGATGGCGGGTTGAAGAAAACACTGTGCAAATAATGCCTACAAGGCCAACGTATACACTACTACAGCGGTGGATACGGATTACGTAAAATATATGAATGCTGCTTGAAAAAAGTGACTCCGGTGTTTTTTCTGGAGACGGTAATATTATGGATATTTAGACAGAATGGGAACAAGGTCACACAGCTCGATGGCGGGTTGAAGAAAACAGTGTGCAAATAATGCCTACAAGGCCAACGTATACACTACTACAGCGGTGGATACGGATTACGTAAAATATATGAATGCTGCTTGAAAAAAGTGACTCCGGTGTTTTTTCTGGAGACGGTAATATTATGGATATTTAGACAGAATGGGAACAAGGTCACACAGCTCGATGGCGGGTTGAAGAAAACAGTGTGCAAATAATGCCTACAAGGCCAACGTATACACTACTACAGCGGTGGATACGGATTACGTAAAATATATGAATGCTGCTTGAAAAAAGTGACTCCGGTGTTTTTTCTGGAGACGGTAATATTATGGATATTTAGACAGAATGGGAACAAGGTCACACAGCTCGATGGCGGGTTGAAGAAAACAGTGTGCAAATAATGCCTACAAGGCCAACGTATACACTACTACAGCGGTGGATACGGATTACGTAAAATATATTATGGCTGCTTGAAAAAAGTGACTCCGGTGTTTTTTCTGGAGACGGTAATATTATGGATATTTAGACAGAATGTGAACAAGGTCACACAGCTCGATGGCGGGTTGAAGAAAACAGTGTGCAAATAATGCCTACAGGGCAAATAATGCCTAAAAGGTCAACTTATACACTACTACAGCGGTAGTAAAATAAAAAAAAGTAAAATAAAAAAAAAAGAATATTAAAAAAAAAAAATTAAAGTTGGTGCTGCTGAACTACTAGGAGCAGCAGATTAGCACACCAGTCCCACTCCCCAACACTGCTAGACTAATAGCACTGGGCTCTTATAGTAGTAGTAGTAGTAGTAGTAGTAAAACAACAAAAAAATAAATAAAAGCAGTCCTTACAAGGACTACTGTTATTGCAGCAGTCAGCAGATGAGATCAGAAGCAGGACAGCTGCCCACTGCAGCTACATACAGAGCACTGCAGTAGAAGGTAGATTACTAGCCAGCAAAGCTACCTAAGCTTAAATGTCCCTCAAACCCCTGCAGACTTCTGTCCCTCCAATAACAGAGCAGTATCAAAACGATTACTAGCCAGCAAACTTTCAACTGTCCCTGAAATCACTAACAGGCAGCAGCTCTCTCCCTACACTATCTCTTCAGCACACACAGGCAGAGTGAAAAAACGCTGCAGGGCTTCGGTTTTTATAGGGAAGGGGAGTGGTCCAGGGGAGAGCTTCCTGATTGGCTGCCATGTACCTGCTGGTCTGGGGTGAGAGGGCAAAAAAAAGCGCCAACAATGGCGAACCCAAAATGGCGAACGTCGCGCGACGTTCGCGAACTTCCGGCGAGCGCGAACACCCGATGTTCGCGCGAACAAGTTCGCCGGCGAACAGTTCGCGACATCTCTACCCTCCTAAACATTTGTAAATGTACATAATCCTACGTAATCTGAACTGTTACAAAGATGTAGTATCTTTCAATTTTTCTTAAAGGGATTCTAAAATTTTAAAGAAAATGTAATCAACAGTTAATTTATGTCCTACTATATGTCTTATCAAAGGGTCTTTACAAATTTGTTTATACCCATACCTTCTCCATTTGTAATGTTCTGTGTTCTTGCTTACTGTACAACAATGAACAAAAACTGGAAGAAGGATGTGAGTAAAGACACTCTTTCCAGTCATTGGCTGAAGGAACCTTGCAGTATGCATGCTTTGCTTAGTGTGTCAGCTTGTTGGCTTGTATGAACAAAGGGCGATGGACTATAGTACATAAAATGACAGAATTTCATTTTGGCATAACAAATAGTGCATATTATTTGAAACACACTTTAAAAGCACTTTATATGCAAAAGTATTTTATATATGGGCTATTTTATGTGATATATTTTTAGAGAATTGCAGTGTTCAGGGATATAGTTTTAATAGTTTCAGTAAGACCCTACATTTTTTTTTACTTTCTAGTTTTTATACCAAAAGAATAAGGAAAGCCATTAAAGTTTTGGCTTCTAATTAGACTTTGGACAGTGATATGATATTCCTTTCCAACCTGTTTATAGCTTTGGAAATCTTTTCTGGAACACCTTTTTACCGAGTGCTTACATAATGCTGGAGTTAGACTTTTAACATTTCATTGTTTTATCAGTGCACTGCATACTGTGCAATGAAAAAGGGTACTTTTCTGTGCTTATTCAATATAAATACATGACAGATTTACTATTTGATTTGTTTCTTCTAATTCTTGTACAATTTTTGGAATATGAATACCGTATGTATGTGTGTGTGTATATATATATATATATATATATATATATATATATATATATATATATATATATATATATATATATATATATATATATATATATATATATGTGTGTGTATATATATATACTGTATATATAAATATATATATACACAGATTGTGACAGATTCATTCAGGTATTTACACCTTAATGAGATTAGATATTTCACTAAGGGAGAGCCCCAATGAACCTGGTGATTCTAATAATAGCAACTTCTGTTAAATGAATTTCATAGAACATCTTAGATTTTAGCTCACCATTGCAGAGAACATTTTCTAAATACCGTATATACTCGAGTATAAGCCGAGTTTTTCAGCACCCAAAATGTGCTGAAAAAGTGTGCCTCGGCTTATACTCGAGTCAGTAGATAAAGCCAATGTGCACAATGACCCAAAGCGCATCAATTGCGCTCATGAAATGTCCTTGTGTGCCCTGCTCAGCTGCCTCCTCCCTGGCTGTATTTATTAGTGTAGCCAGACGACATTTTCACTGCATGAAATTGTTCCTGCCGTATATGGGCATGCGCCGATAGCCCCTCCTACATCTTCCATATGTTCTATGTATATAATTCATGTGATTTAGTTGTATAATCACATTTACTTTACAGTGCTTCGCAATATGTTGGCGCTATATAAATACATTTATTATTTAATAATTTATTTATTATTATTGTTAATAATAATAATAATACCGTGACGACGCACTTCAGAGCTTCCTTGTGGCAATACTACGGGACTCCAGTTCTCTCTGCCGTATATGGGCATGCGCCGATAGCCCCTCCTACATCTTCCGTGACATCCGGTGCTGCCGACACACTTCAGAGCTTCTTTGTACAGTTAAGTGTGCCAATACTACGGGGGTCTCTCTCTCTCTCTCTTATAGCCAATATGTAATGCTAGGATTGCATTGTGTTTTATTTTTACAGTTATCACAAACTACCCTGCTTATTTTACAAATCTGGACAACACATTTTACTCACATTGGTACAGTGAGCAGGTCATTTGTCTCCAAATCCTGCCCTAGCACTGTATCCAACAAGATTACTACTACTACTGGTTCAGAGAATGGCCATTAACACTCAGGGGTTGATACTTATTATTATGGAAAATTTTTCAATCATTACATTTTTTTGTGGCCAAATTTAGGAACCCTTACCAGTAGCTGCTGCATTTTCACCTTAGGCTTATACTCGAGTCAATACGTTTTCCCAGTTTTTCGAGGTAAAATTAGGTACCTCGGTTTATACTCGGGTCGGCTTATACTCGAGTATATACTTCTATATATAAGTACAAAAAAGTACTTCTATCATTGGAATTATTAGGGGTCCCTATAAGTAAACATGGTAGTGGCAGATGCTTGGCAAATGCTCCTAGCATTTTCCCACCCTCTTAATTTTCAGCTTGGCATGCTGGTGACAAAATGCTGAGAATTGCTTTTCTAATTAATCTAATTGCAACTGCATGTATATTGCCTGTTTCACAAACAAAAAATGATTAATTTGCTAAACCTTTTTTTCCTCTTGTCGGTCCAGATACAATCTCTTCAAGTATCAATATAAAATGTCCAACTAAATGGCCAGTGCAACTTGCTCAGATGAGTAAACAACAAAATATATAAAGCGCATATAGTGTAGTATGTTATAAAATAATCAATTCACCCTTTTGTGGCCAATCAATTGTGTGTGTCTTCAAAAAGTTTGGGTTGTTACCTTTAAACCCTTATAGAGGGTTCCGTTGTGCGTGTCAGGTGATAATTATCAGGAAACTCAAAGCAGATCCAGATGATTACCATTAAAGTTAATGGAGGTGCAATGCCTAGTACCTTCTTAGTTGTATATTATGTAGGCTTCGGAATGCTGGAAACTTCCTTGTCTACCAATGCATTGACAACCTTTTAAATAGATGTACAATGCATAGACAACAGTGCTGTCTGCAGCACACCCCTAGGCATTCAGGGTTTCAATTTTGTTTTTATCTGGTTTTAAAGGGACGATCTGACAAACTTACATTCTGCAGAGATTATTCCTATTTGAAAAATGCATTTGCAGGGGCATGCTGCCATATATGAAGTTCTAGGCATATATCTTTAAGGGAAAATGTGTTCCCCCTATTTGACAAGGGAAAGAAAATGAACGGTTCCCCAGAATAAAAGTAAAAGTAGCTCACCAAGTTAATCATGTGGTCCAGGTGCACCAGCCCTAGACCCCCAGCTTCAGGGAGCGTCAATCTGAAACACACAGCAAAAGAACAGGGCTATCTGGCACTTAAAAGAATCCACAGGGCCAATAATATAAGTTAAAAAGTTAAGTCGTTATTGGTCATAATTAAAAGTATAAATTCATCTCCATAGACCCTACGTGTTTCCTACCAACAAGGTACAGTGCTATTTGACACAAACTCATTCAGTTAAGGATATGTGGATTTTGGGACTGGAAGTCTGCTTTCTAAAGAATCTGTGTAATTCTCGCCATGCAAAGCAGAAGGACTTCAAATACAAAAATGAATCTGTTTATATTGTAGTTATTAGAAAGTGCCACCTGTACTTTGGATATACCAAAGATATTTGCTCAATACTAAGGGGCCTGTTTACTAACATAAAAAATTTTTGTTTTTTTAACAAGTTGAATTTTTTCTCTAAAAATTTGTGTTTATTTATCTAAAACTCTGAGATTTATAAAGTTTAAAAAGCGCGGAAAATTCTACTAAGTAAAAAGCAGCTGAGGTCCTATAAAAGTCAATGAATTTTTTTAAGCCATTCAGACATTTAAAGGCTTTCGGATTTTTTTCCGCTAGTAATTGTTACATTTTGTTTTAATTTTTCGGGTTTTCATATTTGTTAGCTCATATTTTTTTGTTTGTTTGTACTTATTCTTATATTCAGATCTTTTAATAAATGACAAGGACATTGTGATTTTAGAAAAATAGATTTTGCTTGTAGTTTTAAACAAACTATAAAACTACTAAAATTGTAATGTTGATAAATGGGCCTCCCCATGTATATTTTGAGGAGATTGCAAAAAAATGTGCTGTATTAATATTGTAATTGTAGAAACCTTTGTCAGAATGGCATGAGCTAGTTACAGCCAGCAATTTGGAATATTGGGAGACAGCTTATCCAGCATGGCCTGATGAGTAGCTCTGTCTCATCTCTTGTTCAGTTTAACTCGACTTGACCTTTCTCACAGAGAATAATGGTGCATATATTATGACATTACAGTGTGTGGAAAGCATAGGCAGCAGAAGATGTTTTTATTGGGGGCAGATATGCCCATTTCTGTGCTCATGCCCTTTATACCCCACCCATTTTAATGTGTGCTTTTAAAAGACAAGACCATACACTAGAGTACTATTCTAGGGCGACCATAGCCGTTTAGCAACAAAGAACTTTGCATAATCCAGTAGCATCCCATATTCATTTCTGCTGAATCACAGTATATGCTGTGTCAGCTGTCTAAATTTAAGGAAAATTATATATGAAATAAGGTGCACCTATTGTAAAATATAAGAATATTAAGGCTTTCTTAGTAGGCATCAATGAACTGATCACCAATGTGTTGGTTCCACATTAAAAGAAAAGAAAACATGGAGCTTTAACTGCAAATATCATGCAGGCAGTGATTTTTGGAAGTATTTGCCAAACTTTAAGCATTTGTCAGTTCCTTCTAAACCCATATCTCACGATTGGCACCCAGAATCCAGAACCAATGCTAGGCTCCCTGGTCTCAGCTCTTGCTTCCGCCTTTAAAGGGGACCCGTCACCCAAAAAAATTATTCAAAATCCTATTTTATCACATTAGTCAAGCAAAATTAACTTTAATTACACTATATAAATTATTTGAATCTTGTTTCCTTCAGTCTGGGAATTCATAATGATAGCAAGCAGGCAGCAGCCATTTTGTGGACACTGTTATTAAGACAAGCCTTGCATCATCTCAAAATCTTGTCTGTGCACCAGAATGGGGGATCCGCTGTCCATTTCCATGCACTGGCTACACAATTAAATGTTAAAGAGAACAGGGGAATGCGGGGAGAACAGTGACATCTAGGAAGTGCTGAATGGAAAGTGAAAGTAATTGTCTGCCCCGCCTCTATGCCCATGGCATAGAGGAGGGGCAGACAATATTTGATTGACAGCTGGGATTATTAAATGAGCTTACAACGGCCATGAATGCTTTAATAAAAAATAGAAATTGGATTTCATGTTTAATTTGAAAAGGACTTTTATTATACAGATTTTTGTGTCTGGGTGACAGGTCCACTTTAACAGCCACCTTTCACCTCGGGAGGAGCCCTCAGCTAATTGGATGCCGTATGGTCTTATTAAGAGAGGAGCCAAGCTAAGGGTTCTGGACGTGCAAAGGGGCACAATCGTTAGCAAAGTCTTTTTGGGCAAAAGGTCACAATACAAGGAGCAGACAGAAAATGTAGTCAAACCAGGCTGGTTCGGTGCAGGCAAAATTCAAGCGAAGTCAGCCAGGCTAAGGTCAAAACCAGGATATCAATCAGAAGAGCCAGACAGGCACGGGTCGGAATACGGATTTCAGAATAGTCGGTTACCGGACAGGGGACAGGATCACTGAAGTCAGATTAGTCAGGCAGGCAGGGGTCAAAACAGGAATCCGATACAGATAACAAACAGGAATGGCACCCAGGAACTCTCCGAGATGAACCTAACAATGGGTAAACATTAAAGTTACAAAGCCCCTTTAATACTGTTTGAATTTGGCGCCATTGTGCGCTGCCGTCAAATGCGCCTATGAATAAAGGAGATGCGCGCTGCGCATGCACTAAGAAACCTGCATTATTATTACCTGCAAATCGCAACCTAATTGACCTTTAGTGCTCCAAGTGCAAGAAACATTACTGAAAGTATTAATCTGTATAATTCCAATATAACTCCTTTTACCTGTCTACTTGTGACCAGGGGTGAACAGAACCTCAGTTTGGAGTATAAATAAAAATGACAACTGAGCCAATAAGAGTCCTCACATTTTTTGTAAAGATGTTAACTCATTTACTGCAATGTGGAAAACTGTGAAGCACTACACACAACACATATCAGAATAAACAATATTTATATATATATATATATATATATATATATATATATATATATATATATATATATATATATATATATATATATATATATATATAAATATTTACTGAAAGTAAAACTGTTTAACTCCTTGCATGTTGGGGGTTTTCATGAGACAGACTTATTGTCTGTTTTTGCTCCTTCATGCCTTTAAAATGTTTGATTTGTGGTGAACCATAGTTTTAATCTACATCTGCTACTGAACATTAGCAATTGTCAACTCAGTACTGTAGGTTTGCTTTCACTGGCCAGCTTGTTAGAAAGCACTCCAAAACCTTTACAGTCACACATCATGATATTCAAAGGCAGAAACACTAGAAGGAGCTTGAGGGAGAGAAATGCTGAAAAAAATGAGAAGGTTAGCACGTGCGGGCTTTCTGTTGTAAAACGAAGGGGTCCGTCTGGGATTGTATTGATTGGTTTTGTGCTCTACTGCTGTTTTTGTAAGTTACACGCTAGGCCATAAAAACAGATTGTTATTGTATTCTGCCAAATAACTTCAATTGTTTTTTTTTTTCCTTACACAAAGTCACCCTGATAAGCATTAGTGTTGGCTTGCAGTTGGCAGATTCCATACAAGAATATATTAGGTTTCATATTAAATACAGTCTGTATATTGATACCAGCTTCAACTTTTGCAACCTGATAACCTGTGAGAGAGAAGCCATGCAATAATGCCATGGAACAAATTGTTGTGTGCTCCCAGTTTATTCAATCATTTAGCTTGACACAGTAGGCAAGTGAAATTGTTTATCATGGAAGCTGGAATAGCCCAACAAGGATTGAGTGCAGTTTGGACAAACATATGTGCTCCACCTTTCAGATATTATTTTATCTGGGTAACTGTGAATAGTAGTATACATTTTTGACTGTAATTACCTAGGGCAGTTCCATCAGTTTTTACCAAGTTGAGGTTTTATTTTGTTTTAGTGAATTGGCACCTATTGCCATCTAAAGAGGTCTTTATATGAGAATATCTAAAAGTCATATGTTCCAAGAGCTTTGAGAAACAGAATCCCATTTTTGGTACCAGGTTTCTTCTGTAATTGTCATGTTAACATCTGCTTCCCATGCTTTTTTATAAGGCAGGGAGACCTCAGTATTTGATGCAACAAGAAGTGACTGTTACAGACTTGAAATTAAGCCTTTGGAGTAGAATCTTTTCATTACCAGCAAATGTATAATGTTTTGGGTTATATGTATCTTGGTTCAGCGAGCACTATTTTGCAGATTAAAAAAAGCATTTACTGTATTTTCACCTAGAAACCATGAATGTGAAAAGCACTGGAAAGTGTGATTTACTTTGAATTTGAAAATGCTGTAGCCAATGTGATGCATGCAATAAGGGATATTGCTAAACAGGATGGATGTGCCCTTTTCTTGGAAAGTAATAACCTTAATTTAGAAATCAAATGTTGACACCAGTATAATGTGCTAAATACAACAAATAATTTTTCAGTAAAAACTCAAATAGTAACTGGCAGTAGTAGATAGTGTGCTAGAAATTGAAAATATCTAAAGTATCCGTTATTAAAATGACCTTTGCCGCAAATGTAAGAAGATTATAAATATAAAAATCTGTCAGGGACATGGTTTCACTTTCTATTTACACAAAAACATAACATACCATAGGATAAATCATCTGACACCATAAGGCAGTATATGAGCATTCTGAAATACATGTGCTACACACCATCTGCCACCATCTTCAGCTAAAGTTTAAATCTTATGGAATTTGTTGGGTTATGGACTTTATTGCTGTTTAAATTACCTGCAAGAATGTGAATTTATCATGTTAAAACACCTGGATTATGTTTTTAACTCTTAGTAAATTGCACTTGCTTCATAAATTAGCCCTACTGTTATATTTAATTTAATGAGAATCTGGATGTGTTGTGTTGAGTTAGAGAGTTACAGGTTAGAGAGAGAGTTAAAGCTACACGTAATATGTCATGAAATGAATCATTGTGATAACATTTGACAGTAATTGTGCAGTTTCAGCATAATGTTCTTAGTTTGTATAATCAGCTGTACACAGTGTATCTGCTTTCCTAAATATATAAAATCAAAACAATTCTAACCATTCTGTGTGACTGAAGAGAGAGTACTTAGATAAATGACTATCTCTGTGTTGTCACAGTTATTTCTTGCCACAATTGTCCTTTTAAGGCTGCAACAATTGTTTGGATGAAATGATTAATAATGGGATACAGGCTACAACAAGGCTCACATTATTGTTTGTTCAGCTCTAGAGACATTACATTGTAATAAAAAATATGTTTGGGGCATAGTATTCATATAAAGGCTTTCCTGCATAGGAAGTGAATTGGCTTGGTCCCAAGCAATGAGATAAAGCCGGGGCTTTTGTTTTGTAGACTAAACATAACCTTCCTTTATTTTAGTAGTGAAAATGCTAAATATTATTTTAGTAGTGAAAATGCTGGTGCTAGTTGTTCTGATGCTTATTTTGATTTCTTTTAACACTGAAATTGAAAAGTGTGACAAGTCTCTGTTTATTAAAATCTAGTGACATTTATGGTAAAATAGTAGACATTATTTTTGTTTTTCAGCCTTTAGGGTTATGCATTGCCATTGATTAAGACTAACCTAGCTAACCTAATTAACCAAGGGGCTGATTCATCAAGAGTCGAATATGGAGGGTTAATTAACCCTCGATATTCGACTGGGAACTAAAATCGTTCGACTTCGAATATCGAAGTCGAACGATTTTGCGCAAATCCTGCGATCGATCGATCGAAGGATTTTTCGTTCAATGGAACGATTAAATCCTTCGAATCGAACGATTCGAAGGATTTTAATCCAACGATCGAAGGAAAATCCTTCGATCAAAAAATCACAGGCAAGCCTATGGGGACCTTCCCCATAGGCTAACATTGACTTCGGTAGGTTTTATCTACCGAAGTAGGTGGTCGAAGTATTTTTTAAAGAGACAGTACTTCGATTATCGAATGGTCGAATAGTCGAACGATTTTTACTTCGAATCGTTCGAATCGTTCGAATTCGATCGAATTCGATCGAATTTAACCAATTCGATGGTCGAAGTACCCAAAAAATACTTCGAAATTCGAATTTTTTTTAATTCGAATCCTTCACTCGAGCTTCATGAATCGGCCCCCAAGTGTTACTTGGTTGGTAATGGGTATAGTATCATTCCTGAGCATACCTTTCAACCACTCACTCAGAAGCTCCTAGGCAATGAGCGGGGGGAAAAGTGGCCCCTGGGGTGCGATTGCCCAGGGGCCCTATATGCACAGCAGACACATGTGTCTACTGCTGTCTCTACTTCCTATTCCCCCCAGTGATAATCCGATCCAGATCTCACGGATGATGCCTTCCTCCAGGGACTGGATGGATCTACTGCCTGCACACCCCAGGTTAGTGTAACACACACACACAAAATACACAATCACACACTTTTTACACTAATACACACTTACATTTACACTTACATACACTCACATTGTTAGGGGATTCACACATTCACACCACTCACATACTTGCACACACTCATACAAAACACATTTTGTCAAGTGTATGCAAACACAAATAATTTTATAGATTTTTTTGTAACTGGATCCTGTTTTTTTTTTTGCCAGAAATAAATGTTTTATCGCCATTGGGATTAGCGTATTCACTAACTGCACTTCACAATACCTTTGGTATGTTATTTCAGTGATTATATTTCATTTTTGGTAAATTTTTAGCTGTTTTATTGCATTTTCAGTTCTGCATAGGTGTTGTTCGCTTGTTTCTGTCTGTAAAACCTATTTGGCCAAGCTAAAAATCTCAAACTCTGATTTCGAATGCCTATTACACTAGGCAAAAAAAGCATTGATTTTAGTGGGGTTTTTTTAATTTTAGTGATTTTATTGCATTCTGCATTGTTTTTTGTTACTTGTTTTTTGCCCATGGAAATGTTACCTGCTGTATATGTATTTGTGGGTCTCTGTACATCACATAGTTTGCTACATTTATGCAAATTGGGCATTAAAGTGTCCAGTAAACCCCTGGTGTGCTTATTTAGGATGTTTTATATTGGTACATTATGGTGCAGTAGAAAGACGTATTTACCAGTTTCGATTCATCACAACGTATTTTCCAAAAATATATGATTTTCTAGGGTATCCCCTGTCAGGGGCTCTTATGCCACATAATATGCATATTAGGTTCTAATAGCCTAATAGCAGCCAGGGTTTCGGGGTTCAAAAATTCATATAATTCATTTTTGGACTCTGGCGTCCATTTTTTTTGACACCGGCGAATTTTCGTGGCAGTTCAGCGAATTTATTCATTCGCCGTGAATTCATACCTGGCGAATAAATTCGCCCATCACTAGTTATTTCATCAAAACTGACAATTTTGGGAGAGAATTGTGATTTAGTAGTTTTGGAGTAGAAAGACATGGTCTTCATTTTGGGGTCTCTAAATACTTTAATGGACAATGGGACAATGGGCATCAAACTGTTCAGCTGACCCCTGTAATATTTAGGATGTTATCTCTTGGCGCATAATGCTATGTGGGCATTAAGATGCTATTAAAGTGGAAGCTTTGAGGCAATTTTCAGCTATTTCATCAAAACTGACAATTTTGAGAGAGTAATGTAAGTATGGAGTAGAAAGACATGGTTACTTATTTTGGTTTGTCCAAATGTGTACTTTCCAAAAATATATGGTTTTGGGGGTCAACTTATTTTTTTGTGTTTTACTCTGCAATGCAGTAAATGTGATGATTATTCAGTAGCTGAAGTGACTTCCGGGACAATTTGTATGCAATAACTTACTTTTGAGGTCTCTAAACGCCAGATATTTTGGTAATCCTATGCACAATGGGCATCAAACTGTTCAGTGGACCCCTGGCATTCATATGTAGGATGTTTTTTCTTGGTACCTAATGCAATTAGGGAGATAGGATACAATAAAGTGGAAGCTTTGAGTCGATTTTGAGGTATTTTATCAAAACTGACAGATTTGGGAAAGCATTGAGACTCAGTAGTTGTATAAATACATGGTTGCACATTTTAGATTAGGAATGTGTACTTTCCATAATTTATGGTTTTTGGGGGAGGTCAACTTAATCACTAAAAATTCAGTAAATGTATTGATTATTCAGTAGCTGAAGTGACTGCTAGGACAATTTGTGTGCGCTAACTTAATTTTGGGGTCCTTAAACACCAGATACTTTGGTAATACTATGCACAATGGGCATCAAAATATTCAGTGAACAACTGGCATATTTAGGATGTTTTTTCTTGGTACCTAATGCAATGTGGGAAATACGCACTTGCAATATTAATGTTTTGAGGTGACTTTTCAGAATTTTCATACATTTTTATAGAAATCGCTATGTTCAGAAAAGCTTTGATGGTTGTAGAAAGACATGGTTACCTGTTTTAGATTCAGTAGAATGTGTGCTTTATAAAAGATATGTGCTTTCCTCGGGTAAACCTACTGGTTCAGGATTATTTGTCTTTGCAATGTAAATTATGCCATATTCTGGGTAGTGCATTGAAAATGTGCTGCAGGGAGTTTCTGATCTACAGATGTGAGAAATCTCCATAAAACTATACATACTGTATCTGGTATCGGCATGTTCGAGACAGCTGAGGCTTTCCAAATCAGTTGAATTTTTGTGTATGAATTAAAATGTTTTTCTGGTATAAATCCCTATATCATGAAAAACAGACATTTTTCTTTTTTTTATTTAGAGCTCTAAATCTTGTTCCAGATGTGAAAATACAAAAAAACTCAGGCAGATTAGAAAGATTGAGATTCTTCTGAAAAAAAGATGAGAAGTTTTTCTAGGTAAACTAAAAATCACCCCAGGAAATGCCCCTAAAGTGAGAGAGCAAAAAATGTTCAAAAACTGGCTGGCGCTGAGTGCAAATGAAATGGGAAATTCTGCTTGCACTTAAAGGAACAGTTCAGTGTAAAAATAAAACTGGGCAAATGGATTGGCTGTGCAAAATAAAATATGTTCCTTATATAATTAATTAGCCACAAATGTAATATATAAAGTCTGGAGTGACTGAATGTCTAACATAACAGAACACAACTTCCTGCTTTGCAGTTCTCTAACTCTGAGTTAGTCAGCAACTTTAAGAGGGCCACATGGGACATCACTGTTCAGTGAGTTTGCAGTTGATGCTTAGCATGCAGCTCAGTTTCAAAAGCAAACATGTATGATGCATGTTGCCCCCCTCAAGTCACCGATTGGTTACTGCCTGGTAATCAGTGGAAACCAGGACTGCTGCAAAGCAGGAAGTAGGGTTCTGGCTTTTATGTTATACATCCAGTCACTCCAGCCTTTATAGATTCTTGCTACCTAACTATATTGAAAAATTTTTTTATTTTGCACAGCCGATCTATTTACCCAGTTTTATTTTTATACTGAACAATTCCTTTAAAGGGTGAACATTCCATGGATATTCAACTATTCCCCAGGTTCTCGCAGTACCCAGATCCACCCTAACCCATTTTTTTTCGTTCTGTAGAGTTCAGGATTATCTCTGAAAAGCAAACTAGTGGGAAGGTATGAAATGCTTAGAATTGTTATTATAAGGGTTAATAAAATTCTTTTATTGACCATCTCAGATTTTTGCCATTTATTTAGCAGCATCAGGACATAACTAAAGTTCTTTTTATTTTCAATTAGATATTAATTTAGCTGCATAAACCATTGTGTGTAAAAAATATATGTTTCCTCCATAATCACTTTAATACATATGCATGAAAAATTGTTGCGTCTAAATGAGAGGAGCAAGGTACAGAGTGGTAGAAAGTGCATTGGGCCCAGTCCTTAGGGCAGGGCTGAGATGCATCTCCTGAGTTCTTGATTTATGATCCACCACTTTGTGCAGAGAGCAACGACCCTTGGTGAAACAAGTGAAATGAGGTAAATGAGCACTAAGGGATGCACTCTTGAACTTGCACCGCCTGGGTTTGTAAATGACCCTTTATCTGTTTTTAACCCTCAATGTTTTACTGCAGCCAATGCTTTAACCTGCCTAGCCTGGTAAAGGAAAATCTTTCCAAGATTTTAGTATTTCAGATATACTTTACATTCTAACATGCACCAAGTTCTGCAAATAATATTAATGAAGAAACAGAGTTGGGGACTAATAGATCTTGTATACTGCTTACAATGTCTGAAAGTAAATTGGACCCGATGTTATATCAGGAGAGCCAAATGGATTGTGAATTTTAGGCTGCTGTCACTGATGCATAAAGCATACTGTATAACATTAATATGCTCAACCACTGCAATAACAGTGTTTACATATATACCCGGTACATATATCTTGTCAATGTTTTGCCATCTTTGGCCTTTAGTACTGTCCAGACTTCTTGCAGAGCTTTAGAAAGCGACTTTATAATACATCAATCTTTTTATCATGACATAAAATTACCTTACATATGTTAATCATTGGCTTTGTAATTAACTTGACGGTTTATATTGCTAAAACAAGAATTATACACCTTTTTTTTCCTGTAAAGCAAATGATTGCTTTTCCAGCAGCCTTGGCAGGTTATTTGACGCTAGCTAGCTTTGCACGCTTGATATGTGCCATCTCCTATTTGTAGCCTCAGGAACAAAACCAAATCAGATTTGATTTAGAACTGAAAAACATTAAACTGAAAAAGACATTAAACTTTTCCTTTTGTAAGACAGACATAGAGCCAGTTATTGGATTTCATCTTCTATGGCATTAGTCACTTAACAGTTTGATGATACAACTTCATTTGCGAGCCTAAATGTTAATGTCAATTGTAATTATAAGGAGTTTATTGGATTTCCAAAATTCACTATTGATATTGTACACCCTACAAGCTAATTGCATAGCAGCTGGTGGGCCAAATAGGGAGGCTCAGCTGTGGCAACAACAACCTTTATTTGTATTTGTTTACATTTTTGGCTACAGCTTTATTAAGAAACATACAATTTCAAACAACATTACAATGTAACACCTGCAGGAACAAATTATCACTGATCCCAGGGGTCTCCAACAGTGAGTGGGGGCCGGAGCCATTGGCTACACATCCTCTGCTGCAAAACCCACCAACTTAGATGAGATAAAATATATAATGCAACAACAACTGAATTTATAAAATAAGGGAGGAGGGTGGAAGCCTGCCAGCGACTAGCCAGAAGTTTGCACCTGCCTAGGTGGGATTCCCACCAGCCATTGAGAACCACTGTGCACCAATGGAGCAAACAGGTAAAATGTGGGTTGCATATAACAATTTAATGAGGTTCATTTGCTAACCAATTCATTTTAAAATGAGTGCACAGAGTTGTGCATCTGCTTGTGTGGACAAGTTTTTAAATGGGCTGTGTATATGAAGAAATGTTTGTTTTTTGTTATTTCTTTGACTAAATAAAGCAAAATCCATAAATGAAGGTACAGTTGCTTATTACTTACTGTTTATATGAGCAAAAACAAACCAAATGAACAGTCCACCGAAATCTAATGAATAATGAGCTGTAGCAGGGGAAAGGGTTTGTTTTGTTTATAGAAATGGCTTCTCAGTGGACTGGTGATTTTTTATGGTACATGCATAAATACGAAGTACAATGTTACTTTACTTTCAGTTCAGGAATTTGGTGTGTTTAATGCAAGAATAACACAAACTATACATATTTCTTGATTAAGCCAAAAGGATGTTAAGCACATGTCCTATCCATTAAAAAAGTTGAAAAGGTCATTTACTACCCCTTTAACTACCAAAGATTATAAAGGCTGGAGAGTTAAACATTTTGACACAATGACTGGATTGTAACAAATATCTCTACTGCAGTTGTTGTGTCTACAGCTAATATTATTAAACACAGAATTGCTGTAGACAGATCTGCCCAACTGCATGTGTTCTTTGTGGTATATTATGTCTCTCTGTCTCTCAATATACTCTATATACGGGTGTGTATGACAACATCGTTTTGATATAATATAGCCAGTGAACATGTAGAACATCATTTGGTTAGCCCACTACATCATTTTACATGAAAGAGTAGAGGTGGCTAAGTGTGGGTTAATTGTAGGCTCAATTCTGCAGTACACACCCCTGCCACCCCTTTCCTAATGCAATATGCATTAGGAAAACAGGAACTGGCTCATTCACAGTTCCTGTTTTCCTAATGCATTTTACATGAAAGAGTTAGACAGCACTGCAGTAGAGCAGTTTGAATGTATTACCACGAGTGATTATCATGTAATTGTCACTAAAATAGCAGACTATATTTTCAGATGACAGCTGCGCTGGTGCTAGCGCTTTCAGGCTGTTTTATAGGAGACCATATATGGCAATTTCAGTCCAAAAAAAATACAGCAGATCAAATTGTACTGTATATACTACTGACACTATATTCTCCAGCCTAGAACCATATTCAAATAATACCTTTTATGTTCAGACCTGTAAAGAATAAGAAATACATAAGTGTAGTCATTGTTAGAAACGGAGTCTTGACTGGAAGCAACATGACTGCCTTAGCACAATGTCTACAATGTCCAATGTACATGTAGTCAATACCAGAAGCAAAGAGAATAATAATGTTTGAATATTAATTACATTTGTAAGTAACATAAATACCCTAGACAATGTATAACTAACCCTGTTAAAGTGCTCTTTGAATATATAAAGGTGTATATAAATGTGTAGATAAAGTGGGCTGGAGGTGAGTAGTTGCTAGGATTATAAGGATATCACCAGGAGGTAGCTCCAGGGTTCCCTTAGTCATTAATAGACAGGCACAATTGCATATAAAGAATTTGGCCCATGGGCCTCTCGTGCCACACACAAGAAGTGACATCAACTGGACATGAAAAAAGTTAATGCAATTGTGCCTGATTTGCGGCTGAGAGTGAATGCAACTGATCTACTATTGATGCAGCTATTACTACTATTGTACAACGTACCCCTATGATTCTGCAATTCTTGGAAACACTCGGAAAAACATGGCAATTGAGCTGGAAATTGCACTTTGCTCACTTCACTTGCAGATGTACAGTAAATGACCCATAATAGGTTCTTCAGTGGAAAGCCTTCTATTGGTTGCCTCCCCAACCAAAAATATCACCATCCTCCCATGAGTTGTGCATTGTGCAGGACTCTTTCGCCCTTCTCACCCTCATTGTGAAAGTTTCCCTGCTTCAGTGTCCAATACGAGTTCCCAATCCAAAGACTTTGCCTACTCATTGCCCAAGTTTGTACCATCCCCTTTGGATCAACAGTTTTTTCTCTTCAGAGCTGAGAGACTGAAAAGGAACGGCAGGAGAGAGTTAAAGGATTACATTGTTCCTAAGTATTGTTGACGTTTTTTCTCTTCGCCCGGTCTTAAATGAGCCATGCAATTATTTAGGAGTGATAACAATATTGATTAATGGTAACACCATTTTACTGGTAAAGCAGAGAAGCACAGCCATAACTACTTTAAGCATTCCTGCTTCATAGAAATAAAATCATGAATTCAAAAAGAGTTAAGTTTGTGGAAAGCATTTTACCATCACTGGGGGTGTAGTGTGTTTCTAATTAAAGTGGGATTAATGCACATGGCATTTGCTTATAGCAGACTGAAGAACACTTAATGTTTTTCATTTAATTAAACAGCAGAAAAGAAGCCATTAACTACTTTCATCAAAATACAAATGTCATAAAGAGCTTAATGAGCTTGCATGAATAGTGAATCGGCCAAGAATGGTTTCCATGGAAGGATCCCAGTTATTTTGCTCCAGTATTTCACTGCTTGTGGTAATTGGTGTTTTTGTTTTTTGCTGACACTTCATTGTATTCCATTTGCTTTTCAGCGCAAGAAGTAACTAAGAGCTGTCTTCATATACTAAAGTAAGAGGAACATGTAGTTCTGTTTTGTGATGGCTTCTACTGAAAAATGCAGGAAGGATGAGATAGATTTTGTCATCACTGGTGCTTATTCACTAACACTAGGTACATTTGCCCCACATAATTAACCTATTACAATCAATCATTTATTTTTAGATGGATCTGATTGCAGTAGACTTTCCAAAGCTGGCTGCTAATTGGTGGTTATAAATTACTGCACTTGGGCTCATTTAATGGGCTACTTTGATGGGCTAATTTCACTTGAGAGTAAATTAATTTCACTATCTGTAAATATGTGACACATTTAATGAATATCCTGTAAATTATATCCTTATAAATAGTTTTTTAGTAGTGATTTGTGTCACACGAAACTTGTGAATAATAAATAATAATTTACCCCATTTAAAATATAAGGATATTAAAAGTCACCTTGACCTGTATAAAGACAGGTAAGGGTTTATATGGTATAAAAGCAGGCATCATAATTCAAAATGTATTCATCATTGTTCATCATTGTTAATGTGATATATGTATGTGATTATAGCCTAATTTGCACTAGTAAATTACTCCCTTATTTCTGTGATGTTTAAGGGGCTGTGTATGTGACGAAATATCTATGGTTTTTGTTACTTCTTTGAGTTACAAACTACCTACTGTTTGTAGTACAAACAAACCAAATTAACAGTCTACTGTGAAGCCACTGAATAATGAACTGTACCGCTGGAGCTTTAGGGTTTGGTTTGTTTATACAGAGGGTTTTCACAATGGACTTTACTTTCAGTTTAGGAATTTGCTGTGTTTAACGCAAGAACAAACTATACATATTTCTTAATTAAACCATTAAGCACATGTCCTATTCACTGAAAAAATTTTGAAAAAGGTCAAATAGTGTCCCATTAACAACCATTGATTAATCATAATTAATCATTGTGCATGTGATACATGTATGTGATTAGAGCCTTTGTTGCACTAGTAAATGACTCCCTTATTGCTGTGATGTTGAAATAAAGTATAGTCTTAAAGAGGACTAAGAGAGGAAAACTAAATGAATAAGCAATACTTTTAGATAGTAGACTTTTGTCAGATTATGTCATCCTGCGCCAGATACAACCATCGATATATTGCCCCTTGTTAAAATAGGAACGTTTGTATATACTCACAGGAGAAAATAGAATGCTGCCTTTGTAAATTGCACTAATAAGGCCTCAGGTTTGCCTGTCTGGGTCTGGCTACATTTGCTCCAAGATCGTTTCTTTTGAAACTAATTATAAACTATAGGAGGTTCAAAAATATGTGATAAAGAGAAATTAAGAATACTAAGGACTCGGGGAAGCACATTTATCAAGGGTCGAGTTTCGAATCAATGTGAGTTTTTTTAAAACTCCCATAAACTCGAACTCGACCAATCAAAATTTGTTAAAAAAATCTAATTTTCTCAGCTCAGATGAATTAGATCGACCAGAAAACTCGAATAGAATTCGATTTGAGTTAGAAAAACTCAAATTTAATTAAAAAAACTTGAATTGAATTAAAAAAAACTTGATTGAAGTTTTTTTCTCCGATAAAACTCGAATGTCAGGAAGGCTGCAAACATCACCGAAATGTTCCCTGGACCTCTTCCATTGACTTATACAGCAATTCGGCAGGTTCAAGGTGGCGAATAGTCGAATTTGAGTCCTTAAAGGGCCAGAGTATGATAAATTTTGAAATTCTAATTTGAATTAAAACTCAAATCAAGTTTGTATAACTCACAATTCGAATTTGAGAAATTTGGAAATTCGAATTTTCACTTCAACCCTTAATAAATCTGCCCCTTCCTGTCTTGTGTGGCAAACGCTAGAGATGTATGTACTCATTATGCTAATCCCAGCACACATGCAAATGGACAAGGACATGGGACAACTAGACCCTGCCCGATGATCGAGATCACTGAGAGTCAGTGATCCAAAAACTGCCCTGTACTATAGGCTGTGTTGCTGCTTACTTGTGGGTAATTTCCTTAGCAGCCAAGTACTTAAAACTGATATTCAATGCCTTGCTATTATTAATGGAAATCATGAAAATCATACTGGATAGTAGTTGTGTAGAGGTTTACAAATAATGGCTTCAATAATACACATATCTTTGCAATATTTAATTTTCTTAACCAAAACTATTTGACTACTACTCCTTGTGTAATGAATGGGGTTATTTAGTGGTTTATATAATGATAACTGAAAGGATCTGCTGTTCCCTGGACTATTATAATGAGTGAAATCTGGCACATGGTGTAATTATTTGCTAGCGTACATAGGAAAAATGATCTCCAGTGTAATCTGGTTTTAGGAGCAACATGCTGCTGCATGTTTTTTTTTTTAATATAAACCTGTATCCTTACTGGAAGTTCCATTGGCTTTGGCCTTTATAAATAACATAAGTTGCTTTAAGAATGTTAAATTAGTTTAAATTATACAAATATGTGTAATATTTGACCCTGGGCAAATCACACGTTTATGGTCTTACATATTGCTCTCCTAGTCTTTCTCTCCTACTATATAAAGTTTAGTTAGCCCTATTACAGCTATGTCTGCATTAGAAATTTCTATCCACTAGCATTTCATAAACATTGTTTATCAGTCACGTGTTTTATAATTGATTTCATTTTACGTGAAGGGAGTTTTTATAGTTTTCAGGCAGTTTTATGCTGAAGGTGACTGGGAAGACCAATTACCAGGCTGGACTCAGTACAGTACTGCAATTATCCCTGACAGCCTCACTCACCCTGGCATCCAATTTCACATCTGACTTCATCAAGAATATTTAAACCAGGTGTTTTTTCCCTCAGAGAATGACCATTTATTGCCTTGACCAGACTTTCCCCTTTTTAAGGTAAAAAGTTTAATTTCCAATTTAAGAGAGCTGCCCTTTAGACATCCATTGTTTAAAAAAAATATAGTCAGCTTCAAATGTTATTTTTAGTAACCGAAGGGATTCAAATGGACATGACTTTTTTACCGATTTGAAATGAATTTATTCGAAAGCTTTGCTGTTTATTTGGCGTTGCCCCCAACCCATTGTAAAATATTAAATTGTATAATGTGTTGAAAACAAATAAAAACACTTTGAGAAAAAAAGCTGTTTATTTACTACGTGGCCCCTGTTCTGCATGAAGTAGTACAAAAACTATACGGGCCGAACTCCACGGAACGATTAGCCGCAAGCCGACGAGACGCAGACGACAAGTCAGAAACACCGAATATAATGGGAGAGATAGAAACACTGCAGGTACAAACTGCGTGTATCCAACAAAACACCCCTGTTGGATGTGAACGCAGCATGTTGCGTCTTTATCCAACAATCGTATTGTTTGTAGTTTGTACCTGCAATGTTTCTATCACTCCCATTATATTCTGCACCCCTGACTTGTCGTCAGTGTTTTGTCGCCCCACGACTAATTGTTCCGTGGAGTTCAGCACTAACACTTACTAAATTAGAACAGTATTGATCCCAACAAATAATGTTGCTGAAGCTAATAGCTGTACCACTAAGAAGTATTTCTCAAATTAATACACACATTTTTGTACTCTCTGAAAATCTGATACATGAGGTTTCAGCTACTCATACTTGATTATCACTAAATGTGATGTAAGTGAAAGTGTTCCATAAAGAATAAAGTCTGCCATGCTTGTATTGTACAATGTCTAACTTTAGTTAGTGCTAATCTGCTGAGCATTTACATTGTATGTGTGGGTGCACTTGGAGTATGCAGTGCAGTTTTGGGCCCCTGTCCTTAATATAGTGAATAAAGAACCCTTATTGTAAAATATAAGGATTCCGAGGTTACTTCTAATACCCTCATATTTTCCAACAAGCTCCGAATTACTGAAAGGCTGTCTTCCATAGACTCCATTATAATTAAATAATCCAAATGTTTAAAAATGATTTTCTTTTTCTCTGTTACATTAAAACAGTACATTGTACTTGATCCAAACTAATATATAATTAATCCTTATTGGAAGCAGTGCCAGCCTGTAATAAATGTAATTTAATAAATCCTTTTTTGGAATCAAAACCAGCCTAATAGGTTTATTTAATGTTTGCATGATTTTCTAGTAGACTTAAGTTATGAATATCCAAATTACAGAAAGATCTGTTTTTTATGCAGCCGTATCGCGAATCGCGCACATTTGCCGCAAATTCGTGCCTGGCAAATAAATTCGCCCATCACTAGGGACTATATATATATTTTAAACATATACATATGCACACACTTGTATACATACAGTATCGCCCCATAGACAGCCCTGCTCCCCTATATTGGATAATTAGAACAGTGCTGCAAAGCAGGAATGACAGCTTCCATGCTTAGCTGCATCTCTTCCTGCCTCCCTCACTCTGGTCACCAAGCAGGAGCATGCACAGTAGTAGCCAGTGCAGCTCTTCCTCTGACATGATCCAGCATTTGGGAGCAAAGTTGTATGAAGGAGTGGTTTTGGTGATGTGGACTGCTAAAGTGCCTGAAAAGTTTAAATGGGGTGGTGGGGTAGTACATAAAAGTAGAAGGCAATGTCTTATTTTTGCAAAGGAATAGCTAAATACATTGTTTTGTTTGTTTAAAGAGACTTTATGGTAAAGTGCAAGAGTGCTAGCGTTTCACTAGGCAGAAATAAACAATAGCGAAAATTCCCTATGAAATGCTCGCCCAGCCAAATTAACGATAGCAAAAATTCGCCAGCATTCGGCTGCTGAGACAACTTAGTGAATTAGCATAGTGGTCACAAATTTGCACCTGGCAAAGTGATGCGGAGTGTGGCGAAACAGACGCTGGTGAAAATTCCACCTTAAGTGAATTTGCCCCCTTAAGTCTAATAGAAAATCATGTGAACATTAAATAAACCCAATAGGCTGGTTTTGATTCCAATAAGGATGAATAATTTCTTAGTTGGGATCAAGTACAAGGTACTGTTTTATTATTACAGAGAAAAAGGAAATGATTTTTTAAAAATTTAGATTATTTAGATAAAATGGAGTCTGTGGAAGACTGCCTTAATTCTGAGCTTTCTGGTTTCCACATAACGGATCCCATACCCTGTATATATTTACAAATAAATATATACACACCAAATTGCCTTAGGCTTTGGCAACACTGTGTAGTGTAGCGGCAGAAGAGAGTAATGCAGAAAGGTGATATAGTGTAAATGGGCCATGTCTGTGAACCTAGACTTGATCTGATTTCAACCTTTAGATTCCCGAAAGCTGAATAGACCATCTCTATGTTATGTTTAACAGCCAATATCTATTATTAACTAATGTAAATCTTAAGTGTGAAGCACCATAAGCAGATAAGAAAAGATTAATGAACTCCATTATGTAACAGCTAAGTGGTCCTGGGGTAATACACCTCCCTTTATATGAATTTGAGGAAGCCACAGAAAGGGCACTAATGGGGGGGACATACTCTTAAGTATGTATTTGCTTCAACAGAGGACATGATTTGTTGCACATGTTTGTAAAAGTGAATGCAGTTTAAAATAGAGCATAATAAATCAACTCTTTTATTGTTTGAGAAAAGTAAAACCATGTTGCTATTTGTGCTTTTTCCAAGATATTTTTAAAGGGCATGAGCAGTACTTTTCTTGGATGTCAGCATTGTTTTTCACATTAAGTAATGTGAAGCTGTTTTATGGTAGTTTGCAATCCTGTCATATGGCACTGATCCTTCCCTAATTACCTTTTTTTAATTTCAAATACTTGCAGATGAGTGTGGGATGAAAATGGTAAACCAAAATATTCTATAAAAGTAACACCACCTATAAATCAGTACAAATTCTTCTGTCGGCAGGGATGTGGCGCCTTTACATTGTCTAGAAATTCGTCTTGGGAGGTAAAATCATGGAGTGCTTAAACTGATAACCAGACGACTCTGTTACTAGAACTGTTCCAGAAACACAGATTTGGGCAGTTTTGTGTTCCCCTAAATACAGAGAAATAATGTTTTATTATACTTTATTTATACAGTGCCAGTGTGCTCCATTGCACTTTACAGACTTTGTACATGATTCACAACAGTCCCTGCCCCAATGGAGCTGACAATCTAAGGACCATGGGGCGCTCTGCCAATGAGGCGAGATGAAGAACTCGTCTCAGGTGGCAGCGCAAGACAGGTTACCAGGGGTGGCAAATAGGGATGTAGCGAACGTCGGAAAAAAAGTTCGCGAACATATTCGCGAACTTGCGCAAAAATGCGAGCGGTTCGCGAACGGTTCGCGAACCCCATAGACTTCAATGGGAAGGCGAACTTTAACATCTAGAAAAGACATTTCTGGCCAGAAAAATGATTTTAAAGTTGTTTAAAGGGTGCAACGACCTGGACAGTGGCATGCCAGAGGGGGATCAAGGGCAAAAATGTATCTGAAAAATCTGCCTGTGTGTGCTTGGAAGAGATAGTGTAGGGGGAGAGCTGTTAGTGATTTCAGGGACAGATGATAGTAAGTTTGCTGGCTAGTAATCTGCTTGATATTGCTCTGTATTGGAGGGACAGAAGTCTGCAGGGATTTGAGGGACATTTTAGCTTAGGTAGCTTTGCTGGCTAGTAATCTACTGTTCTCTTTAAACAACTGCCATACGTTGACCTTGTAGGCATTGTTTGCCCAGTTTTTTTGGACGCAGCCACTGAAGCACAGTTGCCATAAAAAATATGCCATATAAATGCTGAAAATAGTAATTTTTCGCCATACGTTGACCTTGTAGACATTGTTTGCCCAGTTTTTTTGGTTGCAGCCACTGAAGCACAGTTGCCAGAAAAAATATGCCATATAAATGCTGAAAATAGTCATTTTTTGCCATACGTTGACCTTGTAGGCATTGTTTGCCCAGTTTTTTTGGTCGCAGCCACTGAAGCACAGTTGCCAGAAAAAATATGCCATATAAATGCTGAAAATAGTAATTTTTTGCCATATACGTTGAGTCAACGTATGGCAAAAAATGACTATTTTCAGCATTTATATGGCATATTTTTTCTGGCCTCTGTGCTTCAGTGGCTGCGGCCAAAAAAACTGGGCAAACAATGCCTACAAGGTCAACGTATACACTACTACAGCGGTGGATACGGATTACGTAAAATATATTATGGCTGCTTGAAAAAAGTCACTCCGGTGTTTTTTCTGGAGACGGTAATATTATGGATATTTAGACAGAATGTGAACAAGGTCACACAGCTAGATGGCGGGTTGAAGAAAACAGTGTGCAAATAATGCCTACAAGGTCAACGTATACACTACTACAGCGGTGGATACGGATTACGTAAAATATATGAATGCTGCTTGAAAAAAGTCACTCCGGTGTTTTTTCTGGAGACGGTAATATTATGGATATTTAGACAGAATGTGAACAAGGTCACACAGCTAGATGGCGGGTTGAAGAAAACAGTGTGCAAATAATGCCTACAAGGTCAACGTATACACTACTACAGCGGTGGATACGGATTACGTAAAATATATTATGGCTGCTTGAAAAAAGTCACTCCGGTGTTTTTTCTGGAGACGGTAATATTATGGATATTTAGACAGAATGTGAACAAGGTCACACAGCTAGATGGCGGGTTGAAGAAAACAGTGTGCAAATAATGCCTACAGGGCAAATAATGCCTAAAAGGTCAACTTATACACTACTACAGCGGTAGTAAAATAAAAAAAAGTAAAATAAAAAAAAATGAATATTAAAAAAAAAAATTAAAGTTGGTGCTGCTGAACTACTAGGAGCAGCAGATTAGCACACCAGTCCCACTCCCCAACACTGCTAGACTAATAGCACTGGGCTCTTATAGTAGTAGTAGTAGTAGTAGTAAAACAACAAAAAAATAAATAAAAGCAGTCCTTACAAGGACTACTGTTATTGCAGCAGTCAGCAGATGAGATCAGAAGCAGGACAGCTGCCCACTGCAGCTACATACAGAGCACTGCAGTAGAAGGTAGATTACTAGCCAGCAAAGCTACCTAAGCTTAAATGTCCCTCAAACCCCTGCAGACTTCTGTCCCTCCAATAACAGAGCAGTATCAAAACGATTACTAGCCAGCAAACTTTCAACTGTCCCTGAAATCACTAACAGGCAGCAGCTCTCTCCCTACACTATCTCTTCAGCACACACAGGCAGAGTGAAAAAACGCTGCAGGGCTTCGGTTTTTATAGGGAAGGGGAGTGGTCCAGGGGAGAGCTTCCTGATTGGCTGCCATGTACCTGCTGGTCTGGGGTGAGAGGGCAAAAAAAAGCGCCAACAATGGCGAACCCAAAATGGCGAACGTCGCGCGACGTTCGCGAACTTCCGGCGAGCGCGAACACCCGATGTTCGCGCGAACAAGTTCGCCGGCGAACAGTTCGCGACATCTCTAGTGGCAAAAAGCCGCTCCTGTTGCATTTAAGAGCCGAATTTCCATTTTTTTAAACTGCACTCTTCACACAAGTGTTGTGGCCTCCCCCCAAGACAAATAAGCAGGGGAGGGGGACGGCATTGCCTCAGAAACGGCACTGTAAGGACCCTATCACATTCAAACACAAGGTCAATTTTAGCAGGAACCAGTTAAACTGCCTGTATGTTTTTGGACTGTGGAAAGAGGCCAGAGTGCCCAGGGGAAACACGTGCAAGCATGGGGGTAGTATGAAAAATCCTTGCGCATCAGAGTTGCATGTTAACCACTGTGCCATTGTGCAAGACTAGATTAATATAATTATGAATATATAAACTCTCTGAATATAAAATAGAGGAATATCAGAAGTCACCAAGGAGGTCCTTGATCATATAAAGCCACAAGGCCTCAAGAGTATAAGTCTATATGGTATACAGTATGTATAGGTGATTCATTTAGAATTCCAGTGTTATTATATTATGCTTATTATAAATAGTTTGGCTTAGATACTCAATAGTTAATATTGCTAAAATATGTTCATCTCTTTCAGTCTCTAATAATTCCTACCCTAACCTACTCAATAGTTGATTGAGAGGAAGTCTTTTTTTACATCAGCAAAAAAAAGGTCTTTTCTGACCCAGTGTAGCATTTGACCCATATTTTATCAGTATGTAGCGCACCCGTAGGTGTAGCTTTTGCTGTGTATTAAGGCTGTGTGTGACCAGGCTAAAACTGCTTGTAGTGTGCCCTGGACCCCCAGTGTACCCGTGCAACTCCCTGCAACTCCCAGTACCTGGTGAAGATCAATGTAGCAGGATATTCAGCCAGACAATTTCTTTGCAGTAAACTATAACTTGTTTATTAACAGAGAACAGTGGCAAGGTTGTAGTTCACAAGCACTTCGATGTTCACAGTAATCATAGAGTAGCTTCAAACAGTAGTATTCCCTCCAGGGGGCAAGGTGCAGCAGACTGGTTAATATTCAATATATATCAAAGTTACAGCAACAATAGACTTGGGGAATAGTTACCACTCTCACTGGGCACTATCCCTTTGGTGAAGCACTAAGGCATGGGTTTCTCAGCCTGAGGTCTTGTATCTTGGCACCGGACTTGATCCTCACCTCACCCACTGTATTCAGCCTGGGATCTTGGGTCTTGGTATCCTATCTGGTCCTCAACTCACCCACTGTAGTCCCTGCACTAGTGGTTCAAATACCACGGGGTCCTAACCCCACTATTTCTCCTCATTGGAGCCACATCTGCTCACTAGCTACCCTGTGCTGACTTTCACTCCTAGAGCGACTATTACTGTAATACTATCACTATCTTACACTTAACTAACTTTCCCGGCAGACCTGGACCTGTAGTACCTCACACTGAGGCAAAGTCCCAGGACAGACCCAGACCGCATGGTGCTAAACCCTTTTATATTGACAAACAGTGCCATCTAGTGGACAAACTCCATGAACTAATGTGGACCCAGCAAGGGACATAGCTGCCTGAGTTAACCAAAGGGGCCTTAGGTGTCCTTTTACCAAGGGGAAATGCCTGAGATAAATACAACCAAATCTCAGGGTCTCTACAAGTATATCAGTATACTATACTATACTGTAACTGGCAATACTGGTAACGGGATTGATCTGTTATGTGCAACCACACTTTCCAATTCCTATTTAAACTGTAGATGCCATTCTGAACGTTCTCAGCACCACCTTTATATCCATATTACCAAATAAATGCTGCATGGGTGGAACCAGCTTGTCTAGTCAGCACTTTGGTGCTTTGTTTTAGCCCTATACTTTAAAAAGCCTGTACCTGATTACATTAGCATACACAGGAGATATGTGGCTTTCATATTTAGTCATGTTTTTTTATTTATTAACAAAAGCATGTGTGAAATATTATGAGGTGAGCTCTGATATTCATACATATATCTGAACATTTTCCAAAAAGCACTTTTCCCTCCAAAGATTTGTGGCTTTAATACTCTGCAGAAAGACATGTTATTTAGTAGTTAGTATAATAACAGAGAACACATTTGGTGAAAGGCTAGGAGTCAACCAAACAATTGTAGGAGCCAGGCATGTACTTCTAGTAGCCAGAGGTGAGATGCTTGTGGATAGAAACACATATTAGCAGTATGACTAGCAGGGGAGCAGGGAGTGAGATTGGGCACAGTCCTCTGGTGGAGCGCTTCAGGAGAATCCACTGAAGCCCAGAGAACCCCACAGCCCTTGCTCATTCATTTATTGAAAAAGACAAACATAAGCTATGTTGTACATATAAGGGAGTATAGTTATTTTTTCTGTAATGTTACCAACAAGATTCAAGTAGACAAGAGAGTAGTTCAAAAAATTAATTTCTTGCTGGCAAAGGAGTATTTTATTATGGCAGCCATTTTTTTTCTTTTTTAGTTAACATAACTTGCAGGGTTGGTTAAGTTAAGGGTAATGACAAATGGATCAGTCTGTATAGATTTGTCGCAACAAGGGAGAGGACAAAATACTAGGGGGCAAATTCACTAAAGGGCAAAAAGGCTTTGCCAGCCGTTAATTTGCTACCACTACGCTAGTTCACTAAAATACAAAGTTGCGTCTCTGCAGCCAAATGAAGGCGACATTTCGCTAGAATAAATTCGTCAGCTAAAGCAATTCATAGCGAACTTTCGCTAACGTTTGTTTCTGCCTAGCGAAAGTTTGTTAGTTCACATGTGCTTAGGTCAATCTGAATATGGCAGGTACATATAGTTCATATATATGTCTTTATTAGAGATGTTATTACAAATGCTTGAAGTGGCCACTTATTAATAAAAATGTCCAAGGAAGCAAAATAAAGACAAAAGAGATCCTCTAATGCCCTAGACATGAGCCCACCCTAAAACAAAAATGCCCCTCAAATTGTTAAAAAAAAATTTAGAACAAAAATTTAAAACAGTTATAACTTTTAAACACAAGTTATACTACACTTCGGCATACAGGATATGACATACTGTCACTGACATAAGATTGAGGAGGATGTGTAGCTTCATCTTATTAGTTCTCCAGGTCTAAGCTGGTGAAGGAAACTCTGGCTAAAGGGGTAACAATGTTAAATTCTCACTTAAGTGAATTTGCGGAGTAACAACCTTCGTTAGCGATGAACTCTTTCGCTAGCGGATTGTCCTTTAAATGAGAAGGAAAGGTTAATAAACATGTTGGATTAAATCAAAGGCTTTCTGTTTTAGCACTTACTGCACTGAGCGAATCCAGGCTGTCTCTTTTCTGTCTCTTGTAAATATACTGCCTGCACAAGCTGAGTCTCCTGGTCGGGTGACGTCACTAACATTCTTTAGCTTTCTCTCCCCGCTGCCTCTGGCACAGAAGAGTCGCATTTCACCGTTTTTTTTTTTTTTTCTCAATATTTTTATTTTGTTTTACAAAGAAAAAGAAACAGAAGAAAATCAAATTACAGCCATTACACCTATTTTCCATGAAAAGTCTTACAGAAAGTAATGCATTGCATGTAAAAAACAGCTTCTATAATGCAAAGATACAGATTACAATTATTGCAGTCAACAATGAGGAAAATAGGACACCAACCTTAGTTAGACGGGAAAGAATAGACAGAAGTGGTAAAACAGAAACCAAAGAACGTATCCATAGGGGGTGCATATTCAGTGAAGAATATGATCACATAAGAATATAGGTGTGTCTTGGGGAAATAAGGCAAATGGCAAATCTAGGGTACAAGCCACCTAACGTACCCATAGCTAACCTAGTGCTGATAGCCCTCTATATTGAACCCAGGGGCCCCAGAGCTTGTGAAAAGAGCGCAAGTCACCCCTGGCAAGTGAGGAAAGCCTTTCCATAGACATATAGTTATCTAGTCTGTGTTTCACCTCCTGTAAATTTAAAGAGTTGGTTTTCCAAGCCTTGGCAATAGTCTGTTTGGCCGCCGTAAATATACGGCCTACTAGCTGCCGAACCCATTTGTTCCCACCTGGCACTCGTCCATGTAGCAGAGCTTCCAGAGGGGATTTCCTAAGTATAAGCCCAGTGATGCTAGTTACCATTGTATAGACCCTGGTCCAAAACCGGACAGCCTTAGGACAATGCCACCAAATATGAATAAAGGAACCAGTCTGCCCGCAACCCCTAAAGCACACCGGAGAGGAGGTGGGGTACCATTTCGCAAGCTTTTCGGGAACTAAATACCACCTAGTGACCACCTTTTGAGAAGTTTCCTGTACAAAAATACTAGGGGAACACCTAGACATGTCCCGCAACATGTCCAGCCAAGCATCCTCCTCCAAGCAGAGACGAAGGTCTTGCTCCCACTGCTTAACAAAAATCAAATCTTTAACAGGCGTCTGGTGTATTAAGACATCATAAATTCTAGATATGGCCCCTTTATATGGGATGGAGTGCAGGCATAAGTGTTCAAACATTGTGGGTGCAGGCAAGTCCCGCAAAATGTTCCCCGTTAGGGAGAGAAAATAGTGGCGTATTTGGGCATATCTAAATGATTCAGTGATAGGCATATGGAATTTCTCTTGGAGTGTTTGGCAAGACAGAAACACATGATCTCTGGTGAGCTGATGCAGAGCTAAAAGGCCATTGTCCTGCCACCAAGAGAAGGCGCCCCCCTCCCTGCCTGGAGGGAAGTCAGGATTGTTCAGGAAAGATAACACAGGACGGTGGGCCGACCCTAATGGGTATTTGGTAGAAGCCGACTTCCACACTTGCAGGGAATGGTTCACCGTGGGGCAATAAGTGGGGTCAGAGGAGGCCCCAATCCACATTAAATTGCTGAGAAGAGTGCCCCCCACCGAGCTTTGCTCTAACTGTGTCCAAAGAGGGGAAGTACTCTGGGTATGCCATTCCACCATTTGAGCCAGCTGAGCCGCAATATAATAGGCCCTAAGACTAGGAATCCCCAAGCCACCCTTAGTCCGATTCCGGTAGGCTATGCTTGCCCTCAGCCTAGACCGTTTACCACCCCATACAAATTTTAGGCATTGAGACTGCAGTTTAAGTAGAGTAGTCATATGGGGGTTAACTGGAAGTGTGCGGAACAAATACAACAGATGGGGGAGGACTGTCATTTTCAGGGCATGTACTTTCCCTAACCAGGATAACTGTAAGGGTTCCCAAGAATGTAACATAGAGAACAGTCTTTTAATTGTCCCCGGATAATTGGCTTGGGATAGGCTACTATATTCTGGAGTGATCTGAACCCCCAAATATTTTATGCTTTTAGGTTGCCAGTGAAATCCAAAGTTAATCTCCAGCAGCTTTTGAGTATGGGGAGGGAAATTAATGTTCAGCGCTTCGGATTTTTGGGAATTAACCTTCAGACCAGAGACCGAGCCAAACTCAGAGAGTAAAGTATATAAATATGGGAGAGATGTCATAGGCTTGGAAACCAACAGTAATAAGTCATCCGCATAGAGGACACATTTATGATGAATCTCACCTATCTGAAGACCATGGATGTCTACATGTTGCCGAATATGAATTGCCAGGGGTTCAATAATGAGGGCAAACAAGAGAGTGGAAAGAGGACACCCCTGACGGGTGCCCCTCTTAATAGGAAATGGTGCGGACAGAAAGCCTAAGTGTCGTACACGCGCTCTGGGGGAGTGATATAGGGCTTGGATAACATTAAGAAATTCAGATGGGAAGCTATATGATTGGATAGTCTGGACCAAATAACGCCAGGAGACTGTATCGAAGGCCTTTTCTAGGTCCAACGATAGGAGCATGGAAGGAGTAGCGGTCGTTTTGCTAAAGTGAACCAGGTCAATGACCCTGCGGATGTTATCGGTCACCTGCCTATGCGGAATGAACCCGGCCTGGTCCTTATGAATCAGATCACTAATAAACAGGCTTACCCTGTTTGCCACAATTTTGGCCAACAGTTTAAGATCAATGTTTAGCACTGAAATGGGCCGAAAGTTTTTACATTGGGTGAAATCTTTGTTGGGTTTAGGGATTACCGCTATGTGGGCAAGTTGGGAGTCATGATCGAACAGATCTTTACCAGACATAACATCATTGTAAAGGGGCAACAGCATGGGGGCGAGAGTCTGGGCATACATTCTGTAATATTTGGCCGTGAACCCGTCCGGTCCCGGCGATTTAGCCAACTTTAAGCCCTTAATAGCTTCCAGCAATTCCTCCAACCCTATCGGTGAAGAAATTGTCTCCTGTTGTATTTGGGATAATTGGGGAAGGGAGGTCTTACCAAGGAAGCTACCAATCGCCGTGAGGGAGGGCTCAACGTTAGGGTCATACAATGCTTTGTAAAACTGAGCAAACACATCAACTATCTTAACCGGATTTGCAGTTAAGGCCCCCTCTTTAGTACGAATTTGCGTGAAAGGGGAATGGAAATATTTGTTACTTAGTTTACGTGCAAGCATTGTATCAGCCTTATTAGCCTTTTGAAAATACTTCTGCTTCACCCATTGCAATTTTTTCAATTCCTGCTCAGTCATTAACAAGTTCAAATCAGTCCTCAACTTATCTATTGCACCCCTAAGCGTGGCAGTAGACCTGGTCTTGTTGGCAGCCTCCAATTGCGAAAGTTGTGACATCAGCGAGGAGAATTTCTCTCTGTTAGCCTTCCGTCTTCTTGCCTGGGATTGGATCAGCAGACCACGAACATAGGCTTTGTGGGCTGCCCACAGAGTAGAGTTCTTAACATCGTGTCCGTTATTTAGCTGGAAATAAGTCTTTATTTCAAGACCTATGTAGTCGGCAATTTCCTTCTGGGACAGGAGAGTGTCGTCCAACCGCCAAGAAAAGTCCAATGGTCTGGGTGCGATGTTCCTGAGTTGAAGTTTGACAATGGAGTGGTCTGACCAAGGACAAACATGTATCGAGGCATGGACTATGACCGAGGTCAGGGATTTGTTAAGCAGGAACATGTCCAATCTTGAGTAGGATTTAGCATTTCACAGTTTTTTAACCTTCTGCGCATGTTTCTAATTCAGTCTAGCCCGCCCACCAGCCTATTGGAATACACGCCACTTGTCTCCATGACAATGCTCGAGGCTGCCGGCTAGCAGAGGGGGGAGAGAACAGGAGTGAGGAGCTGTGTATGATCAGGAGAGCTGCTAGAGACTATTTGGAGCTCAATATATTTTGGTGCACAGTGTAATACTGTGAAACTTGTGGGAGGGACTTCCAGATTTAAAGGGGAACTTAACCCAAATGTTTTACTCACCACACGAGACTTGAAAAATGAAACAGAAGATTTTTATTCAGAATAGGAACATTAGGACACTCAACAGTCACTCCAGCACACACTTGTTTCAAAGGCACTTCCAGTTGACGTATTTCAAGGAATCACTGTGAAGTAGGCACACCTGCCATAGGATCTTGGATCACACCTAACCGACTAGTGGTCCGATATATGCTCCACCCGTATCCCCCCACTCTCCAATAGTGGCCCGATACCTCTTGGGTGATATCCCTCCACTCTTCCAGGTTAGGACCCTTTTCCATCCAATTCCTGTCCAGAGACTCAGGTGTTCTTTCCTACCTTGTCCTAAACTATCACTGATTCCCTGACTTACGGAGTGCCCGTAGGAAACTAATTCCACTTCCTCCTTGATGGGGCCACAGCTGCCCTTACTAACTATCCTTGCTATCTCGTGCACCTAGTGCTCGCTTTACTTAAAATCTTTCCTATTCCAGCTTTTCCTATCTATCAATGTTGTCTTCACTCACCGATCAGCTGATGTCCTTCTGTCACGCCCTCCCATCAAAACTGCTCACCTTGGGCGGGGCACCTCCTTTTATAGCCCTTGTGTGCTCTTTAGTGTCCTCTAGTGTCTGGGGAAGAAATTACAACTAAACTAAGAACTAAACCTCTACTGCTATCTAGTGGTGATTTACACAAATTACACTCAACACTTTTACAAACACACAACATTTCACAATCATACACATTTTTGTCACATATCACACTTACATCTGGTTCACCCCATTACAAACTGACTTCCCTGCTCTTGGAGGAGGAGAGCCTGGGGTCAGGAATTTGGCACATGCGCATTAATCCACTTACTAACTAAGATGGCGGCTGTGTCTCCTCCTCAGCAATGAGACCGAGCAAGTTACATTTATAAATAAAATATAAATGATTTTTTAAAAAAAAACTAGCGATTGAGGAGGGCTATAGAAGGGCTACACAAGGAGACCATAAGTAAGTTTTGCCTTTCCTTCTCCTTTAAGCCTGTTAGTAAAATGCCGATGTCCCTGTGGATGGGATTTCTGGAGAATTTTCACTAGCGATCGCCACTTCACCTTTTAGTAAATCTGCCCCTAGAAATTGTCTCACAATGGGGATAATAGCCGAGCGGTGGGTCCTGTCTAGCAATTTTTGCTTTAGTGCTTTCCTGTTTCATTTTAAACTTTGGCTCCAAAAATATTTAAGCTGCATGTCATATAATGATTCTTTTCTCTCTGGGTACGCCAGTTCAACAGTGTCGGGTCAGTTGTCATCTATAAATCGAGACTTTTGTATTGTTGGTGTAAAATGTCTCCTGTACTTCAAAAAGAGCAGTAATTATAAGTGAGACTAATATGAAACAACTTTTGATCAAGTGAAATATTAAAGTGAGAGATTAAAATGCCCTTGTATCATTGCCATAAAGATTGCACAAACATTATGAACTAGTCTTAATAAAAACAAATCTTTTGTGCTCCTGCTTTTTTTGGACTGTGATGATGGACATAATAGAATGGCAATATAAAATGATGCATTTAGCATTTTGGAAAGTTCACATAAAGGATCATTTACATAGCAAATACAATAAATAAAACATTTAAGCAAAGAATGGGAGTGAATAAGCAAACACACTGACATGCAAGTCTGAACTTTCACTCCAAAGAAAACATTCTGGCTGTATATAGTGTGTAATTGCTTCACGTTTTATTTTAGCCAGGAGAGAATGTTTTTATTTCTTCACCTCAGCCCATGTTTCCTTATGAGCAGGTGGGAATGATGATGAAAAATACTTATTTAACCTGCTAAAATCATCACATGCAATACCATGCTAAAGTTTCTAATGGTTTGAGAATCTGATATTGCACAATGAATGCCACATAAGTAGTGGAGTTCTCCTCTTTTTCTGGTTTGAAAAGCTGCCAACCCAATGGTTTTGTATTTCGGGTATGTCTTGGCCATGCCCATTTCTTCTTGGCAGCACCCCTGAACATGCTTCAAGCTCTTCCTGTTTCAGAAGGAATTTTGTGATATATTGATGTGCGTTTCAATGCTTTTTCATCAAGAGTTGATATGTCAGTGGTTCACTTTCCCTCTGTAAAAAGAAGTGTAGATATTGTTATTGTCAGCCTGTTAGTTATTGACAAGGACACAGCATATCGCAAACTGATCTATGTAAGGTGGCTGGAGTTTATTAACAGTATATTAGTGTGATCCCTGCAACTCTATTCTGCATAAAAAATGATTTTCTTTTGTAAAGTAACTCTTGCCAGAAAACCTCTTTGGCTCCAGCCATTTTGTTTACAAATTACGTCTGCCAAGGCTCTCATTTCTCTTTTGCTATGACTGAAAAAGAAAGGTTATTAAAAAACGTAAGTGAGATCACATTGTGTGTGCCAAAAATGACAGGAAAAAAGGACACGTAGAAATGATTTGCTGACTAGACAGAAAATCCTTTTGTTTTTATTCAGGGTTACAAATCTAAATTAAATCCTTTTCAGTATTACTGGATCTTGTTGAAGTAAATTAAAAATAAGCCATTACTCTACAATAGAGCAGGTGCATTCGCTGCTTTATTTTAATGTGTATTATTGGTGGTATATAAAATAATGTAAAAGTAAATAAAATATATAATGAAAGTAAATATTTATTATTTGTTTCCACATGGTTAGAAGGCTATAGATTTTTTGGAGATTGGCTGGCCAGAACATTTGATGGGTATTTGGGGAGTGACAGACAGATAGAAGTCTAATTTATTGAGGAAAGAATCTAAGACCTGGGGGTTGGAGAAAGACGCATTAAGAGATAGTAAGATAGGGTTTATAAAAGCAACTTTAACTACTGATACAGATTTCATTGTAAAAAAAATGTGACTTGTACTCATAATTGTCATATACATGCAGGGCCAGATTTGCATCTATGGCGCCCCGAGGCCTTGCAGTCCTAGCGCCTGCCGTCCAATGCCTTGCGGTCCTTGCGCTGGTGGTCCGTGTGCACCCCCGTGCGAATGCAGAGCAGGAACTATGTGTTCCTAATGTGGCTAGGCGGCATGCTGTCCCTAAAATTTTGCCACACTAGGCCCAGGCCTTTGTGGCCTCGCCACAAATGCAGGCCTGCATAAATGTAGGAGACATTGCTTTTAAATCTTTTACAGCTGAAATTACAATTTAAAATACATGCACATTTGTTTGGTTTTAGCAAAATACTCTTGCCAACATAATGATGCTACTAGGATCAGCGGAATGAATTTCCCATCGTGTTGGGGTCCCAGATGAAGAAATATGTCCATAAGAAAAATTGTAGGCGCTTAATGTCATTTATCTTGGCTACATCTCCCCTACCCTTTATCTTTCATTTCCTGATCCTGTGCATGTCCGTTCATTTCCCAACTGAAACTGAAAAATTATTGAAATTATGAAAACGGAAATTTTGGAATACTGTATATCTTAAATTCTTCACTCAGCATTGCTGTCCACACATGTAAAGTAGGTGATTATATATTTTGTAGGTTTTCAACTCATTATACCGGTTTCCTAGGCTCTTGTCAGTTTTAACAAGTGTTGCTGACATTTTCTGTGAAATAAACCCTATAGGCTGGTTTTGTTTCCAAAAAGGGTTCATTATATCTTAGTTTGGATCAAGTACAAGGTACTGTTTTATTATTACAGTGAAAAAGGAAATAATTTTTTTAAAAGTCTGTTTTATTTGGATAAAATAGAGTCTATGGGAGATGGCCTTTCCGTAATTCTGAGCTTTTTGGATAGTGGGTTTCAGGATAAAGAATCCCAACAATGCAAGGATGGTAAGATTCACTAAGAAGTTCCATTGTTAAAAAGTTTTGTACTGGAAGTAAATTATACAATAAGGCATGCACACAGACAGAGGGGTACATTAATTTTACATTAAAGAGGATCTATACCAGAAAAAAATCTAAAAATAGAAAATGAATGTAAAATAATAAAATGTTTAGAAAAACAAGTTTAAGTCAAATATTTTTTTCCAGGATAGTTCCCCTTTAATTTAAAATAGGGACTTTCGCTATTACCAGTTATTCTGATTTGATGTTAACATTTAACAAGAGTTACATGCACAAGACATACGGCAGGTTTAAAGCTGTAATGAAAGCCTTAATGCCTACATATGGGATCCCTCAGATTCAATCCAAATACCCGCCTCTGCCTTATCGACAACTCGTCTCACCTGTTCTATATGGCGTAAAACCAGACTCAAATACAAATTAAGCTCAACCAAATCAATCCTCACGACTTTCCTACGCAATCCTGCATTCCCACCCGGAATGGTCTCTCAATTTTACACAAAATGGGCCAAACTTAATTTTTTACAGTCCGGGACTTACTGAACCCATTAACCTACGAGATTCCATCACTTCAGGCAATTCAAGAAAAGCTACCACAAACAAAAATAAACTTTTTGGAATATTTCCAAATCAGGCATTTTTTGGAACCCTACACGGCTCACTTCAAACTAAACCATCCCACGGCTTTTGAACTTCTGGCGGCCAATGGACTTCCACAAAAAGGTCTCGTTACTACAATATACCAATTACTTTCCCAGCCTCTGGAGCCTACACAGCAGAGGCATAAGTACATGGACAAATGGGAACAAGCCTTCCCGCGAGCAATTACTGCAGCAGACTGGCCCTCGATCTGGGACAATGCCAAACGGATGGTCATTTGCACACGACAGAAGGAGAGCATCTATAAGATACTGACCTTTTGGTACTACACCCCAGACAGGCTAAACAAGCTATTTCAAAATCACTCCCCTGTCTGCTGGAGGAACTGCGGTGCCAGGGGCACTCTCCCACATATTTTTTGGGACTGCCCATTTATACAACCTCTATGGAAGGAGATAATGGCTCTCGTTAATCATATAACAGCCCGCCCAATAGCCCTGGACCCGGCCATTCTTCTGCTCGGCAAGCCCATACCTAAACTGCATAAAAACAGCCAAGCCCTGGTGAATCAAGTTTTAACAGCCACACGTCTGGCGATAGCCTCTAAATGGAAAGACCCTGCTCCACCCTCGAAACTCGAGGTAATCAGGAGAGTAAACAGCAACAGAATATTTGAGGCGGGTATTGCTTTTATGCAAAACAGGATGGACCACCACCTCAAGATCTGGTCGATGTGGGAATTGAGAGGCCTGTCCTCTGAACAATGATCTTTTAGCTTGGGATTACATTCCATCTACCCCCCCTTTAAAGCTTGTTGTCCTATGAATTAGTCCATTTCCCCAGCTACACACCCATGTCCAGCTCTCTAGTATCCTCTAAACATACTTTTGCTATCTGCATTGCTACTGCACCCTTCCACAGGGCTTGAACATTGAAAGTTTATAATTGAGTTGTCAATCGTTTAACTCATCTGATACGAAATGTGATAATTGCTAGTGATGGGCGAATTTGCGCCGTTTCGCTTCGCCGAAAAATTCGCGAATTTCGCGCGAAATTCGCAAAACTGCGAAAAATTCGCGAAACGGCGCTGGCATCTCGTTTTTGATGCCGGCGCCCGTTTTTGACGCCGGCGCCCGTTTTTCCGACGCCGGCGCCCGTTTTTGACGCCGGCGTCTGTTTTTTCGAAAAAAAATTTATAACGCCGGCGAATTTTTTCGGCGAATTTTCGCGGGCGTTTCGCGAATTTATTCGCCTGCCGCGAATCGCGCAAATTCGCCGCGAATTCGCGCCTGGCGAATAAATTCGCCCATCACTAATAATTGCCTTTAACCTATGTTTGGTTGTTGTAAACCTCTGATAATCTTTTACTCTTGTCTCTGAAAAATGCAAATAAAGAATAAGTTACAAAAAAAAAAAAGCTGTAATGAAAGGGTTTTTATTTATAATTTTATGCTGTATTTCTGATATATGTCAATAAGAATTTAAAAATAAGATTATGTGAGATGATTTCACTTTTCTTGCCATTTTTAACCTCCAAAAGCCATCATTTAGTTTTTAGTTTACCAATTAAACTGCATATTGTTTATAAATGCCTTCAGCACTCATCTCACATAGGGGCAGATTTATAAAAAGTGTGAATTTAGAACTCACCACAGAAAGTCACTCACTTTCTATTCATTCCTATGGAATTTTTAAAAGCATATTATTATTATTATTATTATTAACATGTATTTATATAGCGCCAACATATTGCGTAGCACTGTAAAGTGAATGTGATTATACAACTAAATCACATGAATTCCATACATAGAACATATGGAGTTACATACATCACAATCAATACCGGTACAAAAGGTGAGGAAGGCCTTATGCAGAAATATTTAAATTAAATGGTGAACTCCATTGATAAAAATGATTCTAAAAATAAATCCCATATGAATAGAACATAGGTGATTTTTTCTGTCGTGTGTTCTAATATCACATTTTTTTAAATCTGCTACATAATCATATTTTTTTTTAAAATTCTAACATATATATAAAATGTATATACATTATTTCTAAAGTTGGGGAGTGTTGGAGAAAATGCCTAGCTGAATAGACCAAGTGGATCTTATCTGACATCAGATTCTATGTTTTTTTACTTCCCAGGAGTAAAACAAAGATGAAAGAGAAAGATGAGTGTTAGAAAAGGCAGATTACAATTAGCAGACAGCATCTATTGGATGATGTTCATCAGCACAATCTCACTTATTACTTGGTTCACCTTGTTTTATGGCCACTTCTGGTTTTCATCACAGTGTTGCTTGACAAATGTGACAGAGATTGTCTAACCTTAGAAACTAGAGAACCATGCTCACTCTTTCTGTTCTTGCTGTCGGTGCAAGAGGCCAGACTTCTCAGAAAGCACTTCAGCTTCTGGAAAATGAATTACATTGTCTAAATTGTATTTGCATAGGTTGCAGGATGATAGAAATAACAAAGGTATTGTAAAACCTACACTTCTTTTAAACTCTGTAGAATAATTACAACATAAACAGTTCTTGTAAAACTCTGTAGCCATTAGGCACTACTTGTGTTGCTTGGTCACCAATCTGGAGCAAATCACTAACAATCCTTGAGTCGTTTGTTCATCTAGAAATCTGCAGTGCTTGTTCTTAGGCAACATTTTTTTTTTACAGCATATTTTTGCTTAAACAACATATACTGTACACATAGCCCTCTCTGTTTGTGGTGTGTGCAGATCCTTCAAAGCAGTGTGAAAAGTGCATCTTACAGAAGCCATTAAACTGGCTCTTGGACCCTTTCCAAGAAAAACAAAAATATGCTGAGCTGGAAGCATAAAAAATGTAAGCTATGTATTGGGGTTCTATATCTATACCAGCCGCAACAATATGTTTCCAAAAAAGCTAAAATACAGACTTTTGGGGGCTAGGTTAATATTGCTGCTAAATTAATAATGCAATATGCTGCATGGTTTTCTAGACGGTTTAAGTGCTGATGCCATGAAAGTGACATATCTGCACTGAATGCAGATAAATGAGAACAAACATATTCTCTGGTATTCTCTGGTATTGAACCTGCAGTACAATATTTGGTGCTGCAGTCTATGACCTTAAGTCATCTTTGGTTTTTAGAGATGATGAGATGTGTGCTTACTTTGTAAGTACAGATACTCAAGTCTGATATACTAAAACACATATATTTTTCAAGGTCCCCAACCTCACTCCCTAGTGCCACCCCTCTCACGAATATCTCTTAATAAACGAGTTATGCACATTTTGGATACAGAGATGCTAGAAAGGGGATCCAATACTTTTACATCTGTTGCTGTCAAAACTTGCTGCTTGTAGACACTGCACAGCAAAGAGGGAATCAGTCTCACAGACAAAATATGCTCAGAAAGGTAACCATTCTGATGCAGTCCTGTCACTCATTTCTACATAATGTTTTAACCTTTCCTGTCATTCAGCCATAGTAATAACAAGCAGAAAGAGGCCTGTGTTAGTTCAGTAATCTTCACTGTCATCACTTGACTGCCAATGTTAAGTTTTTACCACAACAGTTTGGCTAAATAATCCAACCGGCCATAAACTGCCCATTCCTTCACTTTGTCCTAGTTAGGATGCCAAATGGAATTTTACGTTCAGTGTTTATACGTATATATATAACCCATTGTTATAATATGGGATTGTGCTCACAGCTGCATAGGTCACTTTCTGGTTCCTAGGGGGCAAGGGCGAAGTAGCCATCGTTAGCAAAAATTTACCAGAAATACCAGCCGCAGGGACATCACTAATTTTACTCAGCGTAGAGGACAATTCTCTAGCGAAAGAGTTCACAAAGTTTCACACCCTTTCGCCATGCAAATTTTTGCTCAGGCGAACGATCATTACTCCACAAATTCACTGAAGTGCGAATTTTCTGAATTTCCTTCACCAGGTATACGCTATGAAATGCTCGCAATGACAAATTTACGTTAGTTAATCTTCGTCAGCATTCAGCTGCCGAAACGTAGCTTCGTATTATACCTGGCGAATTGATACGTTTAAGATACATCCTCCTCAATCTTATGTCATTGACATCATATCCTGTATACCGAAAAGTAAAAAAAAAAGAAAAAAAATGCTGGGATTTTTTCATATTTTGAAGTGGGACTGTGTTTAAAATTTGTAACTGTTAAATACTATTGGTTTAATATTTTTTCAACCATTTGAGGGGCATGCCACATTTGTTTTAGGGCGGACTCATACAGTATCTAGGACAGTAGATGATCTCTTTTGTCTTTTATTTTGCTTCCTTGGAAATTTTTAATAATAAGTGGCCACTTCAAGCATTTGCACCAACCTAATAAATCTAATAAAGACATATATACGACCTATATGTACCTGCCCTATTCAAATTGACCCAAGCGTAAGGGTGTTAACAAAGCTTCGCTAGGCAGAAATGAACACTAGTGAAAGTTTGCCATGAAATACTCAAGCTGACGAATTTAAACTAGCAAAACCTCAGCATTCAGCTGCCGAGATGTAACTTCATATTTTGATGAATTACTGTATGCACTGCTAATTAATATCTGACGAAGTGTGGCAAAGCCTTCCGAGGCAAAAATTTGCCCTTTAGTGAATTTGCCCCCTAGAGTGAAAGATTGGTAGTTACACCAGGCTGCAATGAAGCTGCCTAAAGGGTTATGTTGAGAAAAAATGCTACGAATGGCCATGTACCTTGTATAATACAATAATACTTTTGTGCTTTTATCGCTATTTTAATTTGTGCAGCATGGACAATGCAGATGGTTTGAAATTATTTTGTTATTATTATATAGCATTGACATAATCTACTGCACTTTACAGAGATTATAGATTAATCACAACTCTTCCTGCCCCGTGTCACATTTATGCAGCTCCAGCCATGGCATTATATGCAAGGAGTTCTACCCATGTCTGTGTGGGTTTCAGAGGCCAGCATGGTCTGTATAAGTTGGTCAGGAGAAGACATACAGTGTTGGCAGCCGGTGTGGCTGCACATGGACCACCTGGATACGTCAGACAGGCTATTTCGTTTGTCATGTTAATAGAAAATGCAGTTCACTGCCAACATTGCTTTGCCCCAACCATCTCTGAGCTAAGCCTCTGGTACCCATTTGCGGATGGCAGCTTCAAGAGATGGGCAAAAGACCAAGGAGACCATTGCTTTTTCTGCACCCCCATGCTGAATGTATATGCTTCTAATTACGACATTTCAGTATATAACTTTAGATTGCAAGCTCTCTTGAGTTAGTGACTGATGTGAATGAATAAAACCCTATTTGAAGTATTGCATAAAGAAGGCACTAGGCAAATAAAGGATCGATGCAGATCAACGAAGCTGGGGCACGGAACGCAAAAAATGCTGAGGTTTTTTTGCCTAAACAACTGGTTTATTAGAGATCCAACATGGCTAACTTTGTACATGCATTTCAAGAATGAAGTATATCAAACCAAGAGGAAAAGAAAAAATTAAACTAGAAAAGCACATCCATTAGCAGAGAGAATACATATCAATGAAAGAACATTTTGACAAGCAGCTCCCTCTATAGGTATACAACAATGGGTATCTGGTAAAAGATGCTGAGACAACACAATTCAAGAATGCCATAAGCCTAGCAATTTATTTAAAGTCAAAGCAAAATGATTACCATAGGCTTTTATTTAGCATTTTAGATTGTACTGTGACAGGTTCAGCCATCTGTTTTACTGCTTATGGGTAACAGCTTTACCACAGAGCTTTCATGAAAGTCCTTGAGATCTATATAGCAGTAGGCCTCACAAGGTCAATTAGCTTAACCCAGCTGAATATGGATAAATGTAAACTAGCTAGGCCCCGCCATATGTATACTTGTTCATTGCATGTGATGTTGCCAGTACAACATAAGCAATCTCCAGTTACAGTGCAAGGCCACCCACTAATAATCTCTGTCTGGAGCCTAATGGAATAGATCTGTAAACAAAACAGCTTTTGCCACAAACAAATTGATTTATGGCTTTAAATTCAGATAGTAGGCTACAGGATTTTAACCAGTTACATAACATATGGTATCATTGGTTCTCACACTTTGTTTGAACCCTAAATAGAAACTTATTATAGAAACTAATATAATTAAAACAGTGTTGTTTAGGGAAAGGCTTTGTATATTTGGAATTTCAGACAGTCACTTGTCACAAGCAAAGAATAACATATATATATATATATATAGCACAAAATGAAATGTTTTATACATATCTGTGGTTTCCAAGTGAAAACAATCAAAGCTACTGCTTAAAAATAAATGTGACTGCCTACTGTTGTAAGTAAATGCAAGGACTTGGATTGGCTTTAAGCGTAACTGTATATATATATATATATATATATATATATATATATATATATATATTTATCCCACAATCCATTGACTCTATATATATATATATAGTGGTGAGCACAACTTTCCCTTGTTTGTTATATATATATATATATATATATAACAAACAAGGGAAAGTTGTGCTCACCACTATTTTTTAAAACCATTAGGCGGGGGTGCAATGAGGGTGTGACCACAAAATACATATAGTCAACTACAAGAGGTCCTCTGCACTCAACCCATTATCAATATATTTAAGACAGAGACATTTTGTGCATACTGCTACTAAAAAATGCCTTACCCTTTAAACAACACAGGGATTGTTTGTCCATATATTGCAATATATTTAAGCTGGCCAACTACGTCAAAGTCATATATATAGATATATATATATATATATAAGACCATGACAGACAAAATAAATAAAAAAAGGTGCATTGATTGATTTACATATGTTGCTGAAAATAAAAAAATTGGGGCATTCAGGATCTTTTTTTTACAGTTTCAGAACACTAAACCATAGCAACCAACCTCAGGTAGCGTTATTCATTCTGCTGCGGGTAATATAATGAAAGCAATTCACTGCTTGGTTGTGACAGGCTATAGTACTTGGTTAAAACTGCCTAGTGATAGGAAAAAAGCCCCACATCTTACCAAAAATTAGAGAAAACAGTGGAGGATATTACAACACAGTGCTGCTATTATGGCGTAACAAATTGCAGGCCTTCAATGGTGAATGACATAGAAGTAACCTTTTAAGGAATTCAGCTTTGCTGTTTGTGCCATTCACAGTACACTGGCAAATTCCATTTATATATATATATATATATATATATATATATATATATATATATATATATATATATATATATATATATATATATATATATATATATATATATATATATATATATATATTGTAGATAAACATAGTAATTTGCACTAATAATATATTTCCCTCAGACACACTTATGCATTCTTCTCATGTACAGTACACTAGGTACACAACTTTTTATACTAGGTACAGAACATTATATCAAAACATATCACTGAATTATAAATCAAATTACTTAGATGCATGTCCACAAAATAAGGGTGCGTACATTTTTTAAACAAACGTTCACCCACAATAGTGAGAATACCGAGATGTGCTGAAGGCAGATTTTTTTGTGGTTGGAGTTTTAAAGGGAAAACTTAATTTTTTCATTGTGATTTATTAAACCCTAAGGCTGCTAAAAGTCTGAATAAAAATGTACTCCATCTCAAACCTGCCGAGGTCATGTAGAGCTCAATGGCAGATGTCCTTTTTACAATTGGAAGATATCATGATCTGCACTGGGTTTCGTACAATAATACAAAGAATGTGTGGTTTTTGGGCAATAATCCGAAAAAAGTTTTGCAGGCGTTGTTTTTCTCTGCACTGAACAGCCAGAAAAAGAAACAACGTTTCTACCTTTAAAGTAACTTTTAGTATGTTATAGAATGACCAATTCTAAACAAACTTTTCAATTGATTTTCATTATTTATTTCTTATAGTTTTATAATTTTTTTTCATTTGATTCTTTGCAGCTTTCAAATGGGCATCGCTGTCCCCTTCAAAAAAAAACAAATGCTCTGTAAGGCTACAAATGTATTGTTATTGCTACTTTTTTTATTGCTGATCCTTCTATCCAGACTCTCTCCTATCCATATTCCAGTCTCTTATTCAAATCTGTGCATGGTTGCTAGGGTAATTTGAGCCCTAGTTACCAGATTTCTTAAAATGCAAATTAAAGAGCTGCTGAATAAAAAGCTAAATAACTCAAAAACCTTCAGTAATAAAAAAATTAAATCAAATTACAAATTATATCAGAATATCACTCTCTACATCATATTGAGTTATTTAAAAAGTGAACAACCTCTTTAATTGGCTTTTGGCAGAGAGCCCAGAGCAGCAGATAACAATTTCAAGATAAGCAAATAAGAAATTGTAACTATATAAGATAACAGGTCCCTTGGGAAAAGGTAGACTCACAGCTTAAAAGGCAATTCACCTTCATTAGCAAAACTGTAATAACTGGAAAAAAAACACCGAAATATGTTCAAACTTTCATAACATGACACATTTTGTAAAAATAATATGGTAATTAGGGGGTGTGGCCACAAAAATGGGAGTGGTCAAAAATCACTGCACGTAGCACAGCAACTTTTTTGTCCTTCTTTTTATTTCCAACATGTTGGGAGGTATGATATTGGATTAATACTATGCAAATATAAATAGGTTCCTCTAGCAGCATCTCCAGGCAATTCATTTTCTTACCACCTCTGTCCACATATTAACACTTGATAAAGTGATAAAAAGGTTGAAGACAGCCTCCAGTTAGACTTTTGAGGTCAAGTCCTGACTGTTTATTTGGTAATATCCTGGAATCACTACTTTGCAGCATACATTACTGCTGGCACAATTTATGGATGAATGAATATGAATATATATAGTTATGGGCACCAAGACAGTAGGCTTCTTTGCTCTGCTGCATTTGCCTTGTCAGTGCTGATCAACAAAGCTGGAGTGGATCCTCTTCTCTCAGTCTGCAAAAACAACAACAACAAAAAAAAAAAATACAGGCTGAGAGCAGGGCACCAACACCCTGTGAGCCCTGGCCCTATGTGTGGGCATATAGAAATTTCATACAACATACTTCATAGTGCAAACTACAGCTGATCATAAAGGAGCTGCATGTGTTTCCTTGGCTGCCTGGTGGGCCTCACAGCTCTGTGGTGCAAGACTTGCTGGGGCTCATTTATAAACACTGGCATATTTGCCCATGGGCTGTAACCCACAACAACCAATCAGTGTTGCAGTTTAAACAATCAATGTGATCATTTAGTTGGTTGCCACAGATTACTGCCCAGGTGGAAATTTGCCCAGTATTTATAAATGGGTCTCAACTGTGTCTGAAAATTTCATTGAATTGAGCAGTGTAAATAGTAGAGCAATGCAACATATGTAAACACTTATCTCCTCTTTACTCAGATCTATTTTAAGAAGGCATATATTTCATTTATAAGTATTATTTAAAAGCAAATAATTGCTTTTTTTGTGAGTTCAAACCCCATCTCTATAGTAAAAAATGCAGCATGTTGTGTTAAACTTAATTGCATGCAGTGAGTACAAACAGGCAGAATATAAATGAATTAGTTAACTGATAGGTGCGCTCAAACTTCAGTCTAAAATGCTCATACCAAGCGCACAAAACAATGCTTGTGTGTAAGGGTCCTAACCAAGAATGAGTTATGAGTTTATATACATTAACACTGAAATTCTATCATGAAATCATGAATACCAATACATCATGCAAACACATGGATGGGAGTGTACGTTTTTCTGCAGGGAAAGATTTACAGGGTCAGGCTTTACAGTGAAAGCAGTATGGCCTACAATGTAGTGGAATGATGATTACAACCACTTGTATAAACTGCCTTGCTATGCAGAGAATGGGTGCTTTATACGGGATATAGCTTTAAACATGGAGTTTGTGTTCAGTTATCCAATAAAACAGCAGAATAGAAGGCAATAACAACTACGGCAAAAGTAGCATTTGTGTAAGGATTTGAAAAATACTGTAACTAGTATGCAATGCAGCTCATTTCAAGCATTTAATAGTGCAAAATAATCACAGCAAACCAAAATATATTATATTATACATACCACAAGGCAGTGTTCTCCCTCTATCAGCATACCTCGTGCCAGCCTCTCCCTTCTGATGCATTTTGTTCCATTGGACACTTCATCAGAGCAGGTTTACATACTATGTGTTATTGGACCCTATGCTTGAGGCTCACTGTTGACAGTAAATATCCATTTTTGAAGTTGCTTTGTATAAGGATAAAATAACATATTGCTGGGAAAAGCATCAAAATATGTTTGGTTGGGTTTCTAGGTTTGATTGTAAGTAAGGCATGCTCTGCAAAGAGTTTTTTACATTCTGTCTTTGCTTGTATGGGTTTGTTGAAATATTTTGGGCTCACATGCCAAAAACATACAGGTAGGTTAATTGCTTCTTAATAAAAATGAGCATAATGTGTGTGAGTACATCAGTAGAGGACGCCAAACATATTCTTGCCCTCATAATTATCTTTATAACAATGTGTAATTATTTGGTCTAATAATTTTAATCTACATAGAAAAATAAATCTTTGTTTGATATGTGGGCAATTCCATCAGTGCTGAATCCTATTCTTTTTCCTGTTTATTCTGGCTCTTCAATCACAGACACCAAGGGGAGGAAAGAAAGAAATGCAGTGCACATCAAGCTGTACTATTTTGCTTGGGATGGAATTAAGTGGTTAGGTCTTAAGAGACAAGCATTTTCCTTTGCTAAACAAACACAGATTAATAGATCTTATAAATACAGAGATTGGATAGCTGCAGAGTAGGGACTTCTATAGTTGGCTAGCCAAGTGAGGAGAATCACTGTTATTAGTATAGCTAGTTAAAATTCCATTTTGAAAAGTTCTTTTGTTTGTTCTGAGGGTTTCTGCCAAGTTTACATTCTGGAAAGAAATTGTATTCCTTGTGTTTATTACTATTAAGAAGAGACAAACTCTGGGGATTTCTTGCAATGAGGCCAAAATGGCAGACATCACCTAGGGAAGAATACAAGGAAGACATGATATATCCACACTGATGTATACAAGAACTGTTGTTATGGAGAACATATGATCAATATAATTTGAGTTTCAAATGCTATTGAAAAAGCAGCCAAATATATAAAAACAATATCCAGAGGAAATAATTGTATATTAGTTTGGTAGTTTTGAAATATGATAACCTAATGAAATAAGGAGTAACAGCAAGCCACAACCATTTACCAATATGGAGTAGATAAGGTACATAAAATATTTGCTTGGGCTTTCAAAAACTTTGCAAACAATTCTGTTATTATAGCTAGATATGTTTTGGTTCATGGTGTTCACAAAAAATGGACCCTTTTGATGCAAAGGAATATCAAGAATATGTCCAAATGTATAGTTCATAGTATTGCTTCAGAAGGAGGCTGATACAGTGCTAACCTTGACAATTCGACATCAACAACGATTGGTCTCTGTGGCCCCAATAGGATCTGGGAGAAGGTGGAGTAATGGCTATAGGTGAATTAACAAAGAGAAAGTGTTGATATGTGAGCTGGGATGTAATGCGCTTAAAGGGCACCAGTCATTCCAGAATTGTTTCCCCACTGGAGGTGCAGGTTAATAGAGCCTGAGCTCCATTTGGGGAAAAAATGTTTCTATTTTTAAATGGTCCCCCCAAGCCCCAAGAGCTATTCCACTCACATCAGGAAGGAGCTGTAGCAGCCTAGCACTTGTGGGGGTTATTTTTAATTATTGTTCCACCAGCCAGAGTGGGGGTTCCATTAGCCTGCCTGGTGGGAGAAAGGATTTGGAGGTGTAAACACAAGGTTAATTCCAGCCTTTCAGCTTAACAGCTCTCTTTCAATGTTATAGTGCCAGTGACCTTAACTGCATAAGCAGTTCATATATTTAGTTAACCCTAGGGTCACTGACTCTCAGTTGAGCCTGGTATTAGCAATAGAAGCTTACACTTTTTTGGGGGGTGTAGATCCCCATTAAAATTACTGTGTCAGTGAACTTTCAAACAAAGAATGTGCATTTGCTGCTTCATCTGCAAAGATGGATCCTAAGGCAACCTTGTGAAAGGTTTTTGCCTAATCATTTACAGACTACAGACTATTAAATTCCAAGGAAGACCATTAACATATGATTTTAAAATTGTGACCCTTTGGACATGTTTCAAGTTCAGAGGCACATGATCAACACTACTCCTTCCTCCCTCCCCCAATACACACAGACCCATAGGCCAGGACCACAATTGGCCAAAGTCAGATGAAATATGCAGACTGATTTCAGCTTGTACCATGGGCAGTAGCTTCCTTCTTCTTTTCACATCTGAAACCACTGTGTTGGCTCAGACGCTAACACACTTGACAAATTTTGTGGTGCAAAGTACAAAAGCTTATGATTCTTCGTCGAAATCCAGTGTGTGTTTGCACCAGAGCCGACACAGTGGTTCCAGATGCAGATAGAAAAGGGAGGGGCTGAAATAGGCCTGGGTAGTTTATCATGCTGATTTCTGCCTTGTGTGACCCTAGACTTAGGGATAGCCCAGCACGTTTTGTGTCAGGATGGCTGCTAGTTTAGTATTATGAGAATTTGGTTTATTTGCAATAACAGTGGTTACTAAGATTACTTTTCTTTATATGGAGTCTAGGCTTTACAAATACCTAGAAGTGTTTGGACTGAAAACTTGGACACCATAGTTAACAATACAAAATACAACTGTACAAATAAAAATGTCCCAGCTCATTACGTGGTACTTCTTGTAAACTTACAAATTTGAGATCCTCATTCCGTGTTTGAGCTCCCTACTGTGATATTAGCTGATCTAGCTTGTTATTGCTCTGCATGTGATACAGCGGTTCAGTGATTGACCTGGAACAAGGTACGGGCCTGCACAGATATGTTTAATTCTGTCATCCATGTGTGTTGTAATATTGTAAAAATATCACGTTGTGTGTGGTCAGCTTTATGATATATAAATATTTATTTGGCTCTGGTATTCCTGAAAATCTCATTTACCCATTCTTTCCTTTTTGTTATTTTCAATAGTCTCCCTGATAGTATTATAATAACATTGTATTATACACGTGCTCATTATTATTAGGTTATTTGTCAGAGTATTTGCTATTGAAAGCAGTATCTACTTGTAGTATGTACTTGCCCTTTACTTATTTCTTCACTGATTACAGAAAGAGAGTAGCTGATAGCACCTCCCCTCCAGCCAATTTTCATAGTGCCTTTGCACTTAATATTAAAGTCTTTTCAAGCGGCCAAAATTAAGCATCATGCTTGTGATGTCACCTGCATAGAACTCACAGTTCAATATTATTTTTAAATCATAAAGTTACAACCTAGAACTAAACAGCTGACAGAATACTTATCAGATGATTAGGGCCAAGACCTACTGTTAAATAAAGCATTAGAGAGATTATTATATGATCCCCTTATATATTTATACATAGTTATCATATCACCCCTTAATTGCCTCTTCTCCAGTATGAACATCCCCAATTTGGCCAGTCTTTCCTCATAGCTAAGATTTTCCATACCTTTTACCAGCTTAGTTGCCCTTCTCTGTACCCTCTCTAATACAATACAATGTCGTGTTTGAGTTTTGGAGACCAAAACTGGAGGGCATATTCCAGATGGGGCCTTACAAGTGCTGCCCAAATCTCCTTATAAATACCCTTCAAACTGTAATTCCAGTAGTATCTGGGAAATTAAATGCACTTTTTGCAAATCTCACTACAATTGACATTCATGCTGGGGCTCCAAAGCCACTACTCTGGGATTTGATAAAGTAGCCAGCTTTACAGTTTGGAAAACACTGAAACTGAAATTTTCTTTAGGAAAAAACAATTCTTATACATTTTGTGAATACTTTTGTTGACACTTGGGTGAGAGCGTCTACATGAATGTGTTATACTATTATGTCTATTAATAACACATACACACTACATATATATATATATATATATATATATATATATATATATATATATATATATATATATATATATATATATATATATATATATATATATATATATATATATATATATAAAGAGTCCAAAGGGGTGCACACCTTCCCTGTCAGTAACTGCCCAGGTGCTGGTAAACAAATAGTAATATATTGTAACAAAAAACCCGCACTCACAGGACTTCAAAAGAAAGCCGTAAAGGCTGTGATTTATTGATCCGACGTTTCGGCTACAACTTCCTGAGGACGGCTAGAGTTGTAGCCGAAACGTCGGATCAATAAATCACAGCCTTTGCGGCTTTCTTTTGAAGTCCTGTGAGTGCGTGAGGTGAGAGCGTCTACATGAATGTGTTATACTATTATGTCTATTAATAACACATACACACTACATATATATATATATATATATATATATATATATATATATATATATATATATATATATATATATATATATATATATATATATATATATATATATATATATATATATATATATATAAAGAGTCCAAAGGGGTGCACACCTTCCCTGTCAGTAACTGCCCAGGTGCTGGTAAACAAATAGTAATATATTGTAACAAAAAAAACCCGCACTCACAGGACTTCAAAAGAAAGCCGTAAAGGCTGTGATTTATTGATCCGACGTTTCGGCTACAACTTCCTGAGGACGGCTAGAGTTGTAGCCGAAACGTCGGATCAATAAATCACAGCCTTTGCGGCTTTCTTTTGAAGTCCTGTGAGTGCGTTTTTTTTGTTACAATATATATATATATATATATATATATATATATATATATATATATATATATATATATATATATATATATATATATATATATATATATATATATATTGTGGGGGTTCACTCACTGGTAGGCTGCAAATGAGGCGACTTCACACACCAGGATTGGTTTAAGGGCTTCCTGCCTGCCTTTATTTTCCAGCGGCTGCAGAAATTTCCCCTCGCAGGGGGAAGGTAACTGAAAAACAGCAGTTCAACAGAAATATCCAGCCTCCTGGCTAACACAAAATAAATATTTCTCTTTTTCTCCTGAAGCTGAGCACTCTAACAGTTTGTCTCACACACATTCAGCACTGCCGCTCAGCATCAGGTGTACTAAATAGGGCCTAGTGCTGCTTGAAAAACCTGGCCTACGGATTTGGGAATCCGTCCCACCCTACTCTTGCGGATTCCCAGTAAGACCAGCCCCAGATCATCAATTACAAAAACCTTGCAGAAAGACATAGTGTTTTGTGCATACTGCTACTGAAAAATGCCTTACCCTTTAAACAAAACAGGGATTGTTTGTCCATATATTGCAATATATTTAAGCTGGCCAACTATGTCAAAGTCATCCCATATCTGGCCAGTCCTATGCTCAATTTTATCTGATTCATTAAGAATTCTATTGCTTCATTATACATTTTACAAAGGGACTAAGTTTTATCTGCAACTTACTTGCTGCTTTTAAAGTAAAACTAAACTTAAACAAAATGCATATACACAAATACAAGAGGTCCTCTGCACTCAACCCATATATATATATATATATATATATATATATATATATATATATATATATATATATATATATATATATATATATATATATATATATATATATATATACCTGTTATTATTTTCAGCTAGGACAGCACTTCCTAGGCACATATCCAGTGCTTTAGAGATGACACATGCACTCTATGTAACATTGGCTGTACTGTACAAGGTTCAACATGTGCCTAATGTTCCTTATGTGTCATAATTTGATATTCTATACACACTCACCATTTGGGACATTCCAGAGCAGACAGTACTCATTGGCATGTCCTGTCCCACAAAAGGAATGCAGCAGAGAGTGGAAAGGTGCTGACAGAACATAAGCATGGCTGCTTTCATAACACCCTGCTGGCCTGCACTTCAGCATACTTCCCCCTTACATTCTCATAGCCTCATAGCCCTGCCACTTCAGGGACACTCTCATCACACATGGCTTTGATTTGTGCATCTGCTCAGCAGCCCATCTGGGTGATTTATAGTTAAGAACACATTTAGCTCTAGCAAATAATCTACGCCATGGGCTGTGTTACTTGGTGATTTTTTTGGCACTTTACAGGATTGATCTGTTGAGTTTAGGAGATGAGTGCAATGTGTTGTAATTTCCTCTGGTATACAAAAAGTTAAAGTAGGCAGACATTTCCCACACCTTTTCGTGTAATAGCACTTGTGGGGATTCCCTGTTGTTGCTTGTACTGTCTTTGTAAGAAATTTAGTTTACCTGTATAGTGTTACAGATAAGAATTGTTCAGCATTTGTGTTGGGCTTTTTATATAGAGGGAAAGATGCTCTATTCATTCTCTGTTGTGGGGACAGAGCCAGAACTAGCGTTAGGCAGAAGCGGCACTTGCCTAGTACACAGTGTTGAGGGGGCACTAGGCATGTACCTCTTGTGTTTGCCTACCCAAAGTTGGGCCTTCCCATGCCCATTCATCACTTACCACCCCAATGTGTGTGTTTCCCTTTCCAGTGTTCTCCCTGCATGTGCCAGGTGGGGGCAAGTGGTCATCTGGGTTGCCTAGGGTGCCTGACCATCTTGGCCCAGCTGTTTAGCAGCATATTTAGTAGTTTTTTGCATTACATGTTTAATAGCTTTAATATACTGATTGGATCCCTTTTTCTGTCTGTATAAATTATAGCCACACCCTCATTGCTCCCCTGCTCTATAATTTAAAAATGTTTAGTGGTTCCTTCTGATGTGTGCCTGATCCATTAAATATAAGGGTAGAAAGCAGCCCTACATTCCCATGGGCCTGTAGTTACAGTGTGTACAGTAAAAACACAAGCACATCTGGAGCCTAATGTAACTGCTCTCCTGCAGCATATAGGTAAACACTAATGTTATTACAACTCTGGTATAAACATTTTCTTTCTTTTATTGTTACATAAATCTTAATAAATAAACTGGATTTTCTATATAAACCAGAACCATAGTTTGTCATTTCTGTGGAATAGCATTGTGGACATAACAAGCATATCTGCCAGTTTAGTGAAAATAATGGTTTCATGTGCAGCACTTTCTAATCTGGGTAGAACAAAATACCTGGGTTTGGTACATTCCTTGGTTTATAGGTCAAGCATTCTAGCTAAATAGGACATCGGGAGAAGTTGGAAAATACAGCTAAGTTGGTGGTCTCTCTGGCACCATGGGTTAGTGGAATGAACAGGCAGACTGTTAACAATCCTATATGTGACTCTCGGGAGTCCCTGACTATAAACACAAACATTCTTTACAATGATCCCAAAATGCCTTGCAATGATCCCCTAAACTCATAAACTACTGGTGTTTTAATTTAGCTGGCCAATTCAACTTAGGGGCTTTCACTGACCTTGCAATACAGCAGAAGTTGTGCAGACATGCATATCCTTTTTGCAGAAAAAATATCATCTAGTTGATACAGTAAATGTTTAAAAACAGATATTTTGTGCATATTTTTACATACACGGTAGCCTTAATTCTTTATGCACATAAATGTTTTTAGTAGCTTTAAAGCATACTGCATGGGAAACTCTAGATGCCAAGCCTTCTGGATAACAGATCCCATAACTATATACACAGCTCTGTGCTTAATATCCACCATATGCAGGCAGTTAGTACTGATCCTCGCTGCAGCATCTGCTGCTGTTCTGTAAGCAACCAAGAGGATGCCCATGCCACCCCCTGCCTGCTCTTTAGGAATATAGCAGTGTCAGCACTGCCAACAGGATCATAGAAATGCTCATGCTGTTTTATGCAGTTTAAATCATGACATACGCTTGGTAAATTAGGCTTTGGAGCTTTAATTAAAAGATTTAAAAATCAGAATTGAAGGGCACCTATTAACTAAAAATTGTTACCCCCACCAGAGGTACAGGCTAACAGAGTCCACACTACAGATGGAGAAAACAATTTTATTTTTCTAAAAAAAAAAGCTCTCTATCCAGTGTTCTGATCCCCACATTTGGGTGCCTTAAATGATAGTGCCCCAACTCACTATGTACATGCATGTGAAGTAGCCAGGTGGACGTGTCCCCCTATTCAATGTCACATGCCTGTGTATCCTCCCAGTGTGGCAGCTGGAGCGATAGATAGATAGGGGACTTTTATTAGAAAATTGCTATTGTTTCCACATCCGGTATGCAAGGTCTGTTGGCCTCAACCTCCACGGGAGTAAACATGTTTTAGGTAAAAGTGCCCTTTGATACCAGACCTGTCAAAGTTAATTGCTTGTGAAAGGCTATAGCTGTTTTAGTAAAATACGCCCCATCACACGTACAGTACATTGATAAATACTGGCTGAATTTTTGTATTGGGTAAAATGGCTAGTAGGACATATTTATTAACAATATAACATTATATCATTAAAATCAATAAAACAATAAATACAATAAAAAACAATAAATATTTAAAAAGGGGTTGGATGGCTTTTTAGCAAGTGAAGGAATACAGGGTTATGGAAGATAGCTCATAGTACAAGTTCATCCAGGGACTAGTCCAATTGCCATTTTAGAGTCAGGAAGGAGTTTTTTTCCCCTCTGAGGCCAATTGGAGAGGCTTCAAATAGATTTGTTTGGATCAACTAGCAGGCAGGTTAAAATAGAGTTAAAAGGTTGAACTTGATGGACATGTGTCTTTTTTCAACCTAATTTAGTATGATACTATGTATGTTGGTAGGCTAAGCACATAACACTCTCAATGTGCAATTTCAGCCTTGTTCCCCATCCCTTCCTTTATACATCTCAGGACCTTGATTTCAGACACTTGGGGGTATATTTATCAAAAAGTTAGAGGTCGTCACAGTCTGCTCGAGTGGTGGAAATTTCACTCTAGAGGACTGTGACCCCAATATGTCAATGGAAATGCATTCCCCATTGCAATTTGTAGCATAACAACAAATTATTGTTTCGACACCTATTTAACAATAGGATAATATAAATAATGAGTTAAACATAATAGATGGTATAGAATTTAAAAAAAAAAAAAACAACTATTTGTGCATTTGAGCTGATGTTCTCTCTATACCAGTATAAAACTTGAATGTATGTTTCACAGCTGCCAGATGTACAGTTTAAAGAAAACAAGTGTGGTGCTGCTGTCATAAATCTGAAATCACTGAGCGTCTAGATGGTTTGTTACATTCAAATAACTCCTTTCACTTTTAATAGGCTTTGTTTATTAGAACCAAATGACTGCAGTATGCAGAATACCAGTATTTAGTGAGAACAATTGCCAATGGTAGAGAATGCATTTTATTAATGTGAGATTCATTTAGCAGAAATGACAAAGAATGTTATTTTCCTTGTGTTGCTGCTATAGTGGAAGGATGGTCCAAAACAGCTCATTAGAATGGAACTCTGTTCCTGCTATCCCTTCCATTCCATATTTACAGGATGTCTGTTGTTGACAATCTGCTCTGTGATTTTATGGAAAATTGTGGTTCCCATAAATGATGTAAATCAATCAAGTAGTAAAACTTTTTTCCCTGTTTTTTTACCTTAAATGGCTTCCATAATAATGTATTTCTCAACAAAACTCAATTATAGTGTCAGTGTTTGCTTTCTCGCATAGTACTATACATGTGTAACCATAAGTGTCCAACAGTGAAACAGTGCAATATTTCTTGGTTTATACAGCTGTTATGATTTGCAGAAGGAGAGGGGGCAATTGTGGTTATTCACCTGGTTAGGTATTAAAATCACTTTTATATTATGATGGTATGTTGTAAAAGCAAGGGCTATTAGTACCTCCAAGCATTCCCATTTAAAAATAGATGTAGCAAGTTTGACCACAACCACAGACCCATTCCTTAAACACAAACCAATGAAATGTTTAGGTTATGAGCTTGTCTGGCACTTCAACTTCTTTTTTATAGCAGTAAAGCAGGAAAGCTTGGAGGTATGGGCTACTGTGTGTGAGTGGTACTTTGCTGACCTGTTATATATTGCAAGCTTTGTTGGCACAAAAGTGAACTCCTGCCTGGGAAAGGGAGTTGCATGTTCTGAGAGCTTGCACTTCACTTACATTTCTTCTCTTGATGAATGTCCTTATTTTATACATATTATTCTTCAGTGGTTTCTACAGCCAAATACAGAAGAACCGTCCTTCAGAAAGCTCAGTGAGGGCTCTAATCCTAAGGCATAGACAAAATACATGGAGGAAAACATTACTTATAAATAAGGTATATTTTCAATCATAGCTAGGCTTGTCAAAAGGAGGTGTGCATGATAAGTAGCTGACAAGTCTCCGAACTCCACTTTTGGAGGCCACCCAGAAGGGTATTTTGACAAGGAGAATTATTGTAAAGTAAACTAGGTGATAGCTATAGAGGCTTACAGTAGTTTATGCCCCTAATCTTCATGTTATCTCTTCAGTTGTGCTCACTAGGGAAGCTTCCCAGTTTAATGTCATTAGCCGTCACAAGGATCATATAACAGCTGGTGCGTAGAATGTAGCCTTTCACTGACATTTGCACAAGAGAAGCACTGTACAGGGTGGTGAAAGATCTGTAATAAAATGTCTAGTTTATTTTCTTTTTTTATGGCTAATGTAGATGTTGTGCACGGTCTATTGAAAATATATATTTACTCACCATGACTATCTGCAGAGTGTATAACTACTGTGAAGATCAGAGCTGTAGAAATATTATTTTATGCAGTGTACCTTTTTACGTTACATTATCCTCATCACTCTAGAATAAGCACAGTTTGATGCTTCTGGCAGTTCAGAGTGCCAAAGGATCTTCCAGTGGGCCACAGCCAAGGGCTATTTTATTTTTATTTCCATAGGGACTTTTTTATTTCCATAGGCCTATATGACACCTGTTACATTTGACCAATGGCAAGTTTTGTGGTGGGCCTGGATTAATTATAGATGATGTTTGATGGATAAAGTAGTAGTGTTGATTTGCAACATATCAAATGGAATGCTGCATGAGTTCCTAATTCTTGTATAGAATGTATATTATACCAGTCATGATTGCTTTTGCGCAAGAGAAAACAATATTACATTTCTATTAAAGCCTATACTTTTTTTATTTCCAGATTCAGACTTGAGCATGCGAACACTTAGTACACCAAGTCCTGCACTTATCTTCCCTCCAACTTTACATGGATTTCAGAATGGAAGAGGATCTTCCACATCATCGTCCTCCATCACAGGGGAGACAGTTGCAATTGTACATGCACCACCTCCTACACGACTGACCCATCCTCTTATTCGACTGGCTTCAAAGCATCAGAAAGAGCATGCAAGCATTGACAGACTGCCTGATCAATGTATCATTCAGATCTTCTCATATCTTCCTACTAATCAACTGTGCCGTTGTGCTAGGGTGTGTCGGCGCTGGTATAACATAGCTTGGGACCCACGGCTTTGGAGGACGATTCGACTTACTGGTGAAACAATAAATGTGGACAGGGCTTTAAAGGTGTTGACCCGCAGACTTTGTCAGGATACACCCAACGTCTGTCTTATGTTGGAGACAGTAATTGTTAGTGGCTGCAGGCGGCTCACAGATAGAGGACTTTATATCATTGCCCAGTGCTGCCCAGAACTGAGAAGACTTGAAGTATCCAATTGTTACAACATCTCGAATGAGGCAATCTTTGACGTGGTATCATTATGCCCAAACTTGGAGCATTTAGATGTATCAGGTAAAACAATTTAATTATTCCATCATAGGGAGACATCAAAGGGAATTTCTGTGTCTATATATATTTAAAGGAGAACAGAAGCCAAACATTAATGCCCTTTCCCCAGTGGAGATGGCCCTTGCTCCCTGTTTATGTACTTGCCACTTGATTTTCTGTCCCCTATTCTTTGGTAGTGATCATAAACCAGAAGCGTGTATAGGTACACGTGAAGCAATAAAGTAGGGATGCACCGAATCCACTATTTTGGATTCGGCTGAACCCCCGAATCCTTTGCAAAAGATTCGGCCGAATCCGGGACCGAATCCAACCCCTAATTTGCATATGCAAATTAGTGGTGGGAAGGGGAAAACATTTTTACTTCCTTGTTTTGTGACAAAAAGTCACGCGTTTTCCCTCCCCTCCCCTAATTTGTATATGCAAACTAGGATTCGGATTCGGTTCAGCTAGGCAGAAGGATTTGGCCGAATCCTGCTGAAAAAAGCCTAATCCTGGCCGAATCCCGAACCGAAACCTGGATTCGGTGCATCCCTACAATAAAGATATCAGCTTAAAGTAAGCCATTTTGGAGGGTTCTCCTCTGTACATTTGGGAAGGCGGGCATCTGTTTAGGGGGCCCTATAAATAATGTTTAATTAATGGCTTTAATTCATCTTTATAACCCAAGGCCCCACTAAAGTCCTCCAACTCCCTCCCAAACTCACCAATAGGTGGTTGCACAACTGTATCTGTGGCTGGAAAAAAAGGACAGTAGCGCAGCAAGTCTGCCAGATGCCATTTCATGCAGCTTTGGAGCATGCACAGTTAGAGCCAAGTCAAGATCGTTAGAGCCAAGTCAAGATCGGCATCAGCTTTACAATTTTCTGTGGTGAGCTTTCACACTAGACATGTGAGGTGGTAGGAGATAGTACTGGCCTGCCAATTCTTAGTAATGTGATACAGGAGAGGCAAAGGAGGCCTTTGGAGGGAGCCTGGAGTTATAGGTAGGAATAGTCCTCCTTTAAATTTCTTAAACATGCAGTATATATTAAGACTAAAGTTTATGTGCACAAAATTCCTTTTTTGTAAGTTTGCATTTGTACTTCTTCACCTATGCTTTCTACAAATGCCATTTTATTTGGGGGGGGGGATTCCTGTAGTACTGAGGTGGTCATAAATTGTATCTTTAATGCCATATTCAGAACACGAGGCAGGGTGAGTTAAAGGTAGAATGGAATGCTTTACTGGTACTCCATACTGTGCCCATTACAGATGTAGAGCTCAGTATGCATAGACAGGCAGTTGCACCTGAGAATGTCAGGTACAAGTCATAGGAGTATGACCATTGTGGGACATGGTGTTTTGCAACTTGCAATCCCATTCCAATAAATTGTGTAATGGCATATTAACCATGGCATTGTAATGCTTGAGCTGCCAGACCCTTTTGTTATCACTTCACTAAAAGTAGGCCATGCACACAAGTCTAGACCACGTTTTACTATAATCCCTGAATTATCCACTGCTTCATTTGCTTCTGCCAGTATCAAAAACTTTTACTAGCATACATCGGTTTAGTGCCCTTATATTACCTCTTCCCCACCATATTCTCATCTGGATAATGTTTAACATTCCACAAAGCATTATGTGCTGCTTTAGTTAAATAAGATCTGCTGCAAGATATTACTGAAATGTTCTTTTATCAATCCATTTATCTGATGGAGGGACTTTAGAAGTTAGCTGACCCTGCAGGGCATGCCATGCTAGTGTATGTTTCATATTTCATTCAGTTAAATCCTCTTCCTTTTACTACATTGTCACAATTAGTGTTCTTAGGTTCTTAGTTCTTGTTTGTAGCCTGCACTGTCACCATAATTTTTTTCAGATTTGGGTTACCCCTGATAAAGAGCACCCACTGATTTCTATGCACATATTATGTCAGGGTCAGACTGGGGGATCCAGGGCCCACTGGGGCAGCTGCTTTAAGGCCAACCACTCCTCCCAGCCCTGGCTCAAAACCCCCTAGGGCCCCCTACCAGCTCCCCGCCAATATGGCAACCCTCCTCCAGCTGCCTCCCTGCCCACAGGCGTAGCTTTCTGGGGCAGGAGAAGAGGTTGGGGCAGCAGGGACTGGGTCTGGGCCAGCCCAGTATTAAGGGACGTAGTTTTAAAAGTATATAAAAAAAAATTAATTTTACCTTGAATGCAGTTGAATGCTGTATACTGAACATTGTGTATCAAAATGACTTATATAATACATAATACATTATATTATTGTATTAATACATTCATGTTTATATTCAGTTTTTTTGACTATTTAATAGTTTCTATGCTATTTGTTTGCACTGTTTTCCAATCATCAGCAATTAATTTTTTAAAACTATGTATCTTTATCTCATTAGGTTGTTCTAAGGTTACATGCATCAGTCTGACCCGTGAGGCATCCATCAAGCTATCTCCAATGCATGGCAAGCAGATCTCTATTCGATACTTGGATATGACAGATTGCTTTGTCCTTGAAGATGAAGGACTTCACACAATTGCAGCTCACTGCACCCAACTGACTCATTTGTACTTGCGGCGTTGCATCCGCATTACTGACGAAGGCCTGCGATATATTATGATATACTGCACCTCCATCAAGGAACTGAGCGTCAGTGACTGCCGCTTTGTGAGCGATTTCGGTTTGCGTGAGATTGCAAAGCTGGAGTCACGGCTGCGTTACCTGAGCATAGCCCACTGTGGCAGGATAACAGATGTAGGAATCCGTTACATTGCCAAATATTGCAGCAAGCTGCGTTACCTCAATGCACGAGGATGTGAAGGAATCACAGACCATGGGGTGGAGTATCTAGCGAAAAATTGCACAAAACTCAAGTCCTTGGATATCGGAAAGTGCCCTCTTGTGTCTGATATCGGTTTGGAGTTTTTAGCCTTGAACTGCTTTAACTTAAAGCGCCTCAGCCTTAAATCTTGTGAGAGTATCACAGGACAAGGGTTACAGATTGTTGCAGCCAACTGCTTTGACCTACAGATGCTGAACGTACAGGATTGTGAAGTATCAGTGGACGCTCTGCGGTTTGTCAAACGCCACTGCAAACGATGTATCATTGAGCATACTAATCCTGCATTTTTCTGACTGACAATGTATTACAGCAAAGTGCTAGCAAAAATATCAAGATGCATATCGTAAAGGATAAATATGCAAAAATAGCCTTAATTATGCCTACAGCAAATTATCCATAGGTGGTTCAGCTTTTTATGTGTACGGTGTGATTTAAAAAAAAAAAAAAAAAACAGAAACCTTTTAATGTAATTATTTGTGTCTACAACTGAAATATTTAGCAAGACAAGCTGTATGTTGAACGTGCATTAATCATTAATGCGTAATAATTGTGTATGTTCTACAGGCGAGAGGGAATGACGTGGGACCATTTTTGTACTTCTGGATAACAGTATTTTAAAGAAAATATCTTTCTCCATTGTGTACTCTTGTCTATTATTATTCCAGAAAAAACAGTCATTTGAATTTAGTTCTCCTTTGGATGGGTGTGATATAAAGTTAATTGTGGGTGAATTCTCTACTTTAAATGAGAGAATTGTTATGATCACCCATCAGTTTTGTCTACAGTAGCCTATCTTAACTCAGTGATTGCCTTTCAGCAATTTAGTTTAAAGAGGTGGTTCACCTTCAAGTTCACTTTTAGGGGCATATCAAGTATGCTGTGTAAAATGAAATTCACAGAAAAAATGATGTAAAAAGCTGTGTGTAATTTTACACCATGCGAACGCTAGATTTGACACCATTATTTTACATTGCTTCCGGCTGGAGAGCTGCTAAAATGTTATGCCTTTGCGCAAACAAATTTTCCTTTGTGCGAATTTAATATAACCTTTGTGAACCGAAAAACTGTATAGCGACCTCTTCCGACAGAGGAAGAAGATTTACAAATTTTAGGGCAGGACTTCACGGACGTTCCAGCGTGATCTAATGCGCTGCGCAAAAATGCAGGTGTCACGTTGGCTGCAACGGAAATAAGGTAAGTAATGCTATTGTCGGATCTTGTCGCATTGTTGATGCGACGCGTCACGACTGTCGGATGCAGACACAGCCTGCAGAATTACTTACCTTATTTCCATTGCATCCGACGTGACGCCTGCCAGTTTTTTTTAAATTAAATGAATATGCAGAAGGTGTTTTCAGCCGGCAATCTCCAGTGTGCATATATCCCACCACAGCCACATTTATTTTTGTATGAGCTTTTCAAGGAAGACTCGACATATAACTTCCTAGTTATCATAATCAAACAAAATGTCTGCATCTGTATCCCCTTTCTTATATCTTCTCTAGACATGACTCCAATACTGACAATGGCTTGTGTGTTTTTAACAGAACAATCAGCAAGAATAACAGCAGGGAGCAAGAAACTGTGGGAATTTATATTTATGTTTGCAACACTTTTAAGATGAAAGAGTCCGAATCCCAAACTTTCCGACTGTGTGGTTGGGTGCTGGTGATTTTTCTACGTCTGTGTTCTGGGGTTATCACTTTTAGGGGAGGTTATTTTACTAAACTCCAAATGCCAAAATCATGAAAAATTTGTGATTTTATTTAATAAAATCAGACTTTTAAAAAATCACGAATTTTTCTGAGGATGGAAAAATCTGAAGAATCTGTAAATCCAGCATCTCAGACCTATCGAGGTTGCATATAAGTCAATGGGAGAAGTACCAATGATTTTTTGATGTGCGCTGGGTTTTGGTGCAATAATCGTAAAGTCGGATAAAAAAAAATCCGAAAAAATGGTTAAAATCTGATTTTTTTTTGGGAAACTGTAATAATAAATAAGTGTAAAAACCCAAGCGGATTTGAAAATGTTGAGATAAATTCGGACTTTGATAAATAACCCCCTAAGAGTTATTTTTTTAGCATTTTTTTTGTCATGTAACTATAGGAACTTATAATAACTACATAGATTCTGCTACACTAAATCCTTTGCCTTTTTGCTCTTTACTACATGGGTTAATGCTCCTTGCAGCATTAACAAAGCAATAAGGAATTTAGTGGTTAGTGGTTTATTTTCTCACTGATTCTATGGGGTAATGTTTAATCATTGCCCTGCTGTGCAGCAACGCAAGGAAATAAGTAGGAGAGCATTAAGTACAACAGTTTATGTACAGAACCTGACTGGAGGACCATGGATACATATAAAATTGGAAATTTTGAGCATAAACAGATTTAAAGTTTCAGGGGGGAAAATTAAAAAAGTAAAATATCTTGAAAAGTATCTAATTTTGCTAAAATAAATTAGTTTGTAAAAGGAATGTAAGTTTGCCAGACTCTACTCACCTTGCAACGAATATGCCAATTTGCGTGTGATTTTAAAATAAAGCCCTGATTCTTGAACTGACTCCTAAAAATCATATAATGTGATTATTATATACAATACAATGTTTCAGTTTGCGTCTACCCAAATACACAGAAGAAAATGCAGATAATCCATCATTTGAAGTAAGACATTATTCCATTGTGGTGTCTCAAACCTTTGTTCATTGTCTAATTTATGGCGCTAGGACTCTGTTTACATTAACTATAGACATAGACATAAAGCAAGTAGTAATGTAATCTGACATACATCCAAAGAGCTTTATTACATCCTCATAATAACAGTGGAATATTGGGACTTGGCAAATTTTGAACATTTGTAAATAGCAAAACCAAGAATGTGGATGCCAATAATAATCCTACTGTAAGACTAATTATTATATTTATCCAACAATTTGACATTTTGAGTGTTTGCAAATGAACATACTAAGCAATAAAACTATTATCCAAATGTTTAAAATGGAAATGAGGCATATAATTACTTAACTAAATAAAATAAACACTCGTAGCCATCTAATTTTGTATGACCTTTACAGAACAGTACAATTATCTGAACTGCAGAAAATGTAGTATTTACAACATGAGATCTATTATTAAGTCTGAAAGTGAAAAACAGCCTGAATGACTACCATTGTCCGGCGCAGCAGCAGAGCACAACTCTATCACACAATGCACCTTTATTGCCTGGTAGGGCTCCAACAGCCACAAAGTATGATGGAACATTTTCCAAATTTATTTCGGCTAATGCTGATGTATGATGATAATCCAGGATCTTGGCTCTTCGATCTACTGTATGTTGTGCTGGTGTTTCTATGGCAACAGGCAGTATGGCAGGCCGCACTAAAAGATTATACTTATAAAAATAATGGAAATCCTTATTTATCTTTACTTGTTGTTTCATATAGCTTACAACATATGTAGATGTAAATAGGCTAGAGATAACTTTCCCAGCCACTGTGCCTCTCACTCTGTATTGAAGCAGCATTTGTCTGCTCTGTATTGTTCCTATGCAGAGAAGGAGCCTGTTCCTGGGAGCTGTGCAGGAGCTAGCAGCTGTAGAGGAATGAAGAACAGTAGAGAGGAAGTGCTAAGGGGGGGGGGGTTCATGGGTTCTGTAAGAAGTCCAAGCTATAAATATGCATACCTCCCAACATTTTGGAAATAGAAAGAGGGACAAAAAGTGTACGGCGATTCTGCTGATCTCTCTGACTACTTTGCTGAGCTGGCCGACTACTGTTATTTTGTATCACCAGCCAGCTGTCCTTGGCCTGCATCCTCCAAACCCCACAATTCCCTGCACATGTGATTTCAATAATGAAAGGAACATCACAGTGCAATGCATTGTGGGTTATGTAGTTCCTGCATGCTGTCTGTAAGCTGTGGAGAAGTAAGCTGTAACATCAGTGTTTGAGTCCCTCCTTCCCTGCCAGGATTTCAAATGATGCATAAAGAGAAGAACTGTTAAACAGCTGGATTGCAGCATATTATTCATACTTTTTGAAGAAATAAGTAACTGTGATGTGTATATTACGGGTGTTATGTGGGCCTCTTTATCAAATTTTGGTTTGGAAGCCGGAGTTTTTGGAATCCAAAGACAGTTCCTATAAAAAGGGATTTCTCATCAAGAAAGTACCATAAGTGGGAGTCTCTAAGGGTGGTGACACATGGTGCTACTTGGGGAGATTAGTCTCCCAGCAACAAATCGTCTCTAATCTCCCCGAAATTCCTTCCTGCAGCCAGTGTCGGACTGGGATGCCAGGGGCCCACCAGAAAGCCTTAGACCTTGGGCCCACCAGAAAACCTAAAACCGTGAGCCCACCAGAAAACCTTAGACAGTGGACCTTTCCAAACAATTATTCCTCCTCTAATCACTCGACCTCTTTTTTCTCCTAGTCTTTTATATATACTTACAATAATCTCCCATTATTAAGCATTTTTCCCATAAAGAAATAGGGAATGACCATGAAATAGGCCAAATGTTTATAAACAAGAGGGCCCACTAAGTTTTCCTGGTATCCCGGTGGGCCAGTCCAACATTGCCTGCAACTATAATGTATATTGCCAACGGAATGGCACTCGGAGTAAGTGGATGTCTAACAGAACAGAACAGAACACCAACTTCCTGCTTTGCAGCTCTCTAACTCTGACTTAGTCAGTGACTTTAAGGGAACAGTTCAGTGTAAAAATAAAAACTGTGTAAACAGGCTGTGCAAAATAAAAAATAATATTGTTAGTTAGCCAAAAATATAATACATAAAGGTTGGAGTGTGTGAATGTCTAACATAACAGAACAGACTATAACTTCCTGCTTTTCAGCTCTTTAACTCTGAGTTAGTCAGTGACTTGAAGGGGGGCCACATGGGACATAACATTTCAGTGAGTTTGCAATTGATCCTCAGCATTCAGCTCAGATTCAAAAGCAACAGTTATGACCCATGTGGCCCCCCTTAAGTCACTGATTGGTTACTGCCTGGTAACCAATCAGTGGAAACCAAGAGAGCTGCAAACAGGAAGTAGTGTTCTGTTCTGTTATGTTAGACATCCAGTCACTCCAGTCTTTATACGTTACATTTTTGCCTAACTAACTATATTATAATTTTTTTTTTATTTTACCCAGTTTTTATTTTTACACTGAACAATTCCTTTAACCAGGTTTCACTGGTATAGGGTTTACCAGTGCACTTACTGCTTTATTCAACTTTGACTGCAGTTGCTGAAAGGAGCACAATTCAGGGATATTTTAAACACTACATTTAATCGACTTTATTCTGGGGCACATGCAGTAGATAAAGGGAATGGGTAGAACAAGTACTAGGAAGACAAGTGAGTAAAGACATTCTACCGGTATTTTATAATCTGGGATGATATTTGCAGAGTTATGTTTGATATACCATCCCTAATGTGTCACATTACTAGCACCTTCATATCACCATATCACTGCTAGAATTTAAATGCAGGAGTTATGACAATAGACCAAAATACAATATTGGGATAATAATACAATAATACAATATTGGGAACCTATATTTTTCTTAAAAAATCTATATTATGTGTATTTGTATATGTTAAACCATTTTTTATCCAATCACGCTTTAACTCTAGACACAATTTAACATTTTCAGAAACTCCAAAAAGTATGAACATGACTATTATTTCTGCCCTAGACATAACACATTTTGATGATTTTTATTGTGAAAGTTTGCAGTTCAATTGCAGACAATGCAACGTATTACCATGTCCTCAAGGGAGGGTTGGCAGGGGATATTTGTCTTCCTATGCCAACAGCATATCCAAATTATCATGTTAAATGGGATCTAAACCCAAAAAATGAATGAACAAAAGCATACTCATGGTGCTTATCTGAGCAGTTTTGCATTTTACATTTATTTAAATTTTTTTGTGGTTTGTGAGATATTTACATTTGTACTGAACAATGTAAGGGACCATGTTGAAAAATAGAAATGTCCCATTGTTTTAGAAAGTGAGCTGTTTCTCACCAACTATTTTCATTCCCACCATATTATATATTTAATCAGACACAGTAATGTACATGTAATTGACTTGATTTAGAGTTGAAAATATGTTTTCCCCACATATTTGAGGCCTTATCTGTAATTTGATGTTCCATCTGAGTTTTTGTTATTGCAAATAACATACTCCTTCATATTACAGCAAGCAACAAAAATGTAAATAGAGAACCACAAGAAAATTTGTTTTGTTTGTGCCTCTCCGTTCCTGCTGTTCATTGCTTATTGTGAAATGAAGTCTGGCAGAGCACAAGGTTGGGGATTTGCTTTATTTTAGGTTAATGGAAAATTTTATAAAGCAGTTCTAACATTATGCATAGATATACTGTATATGCAGTGGTGGAACTACAGAGGGTGCAGGGGTGCACCTTCTTAGCGCCCGTGCGATTGCGAATCCGACATCTTCTTCACTCCCGGAGGGGGCTGCATAGCCTGCACTTGGGCCCCGCACCTCCTAGTTATTTTACTATATATATGTGTGTGCGTATAAATATATATAATGTAGCAAGTGGACCTGCACTCCTTATATTGTGAGTTAGACGTATTTTATTTTTCAATGCATATCCGGATAATAGATATGTATATGTATGTATATGTGTATATATCTATGTCTATATCTATATCTATATCTATATCTATCTATCTATCTATCTATCTATCTATCTATCTATCTATCTATCTATATATATCTATATATATATCTATATATATCTATATATATCTATATATATTTATTATCTCCTCAAAAATGTTACACGTTTAAGTTTAAGGATTGCCCCCAGGCAATCGTTCCACATTTTTTCGTGAGTGCCGGTATCCCAGTATATATATATATATATATGTATATACAGTCAACAGTGGTGCACTCGTGACCCCTAATAGGCAAGTGCCTGGGTGCTGGTCAAACTTTAAATGTATACTTTCCCACAAAAAACGCACTCCAAGTTCTTGTCCAGGTGAACATTTTATTTCAACCTTTCGGCTCACTGACTTGGGCCGTCTTCAGGGCCGTCTTCCTGAAGATGGTGCCCGAAATGTCACTGTTCAGGGCCGTCTTCCTGAAGTCAGTGAGCCGAAACGTTGAAATAAAATTTTACTTTATTATTCACCTGAACAAGACCTTGGCGTGCGGTTTTTGTGGAAAAGTATATATATATAGATATATATGAACGTACATTTATATATATATATATATATATATATATAACAAACAAGGGAAAGTTGTGCTCACCACTATTTTTTAAAACCATTAGGCGGGGGTGCAATGAGGCTGTGACCACAAAATACATATAGACAAATACAAGAGTCCTCTGCACTCAACCCATTATCAATATATTTAAGACAGCGACATTTTGTGCATACTGCTACTGAAAAATGCCTTACCCTTTAAACAAAACAGGGATTGTTTGTCCATATATTGCAATATATTTAAGCTGGCCAACTAGGTCAAAGTCATCCCATATCTGGCCAGTCCTATGCTCAATTTTATCTGATTCATTTAAGAATTCTATTGCTTCATTATACATTTTACAAAGGGACTAAGTTTTACCTGCAACTTACTCACTGCTTTCAAAGTAAAACTCCCAACTATAGCTGGGAAGGGTGGGAGCTACAACATGGAGCTGGTCACCGCTCCTGTATAAACTATAACAAACAAGGGAAAGTTGTGCTCACCACTATTTTTTAAAACCATTAGGCGGGGGTGCAATGAGGCTGTGACCACAAAATACATGTAGACAAATACAAAAGTCCTCTGCACTCAACCCATTATCAATATATTTAAGACAAACAAGCCCTATTTGTTTAAAGGGTAAGGCATTTTTCAGTAGCAGTATGCACAAAATGTCTCTGTCTTAAATATATTGACAATGGGTTGAGTGCAGAGGACTTTTGTATTTGTCTATATATATATATATATATATATATAGTGAATAAAGTACCCTCTATTGTAAAATATAAGGATATTATAAGTCACAGAGGAGTTCCTGGACCATATAAAAGCACAAGGCCGAGTGCTTTTATACAGGTCATGGAACTCGGAGGTTATTTCTAATAATACGTTTTAGTGAATCGTGACAAAAATGACATCACTACTCACTCGTTTATAACAGATGTCACTGTTTAAAAGGATATCATTTACAAGATATTCATGGCTTTTGTGTAATATATATATATATATATATATATAGATATATAAAATGTAGAAAATGATGGCACTCACGGGGTTTAAATAAGAACAGTCAAAAAGAAGATAATACAAAAAAGGTTTATTTATCCAACGTTTCGGTCCCACAAAGGAACCTTTATTAAGGAAAAAAAGGTTCCTGTGTGGGACCGAAACGTTATCTCTGCATGAGCACCCAGGTTTTGACTGATTTTAGGGTGAGCGGCGCTTACATGCTGCTTTATATATATATATATATATATATATATATATATATATATATATATATATATATATATATATATATATATATATATTTAATACACAAAACCATGAATATCCTGTAAATTATATTCTTATAAATGCCTCTTAGTGATGAGATAAGCTTATTGACATTGTTTTTGTCACATAACTGCTATTCTGGGCGGTCTCCGGATAAAAGCCTTTAGCTAATTACATGCGGGTCTATGGAGATCTGGTATGCTTCTGCGCATACCCACCAATGGACTGTGTTAAGTCGGTAAGCCTGTTTGTAATATTACTATACCGGAGGAGTCGGGGGAGTGGCCTTATGTCTGGTACGGTGTTTTGCTTTCAAACCCTTTAATGCTCTTTATCTCCTGCTTCCTTCTGTCTTGCTCTGTCTCCCTAAAAACTTTTTGGTCTCGCTCTGTCCTTTTACCTGACATGGTTGCCTAGGAACAGCTTTAGGTGCCAAAGTAAGCCTTTATTACCAGTGGGATGACAGGGGTCTCTGTGTTGGTTTGTACGTGCTCCTGACGAAGATCCCTCTGGGTGTTGAGGATAAAAAAAACTTTTTTGTATTTGCATTAGAAACCCTGCGAGTGCAGCAAGTTTCTTTCTATTATATACAGTATATAATTATACATATATACAGTATATATATTCCCTCCCCTTTCTCTAGTGGATGATGCCCCTCCTGCTGGTTTTGGTCCACAAGACTAGATAGGTACATAAAACATAACCATGACGTTGGTAAGTACCAAGAACAAAAAATGCATTTCCCAGACTTCTAGAACTGGTTCCATACAAAAACTTGGCTCACCTTAATAACTATTCTATTTTCAGACAATACAGTGTACTCTCCAGATAGTTTTATGTAACAACCACATTCAGTGGAAATTCCACAATGACTCAAAAAGCTTCTTAATGTAATCTTCTAAAATTCAATTCTCACTCTTTGGCCAGAGGACACTTTTTCCGTGGATTTACTTACAGAAGGGAAAAAAGAGTTTTACATTGGCATTGTGCTGCGGTAATGGCAGGAAAATTCTATTTTGGTTTCTGAGAGCTGCAAACTCAGCATCTATTCCAAAACTTGTCCTAAAGCAATGTTTTAAGACACGTCTAAATAACTTGTTTTTCTTTTTAATTCAGATTTAATCCCTTTAGAGATGATTTTATTATTTTCCATTGGTGTTGCAGAAACCTTCCATAGGATTTAACAGGATGCTACCAAACAGAATACTTCATCCATTTTCTAGAAAGATTTGAAGCCTTTGAACAATTTGCAATAAATCTGAGTTTGAAAAAAAAAACCTGAAAAGAATGTAATCTGTAATTTTCCTATAGCAGCATACTACCTTCATACACATGCAAAATACTAGTATTTCAGACATGAACTGGCCCTCTCATGCTAAATATTTTCATGAACAATGTAGCCAGTTTCAATATTTAAAGGAGAAGTGTTGCAAAAATGTACACAAAAGGTGAAGTCACCTTTTAATCTTAATCAGTAGAAGAAATTAATTTTATATCTAGCAGGTGTTTGAATCTGTGAAAAGCAAAGGTTGTAAAAGATTTTATAAGGAGGGGTCCAACAAATCTTAAGCTTTAAACAGTTAAAATGACTGGCAAATAGCTTTGTAGCAGGTGTGCTTTATAGGATAAAGGTATCTGTTGTTTAGCAATTTACAGAAAGCGAAATAAATAACCTCTGGGGTTGTCGTCCTTCATGAAGTTGAACTAGAACTCCAGTGTTTGGACAGGAGTTGTATGTCAGATTCATCTGGATGGATGAGTTGCTCACACCTGGCAAAGCATAAAACTACAATGAAGGCTGCTAGCCAAGAACTACAGAATGGTTGGCCATTAGCTTGATGCATTAGCAAACAGTTCTTCTGATTGCATATGTGGCACAGGTTTAGGACCTGTTATCCAGAATACTTGGGAGCTGGAGTTTTCTGGATGATGGATCTTTCCATAATTTGGATCTTGATACCTTAACTCTTAAAGTAGGAGGAACTAAAATGAACTATTTTATTATTACAGAGAAAAAGCTGAATATTAAGTTGATTAGTTATTTTCCTTGACAAGTAGCAATAGTTTCTATTTGTCAAGTAAAAATAACTAATCAACTTAATAGTCAACTACAAATAACTAAAAATCAACAAAACTAAGATAACTAAAAATAGCTAATCAACTTAATATCCAACTTATTAACAGAAAAATACAAGGGGGTTATCTCCTGCTATTGTGTTCATCATTAGTGATGGACGAATGTATTAGCCAGGCATGGATTCACTGCAAATTTCCAGATCTAGCTGAAGGCGTATGTTTTCATGAAATTGCCTTGAAAATTTGCCATGGGAAAATTCGATGCAATAAAAAATTGTCACTTGTCAAAATTGTCCCAAATCAAAATTATTCGTACACCCATTTATTTTAATGCATTTGGACAAAAGAGTTGCAATATAAAAATTTCGCTTGTGTCAAAATTGTTGCAAGTCATTGCGTTTTGAAAATTTTTTGCTGTTTCACAAATTTTCACAAGAGTTTTGCAAATTTCTTGGCGAAACGGGACAGATTCGCCCATCACTCTTTATAATACTAGCCCTGCAATGAGTTGAACAGAAGCATTTGGTTGGCCATTTCCCTAGGGATCCGTCTAATAACCAAATATTCCAATCCCCTATATATATTCCAGTAGCACCCCACTGCTATTTAATTTAATTATGACTTTAGCATTTGGAATATTTTTTAACACCACCCTGGAATGTTCAAGCATTTTTTCTCTGATCTCTGTTCAGCAGACCCACTGTCTACAGAAAGGGCCATATGCCATAATTTAATCCTACAATTTATGTTTGTATGGCTATAGTAAATTGGAGTGACACCTTTACTCAGAACTATGAGCTTTTACAATTAAATTTTAAAATGACACTTGACATTTATTAATTTCCTCAGAATCAAAAATTCTAAAAAAAATCATTATCAAAATTGTAAGCCATGCAGAACAACCTCATAGTTCAATTGCTAACAGTGAATAATAATGTAAGGATGAAAAACCTAAGGAAAATGGAGAAATGCCTGACAGAACTATCTCAAAATCCTTCAAATATAAGTATATGCAGCATTTATAAAAGCTGACATGAGGTGCAAAGTGTTTAAATTGAGGACTGGTAGGGGGGGGGGGTGAGGGGGTACCTATGTGCATCAAGAGTTAAGAGTTCCAAATCTGTGATTAGCAGTTGAGAGATCTACCATAGTTCAGAAAATGAAATGTAATATGATACCAGTTATTGGCTGATACATTTAAAAATGCAGGTTTTTGTGATTAAAAATATAATAATTTGATTAAAAATGCAGGTTTTTGTGATTAAAAATATAATAATTTGATCTTTATTTGGAGAGGTACTGAACAGGAAGTTTTGTGGAATATTGTAACACAAATGATTGTAATTTACGATCTACATATGAGACATGTAAAAAAAAAAAATCTTGATATTTCCCTAAAGGGAACATTCGATGATGGTATGAAATGTGATGTATACTGTATACGGCTAGTATAATAGGCTAACCACCAATACAACATTTGGATCACATTAGAGGCCTGTGCAGTTGTATCACTTTAAGATCAAAATGGATCAAAATCCATTAATATCAAACAGAGTCAGAAATTGGTAGAAGCAGCTATTTTGACCCCAATAAGCCTACAAGCCAGTCAGAAGTGATCAAGTCACCAAACAATATTACCCTTAAGGGCAAGGGCACACTAGCATATTGTCCTCTTCTTTCTGCCTGATGAATATTAATGAGGTGGAGAGAAACGAATGTGTTGAAATCGGCACTTCCAGTATCTGCGTTTAAAAGTACAGTCTCCACCTGTGTGCTGTTACACAGAGTGGAGCAGAGATTGGCCAGAAACAAAACAGGCTTTTTGAAGCTGATCTCTGCTTCTCTTGGCTCTGTGTAGCCTCTGATTTCAGCACATTTGCATCTTGCATTGTTCCATGAGAAACACTTGTGATACTGTAATAACCTATGGTTTAACTGCATAGACTAAATTATAGACCAGGATTATAGAGCTTTATTTCCAAGAGATATACTAATCAGACTATTGAGGTAATGTAATAAAAGTCGCAAAGAGAAAAACAATTAAGAAAACAAATTCACATTTCTCAATGTAATGAGAATGAGAGATTGATATAGGGAGGAGGGTTTTAGGTTTTTGAAGAACTGGGCTGATTTCGGCTACAGACTCTTTGCTAGGGATGGACTGCACCTCAATGATGATGGTGCAGCTGTTTTGGGAGAGAAGAAGGCTAGAGGGTTGGAGGAGATTTTAAACTAGGCGGGGGGAGGGTTCAGTAAAGGATTCAGTGAAAGACAGGTTAGATGAGGTAGTTGGCAAAGGAAGGGAAAATGGGGGCAGAGATTTGGTCGGGGTACTTTTAAGGATAGGGAGGACCACATGTAATTTGTTCAATATGGTACCAGTATTAAATGTATGTTTGCAAAAGCAAGGAGTCTGACTGGTAAAATGGAAGAGCTGGAGGTGCTGGTTCTGGAGGGGGAAAATATGACGTGATTGGTGTTGCCGAAACATGGCTGAATGAGTAGCATGTTTCGGAGGGACAGAGGCAATAGAAAACAAGGAGGGGTATGTCTGTTTTTTAGGCAGGATTATATAAAATGATATAAAGGAGGAGGTGATGTTAGAAAATGAGGGGGCAGAATGGGTCGAGTTCTTCACCAATTGTAAAGAGTCCAGCAAATTAATTATAGGAGTATGCTATAGACCCCCTAATGTAAGGAGGAGGAGGCTAAGCTCCTGATGCAAATAGAAAAGGCTGCTAGTTTGGGTAAAGAAATGATAATGGGGATTTTAATTACCCAGATATTGACTTCAGTACTGCTAGATCAGTTAATGGGAACATGTTATGTTTTGGGTAGCCGAGGATGAGGAGAGTATAGCGGTGCTTTATTTGCAGAGTCATGCAGACATTACACAACAGTAAGCTTTCACTTTCACTTTTAACCTACCAGGAAGTATGCACAGTATAAGTCTGAGCACAGTGACATCCACATTTGCATGAACACCACATATTCCCCCTATAGTAGGAAAGCATTTGGACAACTATAATAAACCGCAACATTAAACAGTATGCATTTTAAAGCAATAATCAACCTTACGTGGCTTAATATAGAAGTAAAGAAGTTAATAGGAAAGATGAGAAAGGCATTTAAAAACTACAAGTATGTTGGGACAGAAGCTGCATTTAGTAAATATACTGTAAACATTATATTAAATGTAAAACAGAAATCTCAAAGACAAAGAAAGGAAATGCGGAGTGCACTGCGGCTGAGGCTAAGACTAACTCCAAAAAGTTTTTAAGTATATTAATAGTAAAAAGATGTGGGTTGAGTGTGGTGCCCCTTTAAATAATAGTACCAGTATGGTTGTAAAAGATACAGAAAAGGCAAATGTGCTAAATCATTTCTTTTCTTCAGTGAATGCAATAGAGGAGTCTGAGTTCCCAGGCTCACTCCATAGCTGCACTGATGGCTCAGCTCAATGTAGTCAGTGGCTGACTCAGGATATGATTCATAAAGCTTTAATAAAAATTAATGTAAACAAGGTGCTAGGACCAGATGGCATACACCCCCGGGTTTTAAGAGAGCTTGGTTCAGTTTTGGACCGGCCCCTATTTCTGATTTTCTCAGATTTGCTTTCATTGGATATGGATTAAAGAAAACCTGATGTCAATATTTAAAAAGGGATTATGATAGGCCAGTAAGTTTGACCTCTGTGAGGGGCAAATTATTTGAAGGCTTGTTAAGGGATCACATTCAAAATTGTGTCCTAGTGAATGACATTATGAGCAGCAATCAGCATGGCTTTATGAAGGATAGGTCATGTCAGAGGGGGTGGGCAGTAGATGTGATCTATTTGGATTTTGCCAAAGAGTTTGATACCATGCCCCACAAACGACTACTTCCTAAAAGAAGGTCTGTTGGGCTTTGTTTGCACATGGATATGAAACTGGCTACAGAACTGCAGAAACTGAAACTGGCTACAGGAGTGCAGAGGGTGGTTGTTAATGGTACATTCTGTACTTGGAGTAACGTTCTTAGTGAGGTCCCTCGGCTGGGTATTGGGTCCACTTTTATTTAACTTGTTCATTAATGACTTAGGGGAGGGTAATTGATTAATTACATCCAGCATGTCGCATCCTTGCAAAAGGATCTTTACAATGTCAAGTCATGCACCTGGGATGTAAAAATATCCAAGCCACTTATACCCTTAATGGGACTGTAGTAGTTAAATCCATAATGGAAAAGGACCTTGGAGTCCTTGTAGATGATAAAATTGGTTGTATCAAGCAATGGCAGTCAGCAGCATCAAGGGCAAATAAGGTCTTGAGCTGTATTAAAAGGGGCATTGATTCACAGCAGGAAGGGGTTATTCTTCCACTGCACAGAGCGCTGGTAAGGCCCCATCTAGAATATGCCATACAGTTTTGGTCTCCAGTGCTCAAACAGGACATTATTGTATTAGACAGGGTACAGAGAAGGGCAACTAAGCTGGTAAAAGATATGTGGGAAATCTTAGCTATGATGAAAGACAGGTCAAGTTGGGGTTGTTCACGATGGAGAAGAGGCACTTAAGGAGTGATACGATAACTATATATATATATATATATATATATATATATATATATATATATATATATATATATATATATATATATATATTTACCAGTAGGTCTTTCCAGCTGACAGGAGGTCACCCATTCCATTTAGAAGTATAGAGGTTCCGCCTAAATATTCGGAAGGTGTTTTTTTTATAGTAAGAGCTGTGAAGATGTGGAATTCTCTCCCTGAATCAGTTGTACAGGCTGATACATTAGATTGCTTTAAAAAGGGGTTGGGTGGCTTTTTAGCAAGTGAGGGAATACAGGGTTATGGAAGATAGCTCATAGTACAAGTTGATCCAGGGCAGGCCCGGACTGACAATCTGTGGATTCTGGCAAATGCAAGAGGGGCTGCTGTTAGATTCTATAGACAGTCACTATTTATTGGGCAAGTGCGGTGCTGCTTGCGCCTCTGTGCAATTGAAATGACAGGGCCATTTTAAATCCCAGTCCAGACCTGATCCAGGGACCAGTCCGACATTTTGGAGTCAGCAAGGAATTTTTCCCCCTCTGAGGCAAACTGGAGAGACTTCAGATGGTTTTTGTTTTGCCTTCCTTTGGATCAACTGGCAGTTAGGCAGGTTAAAAGGTTGAACTTGATGGACGTGTGTCTTTTGTCAACCTAACTTACTATGTTACTAAGTTACATATACTGAGCACTGACACAAACTATAAAATGAGCAAATCCTCTTCCACTTTCAAAAGAGGTTGTTAAACAGTGTCCGGTTCACAAAAGCTTTATTAAATTCATGTAAAGGTATAATCTATTCGCACAAAGGTATATCTTTTTTCATTGCGAATATTTTTCTGTTATCAACTTTTATTATATTCCTCCATATGTGTCATTATTATTAGTCAGCTAGTTAGCATGCACTATATACTGTAGGCTATAAGCTCAACTTAAGAAAAAAAGACAACGATTCGTGCAGCTGTAAAAAAAAGCCAGGAACATCCCCCATTCACCTCTTACATTATAGTACAAAAGGTTGTGGAAACTACTGAATTTCAAAAAAACAATTGCAAAAATTTCTTTCACAAGTTTATATCAATTTAGTTCAATCAAGTCCGATCTGATGTGTCCATGTGATCCATCCGTTGCAATGTGTGCTATTTACAAATCTTTTAAGTCCATAACAGAGAAATTGCCTTCATGGAAATCAAAAGCCTACTTAAGAGCTACGGAAGACATGTAGCATATAATAATCATTACTATATATCGATTACCAGCTTGTTAGATGTAGCTCCTGTATCAATAGTATTTATTTACACATTATTTATTTATTTACTTACAAGGCAGGAGTTCCGTGAGTTCAAGGGCTAGCTGGTTCTTAATACCTGAGGAAAGAGATGAACGATATCAGGTTTCCATACTTTAATAGGCCTTTTTTCAGAAGGTAGTGATCATTTTATGAGTCATTTTGTAGGAAACATTTTATAAGAAACATTTAAGGCTATTGTGGTCGTTCATACCTTTTAGTTTTATATATTCCAGTCTCCCTATCCACCATGCTTCCCTTTGGAGCAATAGTTTTCCCCAATCTCCTCCCCTTTGGGGTCTTTTTACCACTTTAAGTACCTTCCATTTTAGCTGACTCACGTGGTGTTCAGTCTAAGGGTCTGGTTCATAATTAAGTTTAGAGGGATCTAAACATAAACAGAGAATTAAAACTGTAAAACTGAAACACAGAACTGTTCTGGGAACTTATGCAATCTACAATCATTTTCTTTTTTTTTTTTATCTAAGCAGTTTTAAACTGCTGATATCATACTTTCTTCTTAGAGGTTCTGAGCTGTTCCCAAGAGGATTATAATGCAGGTGGCATTATTGAGGCAAACAGAAGCTTTCCAAGTAACTTAGTATGAAAATGTCAGTATTCTGACATTGACCTGATGTACTCAGAGCCGGATTTACCTTTCTTGCCCCCCTAGGTCCAGCTGCAGATGTGTCCCTGGTTTTATAAAAATTTGCCTGCCCTTGTACTCCAGCCAGTGTCAGTTAAATATTATAAAATAAAAAGCTCTTTATTTAAACTTTTTTTGGGAGAAGAGAAGAGCCTTATATAAATCTCAGCAGTTATTGAAAACCTATTTAGGCCCTAGTCGACATTATGGGGCAAATGTACCAAGGGTCGAATTTCGAGGGTTAATTAACCCTTGATATTCGACTGGGGAATGAAAATCCTTCGACTTCGAATATTGAAGTCGAAGGATTTTGCGCAAATAGTTCGATCAAAGGAATAATCATTCGATCGAACGATTGAATCCTTCGAATCTAACGATTCGAAGGATTTTAATCCATCGATCAAAGGATTATCCTTCGACCAAAAAAAGTTAGCCAAGCCTATGGGGACCTTCCCCATAGGCTAACATTGAGTTCGGTAGCTTTTAGGTGGCGAACAAGGGGGTCGAAGTTTTTTCTTAAAGAGACTGTACTTCGACTATCGAATGGTCGAATAGTCAAACGATTTTTAGTTCGAATCGTTCGATTCGAAGTCGTAGTCGAAGGTCGAAGTAGCCCATTCGATGGTCGAAGTAGCCAAAAAAACACTTCGGAATTCAAAGTATTTTTTCTTCTATTCCTTCACTCGAACTTAATGAATGGGCCCCTATTTGTATAACTGATAACCTACCAACTGGAAGAAGATACTTTCCTATAAAGTACAGTCTTTTAAATTGCAATCTAGGGCTGAAGGTGCCTGCTTGCCATCCCTAAATATCTTGCTGCCCTAGTCCCTGGCCTTAGTGAAGTTTTCCCAAATCTGGGCCTGGATGTGCTGACTCTTTTCCACCAGTCAGAAGTAGTGAAAAATCAAGGACCACTAAATTTAAGGTATTGATAGGGGCTAATGTTATTGGCAGTTTTAAAATAAACAGGTGAAACTTGTATTTTAGTTTTCCTTTATCTGTTTCTGACAGTCCACCATTAGGGCTATCTACCCTATAAAGGCAACTTCTTTCAGTATGTTTAACCTCTACGGTTATTATAATTTCATATATGTAAACCAGGAGTGCCCGTATTTTACTAAAGCGATGTTGTTGCTTTTTGATTTACATCTAAAAAAAGCATTGTTGGCATTCTGTTCCATGGAAAATATTACTTAAATATAGACTTAGGAGAAAATGTCTATTACTATCTTTAAACATCTATTTCTTATGTAACTTTAACAAAGATATCTGAAAGAAAAGCAAGAAATAGGAGGGTGATTTAGTGCTGACAGTGTCTTGAGATCTACTGATCACCCGCTAAAGGTCTACTGGTCACTTTTTGGACACCCCTAATGTAAACTGTGCTGTGCGGTCCTCATAGTTAATTGCATATGTTATTATCAATCCTTCTTTATCTATGTTATTTTCTGTGCAGTGTTGTACTGCTGCCATCTGCTGGCCAAAATTTGCATGCTGCACACCTCTGTTCTTGTTAGTAAAGTTTTCTCTCGGGGGCGTGGTTTTCTGCCAGCTCAGTCCTTCTCACTTCCGGCAGCCATTTTCAGTGCCTCATTACTGTGTGACTGGACATTCAGACATTTTGGGCTTGTGAAGGCATCAGTTTTTGACCAGCAGTTAGCCTCAGGAAAGTCATTTACAGGACAGTATTGATACCACTACTACAGAACAGTATTGTATCACCGTTTATTGCTGTATTCTGGATCAAATAAACCCAGGCTGATTTCATCCCTGTGTCTACGTTTGAATCCATCCAACCTGAGCGTCTGCCGGTCCAGTCTGCCCCACTGCTTGGATACGAAGGTAGGAAGTCACACAGCTATTGTTAGTTATACCTTCATTCGCCTTCACGTGGGAACAGAACAGTCAAAAACTGCCTTAATGCCCATACCCCGGCCACAGATTACCTCACAGTTCAGTACCACACTCAGGAATCTCCCTGGCAACAGGCCCACCTGCAGCAAATCTGCCCAGATACAGTGCACGTCACAGAAGCCAAAGAGCAAGCACCACGTGTCTGCAGTATCTATACTCTCACCTGAAAGTCCTCCACAACCCATCAAGCCATTTTCTACATCCTGTATTAACCTTTGCTCGCATAGTACAAGAATTGTTAATGCACGCGGGGTCCCACTCCAACCAAAACCCGCAATTCACTGAAAACACCTTAGGAACCTTGTCAGGGTGCTTCAGCGGAGCCGCACTGCTATTTTCAGCCCCCAATTCAAAAGTTTATTTTCTTAAAGAGACAGCGCACCTTAAATCAAAATGGCCGAAAAAGACCTCGCACAGTTTCCCAGTGATGAAACAATGCTAATGCAACCTGATACTGATCATTATGAAGAACAGGAAGCAGATTCCACACTTCCAGCAGACCAAGTCGTGCGACCAAGACGCTCTCTCAAACCTACATTAAAGGTCAGAGAAAACTATCAAACCAAGAAAGATGAGCTATGCGATAGCCTGGAAGAGCTATGGGAACGAGTCTCCTCCATCATGTCAGGACTTAAATCCTCAGGTGATGCCACAAGCTTACAAGTTGCTATAGGGCGGCTGAATACAGCTCATGAAAGATATAAGAGACTGTCCACAAGGTATATAACCTTTCTAAAAGATGCTAATAATGATGAAGCCCCGTCAGAACTGAGCAAGGCAGAATTAATAGACGGACAAAGAGACGCCATGGTGCTGCGTGCTAAAGATAAAGCGGAACTCTGTATCTCCCATCTGCAAGAAACTAGATCCCACAGATCAAATTCATCTATACATTCCTCTCGGTCATACAGATCATCGTGCTCAAGAAGCTCAGCCCTAAGCGACTACTAGAGGCCCGCATAAATGCAGAGCAATCCAAGGTGAGACACTCCTTCACTGAAAAAGAAGCTCTCGCAAGGGCAGAAGCAGAGACAAAAAGAGCAGACGCAGAGGCTAAGAGGGCAGAAGCAGAGGCGGAGGCTAAAAGGGCCATAGCAGAAGCAGAGGCGGAGGCTAAGAGGGGCGCAGCAGACGCAGAGGCTAAGAGGGCAGAAGCAGAGGCTCGAATAAAGATTCTTGAATCAAAGATGGAAGAGGAAATTGCATTAGCTAAAGTAAGACTACTTGAGCAAGCATTGAGCCAAGGCCTTGACCCAGTCTGCTTGCCACCACAGGAGATAGATGATCCAGCTGATCGCACCAGTGACTATGTACTGAAACAGTTACCTGCACCACCCCCAGTTTGCAGTACTGTCCAAGCCGACAACACTGAAACCCTCAAGTCAGCTCTACCTACAGTGCCAGTGCCACCCACAGCACCTGAGCAACCTGATGACGTTCACCCAGATGTGCCCTCTCAAGGACAGGTGTTACAGCAAAAAGGCTACCCGGCATTTCCCGGCCTACCGCCACAGCTCAAGCAGCAGTCATCACAACATCACAATCTACAGAGGCTAGACCACAGCTTAAGCAGCAGTCATCACAATCTACAGAGGCTAGACCACAGCTCAACCCTGCAGCAACATCATTCTACCCGGAAGCATCTCACCCTTTCACGCCATGCAGCCCACATGCCCCGGGGGCATCACAAGTTGTCATGGCAACAAGCAGTGAGAAATCGGATATGTCCGAGTTTGCCAGGTTTATGGTGAGCAGAGAGCTAATTAACACAAGTCTCTCAAAATTTGATGACCGTGCAGAGAGCTACAGAGCCTGGAAAGCAACCTTCGAAGCCGCCATTGCCAACCTCAACCTGACCGCAGAGCAGGAGCTCGACCTCTTGATCAAATGGCTGGGCCCAGGCTCCACAAGTCGTATTAAGAGCCTCAGAACCGTCTATGTGGAACAAGCAGAAGCAGGTCTCGCTGCCGCCTGGCAGAGACTCGAACGTACATTCGGCAGTGCAGAAGCAATAGAGAAAGCCCTATTCAAGAGACTGCAGAACGTCCCAAAGATCAATCTCAAGGATGTCCATAAGCTTCAGGATTTGAGTGATCTGCTCATGGAATTAGAGCTTGCCAAAAGAGACCCTCGCTTGACCGGCCTGTGCTACTTGGATACAGCCCATGGAGTGAACCCAATTGTCGTGAAGTTACCCTACAGTCTGCAAGAAAAGTGGGCGGCATCAGTCTCAAGGTACAAAAGAGTGCATGAAGTCACCTTTCCCCCATTTATTCATTTCTGCAGATTCATCGATGAACAGTCCCAGATGAGGAATGACCCCAGCCTCGATTTCCTGGAGTTCAACACTACATCTTCAGCGACACCATCTTCAAGGTATGAAAGTGTCCTGCATAAAAACAGAGACTTTAAGAGCAGCGTGAGTGTCAGAAAGACTAACCTACCATCACCTGCAGCACCCACGGGTAAACAGTACAATGCCTCATCAGGAGACAAGTCCTTCAATCGTGAATGTCCCATTCATAAAAAACCACACTCACTGAACAAATGCAGAGGGTTTAGATCTAAAACCATACAGGAGCGGAAGAAAGTCCTCAGCGAGCTTGGGGTATGTTTCAGATGCTGCGCTTCATTGGAGCACATGGCTAAGGACTGTAAATCCATCATCAAGTGTGAGGAGTGTCATAGTGAAAGACATGCCTCAGCTATGCACCCAATTCCGCTCACCAGAGACTCACCAGCTGTCTTCACCACCAGTCCTGCTCCAAGTCATGGCGGGGAGCCTCAAAATCACGCTAACACAGCCACCGCCGTTTCCTGCTCATGTTTGGAAGTATGTGGCGACAGCCAGAATGAGAAATGTTGTGCCCGAATATGCCTAATCAAGGTCTATCCAGAGGGACTACCAGAAAAGGCAGTAAAAATGTATGCTATCATTGACAACCAAAGCAACCGGTCCCTAGCAGGACCTAAATTCTTCGATGCCTTTGGAATAGAGGGACCATCAGAACCCTACATCTTAAACACCTGCTCGGGCCGCATAGAGACTAGCGGAAGGAGGGCACAAGGATTCATTGCTTCTCCCATCAATGGGAATACAGAAATACCCCTACCAAATACCTAACCATAGGGATGAGATCCCTACCCCAGAACCTGCATTTCACCAGCCACACCTAAGGCACCTTGCCAATGTTATCCCACCTATGGACAACAACGCAGAGATTCTACTCCTGCTCGGCAGAGACAATCTAAGGGTGCACAAGGTGCGCCAACAATGTAATGGTCCCGACTACGCGCCATATGCCCAGAGACTGGACTTGGGATGGGTAGTCATAGGAAATGTATGCTCGGATCAACCAAGAATTAACTCCTTCAAAACGTACGTGCGTGGAGATGGACGCACAACTTGCATTAAGCCGTGTCCTCATCACTATGAAGTGAAAGAGAAGTCTCCAGACCTCATACAACCACCTGACATCATTTCTCCCCTCTTTGCTGACAACTTGGGGAGATCGGTCTTTCACACAACCAAAGATGACGATAAAGTAGCCTTGTCAGTAGAGGACAGAGAGTTTGTCAAGATAATGGACAGTGAGTTCTTTAAAGACAAAACCAATCACTGGGTTTCTCCACTACCCTTCCGAGCCACCAGGCCTATGTCTATAGGTTCTTTTACTAACTCTTCTTGGCTTACAGGTCCAGAGTTTCTGCTAGGAGAGGCGGATGAATGTGTACAGGAAGATTTCAGCATCCAGGATCCGGATAATGATCCAGAAATCCGCGCTGAAGTTAGTGCATTAGTCACTGAAGCAAGGCAAACCTCCAGCATCCATTGTCATCGCTTTGTACGTTTCTCCAGTTGGATGAGACTCATCAGAACTATTGCAAGGTTAGTGCACATAGTGGTCGTTTGAATCAAGCCGCCTAGGAGTTGCAGAACAAAATCCTCTAATTATTCCCAGCAAACATCATATCACTGTGTTGCTGATCCGACATTACCACAAAAAGGCTGAACACCAGGGCAGACAAATCACTGAAGGCAAGTTAAGGTCTGCAGGTCTTTGGATTATAGGTATGAAAAAACATGTAGCCCAAATACTGCATGACTGTGTGCACTGTCGCAGAGCAAGAGGGAAACAGCTACACCAACAAATGGCCGATTTGCCTGCGGATAGACTATGTTCAGAACCGCCCTTTACCTATACTGGCCTGGACGTCTTTGGGCCATGGATGGTGTCCGCACGCAGAACCCGTGGCGGTCACGCAAACAGTAAACGTTGGGCTCTGCTATTTACTTGCATGAGTGTGTGAGCCGTTCACATATAGGTGATAGAATCCATGGACACATCCAGTCTTAAGACGGTTCTTCGCAATCAGAGGACCAGTGAAACAGTTGAGGTCAGACCGAGGAAGTAACTTCATTGGAGCCTGTAAAGAACTGAACATCGACACTAAGCCCATTCAAGATCAGTTGGCGGAGAAAGGTTGCACCTGGATCTTCAATCCTCCTCATAGTTCCCATATGGGGGGTTCCTGGGAGAGAATGATCGGGATCTCACGCAACATCTTAAATTCTATGTTGATGGATGTAAACTCTTCAAGACTCACGCATGAGACTCTTGTCACCCTTCTTGCTGAAGTTTCGGCTATTATCAATTCAAGACCCCTTGTGCCAGTGTCTATGGATCCTGAAACACCAGCCATACTGACTCCAGCTACTCTACTTACCAAAAAAACTGAGAATATACTAATGCCTAGTGGAGAATTTACTCACGCGAATATCTGCCAAAAACACTGGAAACGTGTACAATACCTGGCGGATTACTTCTGGAAAAGATGGCGAAAGGAGTATCTCAATATTCTTCAAGGAAGAAGAAAATGGCAACACCAAAAACCAAACTTGAAAGAAGGAGACCTTGTATTGATGAAGGAGCAACAAACCGAAAGGATTGCCTGGCCTATCGGACTAATTACAAAGGTTTTCCCTAGCGAGGATGGCAAGGTCCGAAAAGTGGAGTTGAAGATCTTCAGGAAGGGCGAGCTTAAAACGTTCGCAAGGCCAATTAACGAACTCATTTTGATATTACCAATCAAGAACGTTCCTGCAGGATGAACAGGACTGAAGTTGAACTATAGACATCTTCTCCATTACAAGCCAAGAAAGCCAACTATATTGTTATGTTTATTGCATTCTAACATGTTTTTGTTGCAGGTTTGTGTTATATTTCATGGACATTCGTCATAGTGAAATCTCCAAAGTAAATTTCAGACGGGGAGTGTGCTGTTCTCCTCATAGTTAATTGCATATGTTATTATCAATCCTTCTTTATCTATGTTATTTTCTGTGCATTGTTGTACTGCTGCCATCTGCTGGCCAAAATTTGCATGCTGCACACCTCTGTTCTTGTTAGTAAAGTTTTCTCTCGGGGGCGTGGTTTTCTGCCAGCTCAGTCCTTCTCACTTCCGGCAGCCATTTTCAGTGCCTCATTACTGTGTGACTGGACATTCAGACATTTTGGGCTTGTGAAGGCATCAGTTTTTGACCAGCAGTTAGCCTCAGGAAAGTCATTTACAGGACAGTATTGATACCACTACTACAGAACAGTATTGTATCACCGTTTATTGCTGTATTCTGGATCAAATAAACCCAGGCTGATTTCATCCCTGTGTCTACGTTTGAATCCATCCAACCTGAGCGTCTGCCGGTCCGGTCTGCCCCACTGCTTGGATACGAAGGTAGGAAGTCACACAGCTATTGTTAGTTATACCTTCATTTGCCTTCATGTGGGAACAGAACATAAACTATAGTATGGTTCTTCAGCTTTACAAAACAAAAGATGGGACTCTTTGTATGATAATACAACAACAATTGCTAACTTGCCAAAATCTGAACTTGAATCTTACAATGCATACTGGGCAGTAGCAGTAGCTAAATATGTTTGGCTATACAGTGCCATCTACTGCTGTAAAACTGAAACAGAATATATCCAGCCTTTTAGATTACATTTTTGGCTAACTAAATATTAGAAAAAAAAAATTATTTTGCACAGCCTATTTACCCAGTTTTTATTTTAACACTGAACTGTTCCTTTAAGAAGTGCTTGAAGGAGTTGCAATGTTTTGGAGCAAACATAACTTTTTCAGTAAGAAGTTTTATTACATTCACTGTAGACACACAGGTAAGGCAGCACTCACTTGATCAGAAAACGTGTATTAAATATAAAACATCAGGCTATGTTTCGGGCATGCATTGTGCCCTTTATCAAGCCAAAAGTTACACATGGTTTACAGGTGTGCAAGGTCAGGTGACTTAAAAAGGAGTTATCAGGAAGTATACAATTGTAACCCCTACAGGTCAAAGTTTACATTATACTTCATACATATTGCCCTTACCCTTCATATTTTAACCTACAATAACCAACATCATTTATAATTTATAAGTAAATGATTTATTGACAGGCTCAATCCAAATTGTATCTAAATGGCATCAAGTTTTTTACAACATACTCATAGAAAGAGGTATAGATCATAATCTCTATTTAATCCTTTGGGCTGTAAGGACCCTAATTTGTGGATCCACCACACCTCCCTCTGTTTTAAATGGAGTTCTTGATCACCTCCATTTTTGAGGGGGGATCATGTCAAGCACCATAAATCTGAGTTGATCAGCACTATGTCCTTTCTCCGGGAAGTGCTTGGACACAGGCTGACTCGTATTACCTAGATTAATAGCAGATCTATGTTGTGAGATACATGATTTAATCATCTGTGTGGTCTCACCTACATAGATGAGACCACACGGACAAATCAATACATATACAACATATTTGGAAACACAGGTGTAGAAGCCCCTCAAATGGGCAGTATACCCCGTCTCAGGATGGATGAAATCTTTCCCTTTATGTACAAAAGGGGCATTGGTTACAATTGTAACATGGTGACATTCCTGTTGCTCTCTTACTGAGGAAAGTATCAACTTCTCTGATTTTTTTCTTTACTTGGGCAGCAGTCACCATGGTACCAATTGTTCTGCCTCTTCTATAGGAGACAATGGGCGGAGCAATAAATTCATCTGTGTGGGTCCACTTATACAGAATGTGGCTTCTTATGTGCGGGATACAGGCCATTTCTTGGAATTGTTACAAGCCATGTCTAACAATATTGGAGGGGATGTTATTCTGGCAACCTTAGATGTTGCCAGTTTATATACCTCGATACCTCATAGAGAGGGCATAGAAGCATGTGAGTGGCTACTACAAAAAGATGCCAACTATTCTGTGAACAGGTTGGGTTCTTTTTGGAAATGCTGGATATCATTCTTAGTTGCAATTCCTTCACTTTTAGGGATGATTTCTTCTTGCAGTTGCGTGGGACCACGTTGGGGTCCAACGTCGCCCCGTCATACGCAAATGCCTTCATGGCTAGATTGGAAGAATTACACATCTATCGCAATGTTGATTATGCCACCCACTGTGTGGCTTGGCTTAGATAAATCGACGATATCTTCATTGTATGGCGGGGCGATGTTGAGTCCCTTTCGGTGTTCCACCCAAAGCTAAATAAGTTTCCTCCTTCAATTTCTTTCACTCTTTCACATGATATGCAGCAGATACAGTTTTTGGATGTTATGGTCTGTAAAAAACAAGAGGGGGGTATAGATACAACACTTTATGTGAAACCTACCGATCGTAACCAACTTCTTCACTATAAAAGCCACCATCCCAAGCATGTTAAGAAATCTATCCCAGTTAGTCAACTTAGTCGAGTAAACAGGATTGTAAGTAACCCTGAAGAAAAATTTAAACAAGAAAATTTGATGTGCAAAAAATTCCAGGAAAGGGGATATTCAGAAGCAGTGATTAGTGAAGCTAGAAGCAAAATGAATACAGTAAGAAACAAAAAGACTGATAGGAGGAGAATCCCCTTTGTTACAGATTATAATAGACAGTATCAATCAGTAATACACTTCGACATCATTGGCAACGAGCGTATCCACACATAGATGAATTTATTGCTCCGCCCATTGTCTCCTATAGAAGAGGCAGAACAATTGGTACCATGGTGACTGCTGCCCAAGTAAAGAAAAAAATCAGAGAAGTTGATACTTTCCTCGGTAAGAGAGCAACAGGAATGTCACCATGTTACAATTGTAACCAATGCCCCTTTTGTACATAAAGGGAAAGATTTCATCCATCCTGAGATGGGGTATACTGCCCACTTGAGGGGCTTCTACACCTGTGTTTCCAAATATGTTGTATATGTATTGATTTGTCTGTGTGGTCTCATCTATGTAGGTGAGACCACACAGATGATTAAATCACGTATCTCACAACATAGATCTGCTATTAATCTAGGTAATACGAGTCAGCCTGTGTCCAAGCACTTCCTGGAGAAAGGACATAGTGCTGATCAACTCAGATTTATGGTGCTTGAAATGATCCCCCCATTCAAAAATGGAGGTGATCGAGAACTCCGTTTAAAACAGAGGGAGGTGTGGTGGATCCACAAATTAGGGTCCTTACAGCCCAAAGGATTAAATAGAGATTATGACCTATACCTCTTTCTATGAGTATGTTGTAAAAAACTTGATGCTATTTAGAGACAATTTGGATTGAGCCTGTCAATAAATCATGTACTTTTGGCTTGATAAAGGGCACGATGCATGCCCGAAACATAGCCTGATGTTTTATACTTAATACATGTTTTCTGATCAAGTGAGTGCTGCCTTGCCTGTGTGTTTTTTTGTATGAGGAGGAGGAGAGATCCGGCAATCCCCCTAAAGGCTGTGCACCACAAACTTTTTCCTCAACTGAAGAGTGCTAATACTGTGAGTTACTATATATATATATATATATATATATATATATATATATATATATATATATATATATATATATATATATATATATATATAAATATTTTGTCACAGTCGAAACATGGTTACATAGTTACATAGTTAAATTGAGTTGAAAAATGACAAAGTCCATCAAGTTCAACCCCTCCAAATAAACACCCAGCATCCATACACACACTCCTCCATACTTTCACATAAATTCTATATACCCATATCTATACTAACTATACAGTTTAGTATCACAATAGCCTTTGATATTATGTCTATCCATAAAATCATCCAAGCCATTCTTAAAGGCATTAACTGAATCAGCCATCACAACATCACCCGGCAGTGCATTCCACAACCCCACTGTGAAGAACCCCCTACGTTGCTTCAAATCTGGTATGGTGATCCACTTTATGGGTAAAAAAGTCCCCTGCTATTTGTCTATAATGTCCTCTAATGTACTTGTAAAGTGTAATCATGTCTCCTCGCAAGTGCCTTTTTTCCAGAGAAAACAACCCCAACCTTGACAGTCTCCCCTCATAATTTAAGTCTTCCATCCCTCTAACCAGTTTATTTGCACATCTCTGCACTCATTTATATCCCTCTTAAGGACTGGAGTCCAAAACTGCACTGCATACTCCCAGGGCCTGGCCAGATGGGCCGGGTGTCACAGTCAAGTGGTCAGCTGCGTCGCCCCCTTCACTGTGCACGCGCATATGTGACCGCATATGTGACCGCGTGCATACTCACATGCGCCCTGGAAGCAGTCTCACATCGCATGCCACCCTGTTGTAAGCGCACATAGAACAAGTCGCAATCAACCATGATGCAGAACAGAACGGCAGACTGGACAGGGGTAGGCAGCACTTAAAGGTATGTGCCGGGCTCCCCCCAAGTTTTGCACCCTAGGCACGTGCCTACTCTGCCTACCCCTAGTTCCAGCCCTGCATACTCCAGATGAGGCCTCACCAGGGACCTATAAAGAGGCATAATTAGGTTTTCATCCCTTGAGTTAATGCCCTTTTTATGTAAGACAGAACTTTATTTGCTTTAGTAGCCACAGAATGACACTGCCCAGAATTAGACAACGTGTTATCTACAAAAACCCCTAGATCCTTCTCATTTAAGTAAACTCCCAACACACTGCCATTCAGTATATAACTTGCATTTATATTATTTTTGCCAAAGTGCATAACCTTGCATTTATCAACATTGAACCTCATTTTCCAGTTTGCTGCCCAGTTTCCCAACTTAGACAAATCACACTCTGCAAAGTGGCAGCATCCTGCATGGAACCTATAGTTCTGCACAATTAAGTATCATCTGCAAAAATAGAAACAGTACTTTCAATGCCCACCTCCAGGTCATTAATAAACAAGTTGAAAAGCAAGGGACCTAGTACAGAGCCCTGCTGTACTCCACTAATAACACTGGTCCAATTAGAAAATGTTCCATTTACCACCACTCTTTGTAATCTATCTTTTAGAAAGTTCTCTATCCAGGTACAAATACTATGTTCCAGGCCAACATTCCTTAATTTCACCAGTAACCTTTTGTGTGGCACTGTATCAAATGCTTTAGCAAAGTCTAAGTAAATCCCATCCACTGCCATCCCAGAATCGAGGTCCCTACTTACCTTCTCATAAAAATAAATTAAGTTAGTTTGGCAAGGTCTATTACGCATAAAGCCATGCTGGCACAAACTCATAGTATTGTGATTTGCTCTGAAGTCCAGTATCTTATCCTTTATTAACCCTTCGAAAAGCTTTCCTACCACTGACGTCAGACTAACTGGCTTATAGTTTTGAGGCTGAGAACGGAATCCTTTTTTGAATAGAGGCACCACATTAGTAATTCGCCAGTCTCTCTGCACTATGAAACATTAGATTTTTCCACAATGAAAGCTATTTTTTGAGTGTGACCTCTACCAACGATTTAAATATATATACACAGGTATTGGACCTGTTATCCAGAATGCTTGGGACCTGGGGTTTTCTGGATAATGGATCTTTCCATAATTTGGATCTTCATACCTTAAGTCTACTAGAAAATCATGTACACATCTAATAAACCCAATAAGCTGGTTTTGCTTCCAATAAATTTTAATTATATCTTAGTTTGGATCAAGTACAAGGTACTGTTTTATTATTAGAGAGAAAAAGGAAATTCATTTTATAAATTTGGATTATTTTGATAAAGTGTCATGGGAGACAAGCACACACTTTAGAGGGTACATTGCCCCTGATGGTGGCCTTGCATATAAAGATGTCGCAAACAACACTGATTTACCCAGATGCGATGTACAAAATGCACAGTTACATCACTCATGCACAGAGGCCTTTCACTGTGCATGCACAGTGAATGTTCAAATAGGGAGACACAAAAAAACAGAGGATCCCCTTTAAATGATGAGATGCCAGGAGAAAATGTTCCCACTATTTTGGTTTAAAAGTAACAGACTCACCAATGTTCTCAACATCTATTATTCATAAAACATGCAGTTCTGCCACACAGCCAAGTACTCAAAAAGTTACTTAGGATGTTATAAACTAATTTTCACTATGTACTTGAAATGTCTTACTCTGAAATGTATGCCTTAATCTTTTATGTGCTGTTCCTTGGATAACATGAATCCAGGGATTTCTGTGCACAGTGAATTGTTTATAATGCTGGGTATATTAAATAGTACTTTGCAGTTACCTATTTAAGTTGCAGCAAAAAGAACCTCCCATCGGTATTGCAGCATCAAGGAAAGCCTCCTGAATGGGTGCAGATTGGAGAAACCACATCCAAAAAACTGTTGGTAAGGACTGTGTTTTAGCCTGGGACCACCTGCAGCTCTACTGTGTATAGTACTGTATATTTATTTTCTGCTTGTATTACATAGCATAAATAATAAACTGCTTATGTTTTCTGAGTCTGACACATGAACTGGAATAGAAAACTGGTGTATCTGTCAGGTGCCACGCAGGGATCATCATGTGATCTAAACAATGCTTTGATGTCACTCTGCACACAGCCTAACAGATACACTCGTTCTCATCTCTGCCAGAACAGAGCAGTGTGTACTAGTGATGGGCGAATAAATCTGCCAGACATGAAAAATCCACCGTCAATCAGTCAGTAACCACTCAGTGGCGTGAGGGGGGGGGCACATGGGCCATATTTGTTTGCTTTTGAATCTGACCTGTAAGCTGAGGATCAATTGCAAACTCACTGAACAGTTATGTCCCATGTGGCCCCCCTTCAAGTTGCTGGTGTCATGGTTCATGGTTGTCATTTATAATTATATTAAATCGTTACTGTTCTCAATTTTTTCCCTTAAAGGAGAACTAAAACCCCCAATAAGAAATGCCCCATCTACTACCCTAGATAGTACTCCCTCCCTGATTCCTCCTCGCATAGTACAATTTTTCAAAAAGTGTCTTAATATTATGCTCACTTATTTATGCAGAGTAGCGTAGTGGAGCACATGGGCGGCATCTTCTGCATCTTCGGTCTTCTTTGGATGTTCTTTCTTCCTGCTCTGGCAATTTATGGAACTCTTCAGCACATGTACAGTTGGTATAAATACCGGACTGCTCTAACTGCATATCCAGCCCAATCAATTACATTCAAGATGCGGCATTCTTGCAGCAGGATCTTGACAAACTGGCAATCTGGGCAGCTAAGTGGCAGATGAGATTCAATGTCGATAAATGTAAAGTCATGTATCTGGGATGTAAAAAAATGCAAGCCAAATATACCGTTAATGGGACTGCACTAGCAAAATCCATAATGGAAAATGACCTTAAAGCCATTGTGAATAATCTATCATCTAATAAACTTGGCTCTAGCAATCAATGCCAGTCAGCAGCTGCATAGGGCATGGGTGGATTAATGAATAGGCTACCCTAGTCTATAACCTATTGGCCCAGAGTTATTAGGGGCCCATCTTGATTTTCAATTATTATTTTTATTTTTGCATTAAAAGCTGTATTTATTTATCTGTGCTGCTGGGCCTGAGTCCAGTTGGGATGGGGGCACGATACCTGCTGGAATAAGATCAGGCAGCCAGACATGGCAAGCCACGCACAGGCATGGCATTCGCCTGAGCACTCTAAAACATGTTGGGTTCAGCACGCACCAGTGACATCACTGCACGGATTAAAATAAATATAAAAGAAAATACAAATGATAATTGGAAAAGAAACCTAGATCATTGACCACTTGTGTCTCCAGGTGCACCTGGGACCCTGATTAATTGTTGTAGAAGGGGGTCCTTTGGGAACTGTAGACTAGGGCTTCACATCTCATTAATCCACCACTGGCAAAGGCAAATAAGGTCTTGAGCAGGGATGTAGCGAACTGCCAATTTGGTGTTCGCGAACGCAAAAAATGCGAACGTTCGCGGACAGTTCGCGAACTTCGAACACCCGCTAAAATCGTTCGATTCGAACGATCGAAGGATTTTAATCATTCGATCGAAGGATTTTCATTTGAATCGAACGATCGAAGCCATTCGATCTAATGCTTTTCATTCGATCGAATGCTTACAATCGTTCGAACGAATGGAAATCGTTCGATTTATAGCGGTCGAAGGAATTCGAATGGTCGAATGGTCGAACGATCGAACGCGAACTCAAAATGCGAACGTTCCCAAACGTTCGCGAACATTCGGCGGACGCGAACTAGTTCGCAGCAGAACAGTTCGCTACATCCCTAGTCTTGAGCTGTATTTAAAGGGCCATAGATTCAAGGGAGGAATCTTCCACTGTATAGAGCAATGGTAAAGCCCCATTTAGGATACTCCATACAGTTTTGGTCTCCAGCGCTCCAACAGAACATTATTGAATTAGAGAGGGTCCAGAGAAGGGCAACTAAGCTGGTAAAAGGTATGGAAAATCTTAGCTATGAGGAAGGGTGATGTGACAACTATGTATAAATATACACGGAGAACATATAATATTCTCTTTGATGCTTTATTTACCAGTATGTGCTTCCAGCTGACACGTGGGCACCCATCCCGATTAAAAAAAGGAGGTTCCGGCTAAATATTCAGAAGGGGTTTTTACAGTGAGAGCTGTGAAGATGTTGCACTCTCTCCCTAAATCAGTCATATTGGCTTATACATTAAATAGCTTTAAAAAGGGTTGGTTGGCTTTTTCATTTCTTTTTTTCATTAAAATGGAGTTTATGAGAAATGGTCTTCCCAAAATTTGTAGCTTTCTTGATAATGGGTTTCTGGATCCTATACCTGTATATATCTATACATAGTGAACATATCACCCTTAAATACCAGCATAAACACCCCCAAATTGTTCAGACTTTCTTCCTAGCTTTCCACATACACATGTCACATCTACAAGCAATGATATATTAGTTAGAATGCCCAATCACAAGTCATTCATGGACAAATTAAAGTACATTTTTATGGAATTATGAAAGAGTATTCAGGGTTGGGTAACAGTTGTTTTCTGTAAACCTAAGGAAGGTATTGTATAAGACTTAAGCACAACATTGTTGTAATCAACATTCAATCAGTGTCACTGGCGTGTCCCTGGCCCCAAAAATATTTTTGCTGCAGACTCGACATAACATAAGCAATGATAATTATTTAATAAAACTGCAAAATAAGTAAAAAAAAACAGAATAATATATTGCTTAGTGTAAGTCAATTTATTATATTCTAAAAGTTATTAAACTATAACTTCCCCTATAAACAAGAAATACAATTCAAATAATTGCATTCCCTTTTTGAAGCCAGGGGGAAAAAAATCCTTCCTGACTCCAAAATGGCGGACTAATCCCTGGATCAACTTGTACTATGAGCTATCTTCCATAACCCTGTATTCCCTTGCTAAAAAAATTTTACGACTGGGAGAGATTCAGGGAGAGAATGCCACATCTCTACAGCTCTCACTGTAAAAAAACCCCTTCCGAACATTAAGGCAGAACCTCCTTTCTTCTAGCCAGAATGGGTGACCTTGCGTCAGCTGGAAAGACCTAATGGTAAATAAAGCAATAGAGAGATTATAATATGATCCCCTTATATACTATATTTATACATAGTTATTATATCACCCCTTAAGCGCCTCTTCTCCAGCGTGAACAACCCCAACTTTCCCAGTCTTTCATCATAGCTAAGATTTTCCATACCTTTTACCAGCTTAGCTGCCCTTCTCTGTACCCTCTCTAATTCACTAATGTACTGTTTGAGCACTGGAGACCAAAACTGTATGGCATATTCTAGATGGGGCCTTACCAGTGCTCTATACTGTGAAAGAATAACCCTCTCCTCCAGTGATCAGTTCCCCTTTTAATACAGCTCAAGACCTCATTTGCCCTTGATACTGCTGACTGGCATTGCTTGCTACATCCAAGTTTATTATCTACAAGGACTCCAAGGTCCTTTTCCTTTATGAATTTGCCTAGTGCAGTCCCATTAAGGTTATAAGTGGCTTGAATATTTTTACATCCCAGGTGCATGACTTTACATTTATCAACATTGAATCTCATTTGCCACTTAGCTGCCCAGATTGCCAGTTTGTCAAGGTCGTGTTGCAAGGATGCCACATCCTGGATGGAATTAATTGGGCTGGATAGTTTTGTGTCATCTGCAAACATTGGCACATTACTTACAATACCCTCCCCTATGTAATTAATGAACAAGTTTGAATAAAAGTGTACCCAATACCGAGCATTGAGGGACTCCACTGAGAACCTTACTCCAAGTAGAGAATGTACTGTTAACAACCAACCTCTGTACCCGATCATGTAGCCAGTTTTCTATCCATTTGCAAAGACTTCAATTTGCAAACAGACCTTAGTTTAAAAAGCAGTCTTAGAACCCGGGGTGGATGCCATCTGGCCCTGACAACTTGTTTATATTAATTTTTAGTGAAGCTTTATGAATCATATCCTGAGTCAGCCAGTAACTAGACTGAGCTGAGCCAACAGTGCAGCTATGAAGTGAGCCTGGGAACTCTGACTCCTCTATTGTATACACTGAAGAAAAGAACTGATTTAGCGCATTTGCCTTTTCTGTGTCTGTTACAACCATACCGGTACCATTATTTAAAAGAGCAACACTCTCAACCAGCACCTTTTTACTATTAATATACTTACAAAATCTTTTTAGTTTTAGTTTTAGCCTCAGCCACAACATGCACTCCTCATTAACTATCTTTGCCTTCCGGATTGCTGTTTTACAACATTTATTATAGTGTTTATATTCTTTAAATGCAGCTTCTTTCCCAACAGACTTGTAGTTTTTAAATGCTTTTCTCTTCTTTTCTATTAACTTTTTTACTTCTATATTAAGCCACATAGGGTGATTCTTACTACTTTTACATTTACTCCTTTAGGGAATAAATTGAGAACAGCAACAATTTTAAATAATTTTAAATAACAACCATTTCTGTTCTGTGTTTTTAGATAAAAACATATTTCCCCAATCTATGCTCTGAAGGGCAGCCCTCAAGGCACTAAAAATTAGCTTTTCTGAAATTCATGGTTTTTGTTGTCCCAGACTGTATATTTTTTTTTTGCACCAGACATTAAATCATATAACATCATGGTCACTATTACCCAGGGGTTCAATTACTAGCACATTTGCTATATGTTCTTGGTCATTAGTGATCACTATATCCAGAATAGCATTTTGTCTGGTTGGCTCCTCAACAAATTGTGCCATAAAATTGTCATGCAACACGTTTATAAACTTGTTCTCATTAACTGACCTGTCAGTACTGTTTCCCCAGTCAATATCTGGGTTATTAAAATCCCCCATTATTATTACTTTCCCCAAACTAGCAGCCTTTTCTATTTACATCAGGAGCTTAGCCTCCTCCTCACTATAGCATATTCCTACAATTAATTTGCTGGGCTCTTTATAATCAGTGAATAGCTCCACCAATAAGTCTTCCTCCTCATCATTTTCAGCACTTCCTTTATATTAGCTTTTAAATCCTGCCTAAGAAACAAACATACCCCTCCTCATTTTATATTGCCTCTGTCCCTCTGAAACAACGTATAGCCGCTGATATTAACTGCCCAGTCATGCAACCCATTCAGTCATGTTTCGGCCACACCAATCACATCATATTTTTCCTCCAGCACCAGCACTTCTAGCTCTCCCATTTTACCAGTCAGACTCCTTGCATTTGCAAACATACATTTAATAATGGTACCATATTGAACATATGACATGTGGTCCTCCCTGTCCTTAACAGTACCCCCAACCAAATCTCCTCCCCCATTTTCCCTTCCTCTGCCCACTACCTCATCTAACCTGTCTTCCACAGAATTCTTTACGAACCCCCCCCCCCCACACCTAGTTTAAAATATCCTCCAACCCTCTAGCCATCTTCTTTTCACCAAAACAGCTGCGCTAACATCATTGAGGTGCAGCCCATCCCTGGCAAAAAGCTTGTAGCCGACTGAGTATTCAGCCAACTTCTACAAAAACCCTCCTCCTTACACCAATCTCTCAGCCATGTATTAATCTCCATAAGCTCCCATTGTCTGTTGCAAATCTGTTGCTTTGGACGAGCTGTGGACGAGACCCTCTATCCATCTATCCCCTACTTGCCTACTTTCTTTTATTAGGCAAATGTTTATTTTGGGGTTACTTGCCCATTAAAATTATGGTCTCTCCATAAGTAAGAGACCCTAATGTATGAAGAACCCTGATGAAATTTTCATTTAAACTGAGTTTCAGTAACATGTAACATGCAACACAGAGCACCAGTTAATCTTTTCCAAAGAACAGTTCCAAAGAACAGCTGGCACAGTTCTGTTGAAGCCTGGAGATTATACTGTTATCCTGAAGACAAATTGCTATTTTAAATAGCAAGAAAGAGAACTATAACAGTGATTCTCAACTATTTGCTCCCCCTTGTGACTGCTGTGTCTGCTTCCTCTACAGTTATGCTACTAACAAAGAATAGGCATATTACATTTAATATCTGACACCTTAGGTAATATTTTTTGTTGTACAAATCATATTTAGTATAATAATGTAACTCTCAGGCTTTAAATTAATTGTAAATAATCAACTGTTGTTTTGGTCTCCAACGAGTGGTTTTAAAATTGTCTTACTGCTTGCAGTTATTGGCCACTGATTTAGAGGTTGTTTTACTGAATTCAGTTCATACAGATCAGTTGTGAGAGGACGAAACGTGACAGACATCTAAAAAGTGGCGAACCTCATCCATCTGGCAGAGAAAATGCAATCCCACACTCTTTTTTTAGACACCCAAAAGATGTTTTTGGTTTTACTCTTTTTTTCTTTTCGTATAACCCCTCACTTTTGCTCTACATTTTGCTGTTCTTTAACTTACTATTGATTTAAGTTTGAAATAAGAAAAAAGTGCAAAAAAAATAAAAATAAACTGGCCATTGTGCAAACAGCAGAAGGCCTCTGTGCTCCATTTCAGAGTGTAGAAACCTGTAGATTGTGCTTTTATCCAAATTAACCAGATTTTTAAAAATGATTTTTATCCATAATAATAATACAGTGCCTTGTATGTGATCCAAACTATGTTTTAATTAATCCTTATTGGAGACAAACCCAGCTAATTTGGTTTATTTAATGTTTAAATGATTTTAAGTAGACTTACGGTATGGAGATCTAAATTACATAAAGATCTGTTATCTGGAAAACCCCAAGTCCTGAGCATTCTGGATAACTGATACCATACCTGTATTGTGATTTTAAATTTAAAAAAAATCATACTTAAAATATATCAAATATATCAAATATATAAGCAGAATAAAAATTTACGTTTGGATTTAAAAATGACATACAAATTAAGGGGCTGATTCACTAAATTCGAGTGAAGGATTCGAAGTAAAAAAACTTCGAATTTCGAAGGTTTTTTTGGGCTACTTCGACCATCGAATGGGCTACTTCGACCTTCGACTACGACTTCGAATCGAATTCGAACTAAACTAAATTCGAATCGGATTCGAACTAAAAATCGTTCGACTATTCGAGCATTCAATAGTCGAAGTACTGTCTCTTTAAAAAAACAATACAAAAAGAAGAAAAAAGATTAACCCTTAAAGTTGCACCACCCCATCTTAACATCCGATGACTCGAGGAACAAATTGGTTAAAACTTAACTTTTAATAAATAAATTAAGAAACGTAAGTCCAGAAGAGCATTTAAAATACAGTTAGGAACAGGGAGACAAGGAACCCAGATCCATTTAGGCAAAAAATACACAGTATGGGGTGAATATTGGGATATCGATTGGTGACCAACCGACCTGCCAGACTTGGCATATAAATGCCCGTGAGTTTCGTCTGATCTAGATTAGTGAGCCATATGGTAAATTCAACCTTATATAAGAGCATCCAAACCTTGATTGAACTGCCACCCCTTCACCCTCAGGCGCACCCTCCCATTTCCATGGAGTAGAAATATATATACCAAACACCCCAAATTAAATCAGGCAGTACGTATGCAAATATTGCCAACCTTGGCATACGGGTGCTGGTAGGTAGCAGAGCTCGATAAATAAGTCGTGTATTAGGCTAAAGACTTCCAAAGATCGCTTTGGAGTTTGATGCACCACCCCTTCACCCTCAAGCACACCCTCCCATTGCCATGGTGAGCAACCTAAGTAGTTATATTAATTGTGGTTCGCAAAGAAGTCCAAATTCTATCCCAATAATAGAGGTTCCGTCGATAACCCACCCCTTCACCCTCAGAGCTTCCCACCCATTAATGCCGTGGAGCAAGAGCCTAAAAAATTTTTGTTTGATTCGGTCCCCCTGCCTAACTAAGCTAAAATGCGCCTGACGCGCGTTTCACCCGCATATCGCAGGCTTTGTCAAGGTTGGCAATATTTGCATACGTACTGTCTGATTTAATTTGGGGTGTTTGGTATATATATTTCTACTCCATGGAAATGGGAGGGTGCGCCTGAGGGTGAAGGGGTGGCAGTTCAATCAAGGTTTGGATGCTCTTATATAAGGTTGAATTTACCATATGGCTCACTAATCTAGATCAGACGAAACTCACGGGCATTTATATGCCAAGTCTGGCAGGTCGGTTGGTCACCAATCGATATCCCAATATTCACCCCATTCTGTGTATTTTTTGCCTAAATGGATCTGGGTTCCTTGTCTCCCTGTTCCTAACCATATTTTAAATGCTCTTCTGGACTTACGTTTCTTAATTTATTTATTAAAAGTTAAGTTTTAACCAATTTGTTCCTCGAGTCATCGGATGTTAAGATGGGGTGGTGCAACTTTAAGGGTTAATCTTTTTTCTTCTTTTTGTATTGCTATTTATCCTTATAACCCTGCACACCATCTATCTGTCTCGCTTAAATTTAGGGGTGGTGCTCCCTTATTCAGGCCTGTTTACTCTTTAAAAAAAACTTCGACCCCCTAGTTCGGCAGATAAAAGCTACCGAAGTCAATGTTAGCCTATGGGGAAGGTCCCCATAGGCTTGCCTAAGTTTTTTTGATCGTTCGATTCGAAGGATTTAATCGTTCGATCGAAGGAATAATCCTTCGATCGTTCGATCGAATTTTCTGCGCTAAATCCTTCGACTTCGATATTCGAAGTCGAAGGATTTCAATTCCTAGTCGAATATCGAGGGTTAATTAACCCTCGATATTCGACCCATAGTGAATCAGCCCCTAAATGTTATCCTGTAGAACAAGGGTCCCCAACCTTTTCTTTTAACCTGGAAGCCACCTTCAATTCAATGTTTCTGGGTGGTGAAAAATTTCTGGGTGGTGCAAATAAGGGTTATGATTGGCTATTGGCAGCCCCTATGTGGACTGGCAGCCTACAGGAAGCTCTGTTTGGCAATACACCTGGTTTCTATGCAACCAAAACTTGCATCCAAACCATTTATTAAAAATAAGCACCTGCTTTGACGCCATTGGGAGCAACATCCAAGGGGTTAGAGAGCAACATGTTGCTCATAAGACACTGGTTTGGGATCACTGCTGTAGAATAAAGTAATTAATTTCAGTACTGTGCATTTGATATAAAATATACCAGTAGCCACATATTGTAAAAAATACATTTTAATCAGAAAACTGCATTTTAGTAGAACAGTTGTAAAAAAGAATTAAGTTAAAAAAAGTTTGAATTTATATTTAAATTATTTAAAAGTGCTTTGGGCTAATTTCACCAACATTCCAAAATACCATCCACAAATGGAGAACATCTGTTATCCTCTTTCTAGCAGAGTGATCATATTCTTTATACAGAAGTTACTCTCATTACAACTTCACCAGAATGAGTGTCCTCAGGGGAGTCTTCCTGTGGAGGCCTCATCTGATTAAACAAATGGAGTAGTACATAACCACACTGCAGTCGGGGAGAGCTTAATTGCGTAGGATGGACTAAGGTCCTTGATCTGAATGCAGTCAGTGGCAACCACAATGGCCTACTTGTTGAAGGCACAGCAGTACAGCTTTCTTCTATATCTGTAGCTTTATCATAATTCAAAACATCCCAGTCCAGATTTACAGCTCGCCATCTTTTGAAAACGTTATACACAGCGGCTCCTTCATGGACTATTAAACCTGAAAAAAATGAAACAATTTGATAAGTGCTAGCAGAATTTTAATAACCCTGCCCATATTAATATACATATTTATAGTATATATATATAGAATATATATAGAAAACACACTAGAATGCAGCTCATCCCTTTTTATTGGGTACACCTAGGTGTGGCTTGTAATAAATACTACACAACTTAACCCCAGCACTCCAATATACAGCCCCCAGGGAAAACTTATTTTTGCACAAATTAAAGGGAACATTTTGTAAAAATAGGCACTTTTAGTTACAAAGTTTGTACAAAGTATGCATAAGCTGACGTGCTCCGTCAAGGCAGTGTACAGGCGTCAGTAAGTGAAAAAGGAGAATATTATGTTTACCAACAGTTCCCTAAGCTTAGCCCCCTGCTCTCCTGATGATCTGTCTGACTACTTTACTGAGCTGGCTGACTACTTTGTATCAGCAGCCACCTCTCCCCAGCTGCATCCTCCAAACCCCACAATTCGTTGCAAACGTGATTTCAATAAGAAATAGAATATCACAGTGCAACGTTTGTGGGTTATGTAGTTCCTGCATGCTGTCTGTAAGCTGTGGAGAAGTTTTTACAATTTGTTTAGTCCCTCCTTCCCTGCCAGGATTTCAACTGATGCAGAAAGAGAAGAACTGTTAACCAGCTGGATTTCAGCATAGAAAATGGCATTTATTCATACTTTTTGAAGAACTATGATGGGTATATTAGGGGTTTCTGTGTAATGTGGGCCTCTTTATCAAATTTTGGTTTGGAAGCTGGAGTTCCACTTTAAGGCATAACCTGAAAAAATGACCACAGTGATTTTCAGCAAAATGGGCTAAACGGCTTTTGTGCCTGATTCTTTACCTGCTGAAAACAATCATTTTAATTTTGATTTTAATTTTCCATCAGTTTACACAATTACCTTTGTTTGTGGTCCCTCCAATATATAATGCATAATGCAATTTACCTGGTTTTACATTTTCTTACCATTACACCATTTTTTTCTGGTCCCCTGAAAAACGTAAAATGCAGGTTCAATTGGTCAATTTGATTTATCATGTGTGATGTCAGTTTGCTGCTTATCTGATGTACCTGTTTATACACAACTACAGAGTGAACCCAACACATCTCTCTTTATTAGTATAAAAAAAACATGACTGTAATAAAACACAAGTCTGAATTCACAAGTAGAAACAGGCAAGACATTATAGAATCAACAAGCAAACGTGTTTATGTCTTAAACCTGCGAGCAACAAACACATAAAAGAAAACTTTTATGTGTAAGAGCGCAAAGAGGAAGAGAAACACTATCAATGCAAAGAAACACTGAACCATAAAGTTTGGCAACACCTGCATTATGGACAGAACACAGGATCAGATTCCATGTCAATGCAATAGCTGCTTTGTTTTTTATTTTTAATGGCAAAAGTTATTAGGGGGTGAACAATTTGTAGACCTCACTTGCAATCTAGTCCTCATGGTAAGTGTGCCCTTCCTCTTTCTACAATCTGCAATTTCATTTTTCTTCCTGTAGATATTACATTTTTTATAGATAGTAATAAAACATATTGAGTTTTCCTAGGAAAATGCATGCCAGAGGGGAAATTAAACTTGAACAACATAATATTTGATATTGAATTCTCTTTTACTTTCCTTTAGAAAAAACATGGTTAATAGGGTTATTTGAATAAAATATGTATGTACCAGTCCTTGCTACATATGTGCTTGGTGAGTGCTGGTGTTGCAAAGATTCTGCTGACAACTAGGGAATTCTGGATTATTTCAGGAAACAACAAATGTAAAATATTCTTTTTCAGTGATTTAATGACTTTCAGCAATTTGGTGTTCCTGCCTTTTTGCTCAGTAAATAGTAGTTGTAATCCTAAAAATGTCATACACTACTCAATGTGGCTGAAATACCAATAAATGTCATATTGTTTTCTTCATTTATAGTGAGTATTGAATACAGCCATGCAAGCTAACACAGCTACAATGTATTGAGTAATGAAAATCTCACGTAAAAACATTACAAAGAGAAGAGAGCTGGTGACTTAAAGGGGACCATCACCCAAAAAAATATTCCAAATTTCATGATAGTCAAGCAAAATTATCTTTAATTACACTGTATAATTAATTATGGAAATTCATAATTTTAGCAAGCAGGCAGGAGCCATTTTGTGGACACTGTTATTAAAGGGGTGGTTCACCTTTAAGGTAACTTTTATTATGTAATGGAACATCCAATAATAAGCAACTTTTCAATTGGTTTTCATTATTTATTTATTTTTAGTTTTATAGTTATTTGCCTTTTTCTTCTGACTCTTTGCAGCTTTCAAATGGGCATCGCTGACTCCCTTTTAAAAAACAAAAGCTCTGTAAAGCTACAAATGTATTGTTATTGTTACTTTTGATTTCTGATCCTTCTATTCAGACCCTCTCCTATTCATATTCCAGTCTCTTTTTCAAATCAATGCATGGCTGCTAGGGTAATTTGGACCCTAGTTACCAGATTGGTTAAGATGCAAATTGAAGAGCTGCTGAATAAAAAGCTAAATAACTCAAAAACCACAAATAATAAAAAAATAAATCCAACTGCAAATTGTCTCAGAATATCACTCTCTACATCATACAAAATTTAACAACCCCTTTAAGGCAAGCCTTGCATCATCTCAGAATCTTGTTTGTGCAGAATGGGGGACCTGATGCCCATCCCCATGTACTGGGGGAATGTGGGGAGAGCAGTGACATCTAGAAAGTGCTGAATGGAAAGTGAAAGTAATTGCTTGCCCTGCCTCTATGTCTAAGGTATAGAGGAGGGGCAGCCAATATTTGATTGACTGCTGAAATATTTAACAGCTATGAATGCTTTAATAAAAAAAAAAGAATTTGGATTTCATGTTTAATTAGAAAATGACTTTTATTATACAGGTTTTTGTGTGTGGGTGACAGGTCCACTTTAACCAGTCAATATACTTAAACTTAAACGTAAAAGAGTAGAAACTAATAAATATTTGATTGCATATACCTAATATTTTTAAAGGAGAAGGAAAACTATGGAGGCATTTTATTGCCAATAGATTAGCTGCAATAGTGCAAGCTAGAATGCTATATTTATTCTGTATAATGTTTTACCATACCTGAGTAAAAAGCTCTAGAAAATCTCTCTTTGTTTAGAATAGGAGCTGCAGTATTAACATGGTGTGACATCACTTCCTGCCTGAGTCTCTCCCTGCTCTGGGCTCAGATTACAGTAGAAAAGGGAGGGGAGGGGGAAGAGGAACAAACTGAGCATGCTCTTGCCCAGGGCAATGAGGTTTAAGCTGAAGGCAGGAAGTCTGATACAGAAGCCCATGAGTACACAATAGAAGGAAAGAAATGCAGTGTTTCTTTTGACAGGGGACTCAGAGCAGCACCACTTTGGGGGTTTACTGGTATATTTAGATGGACCTTTCTGATAAGGCTTACTTAGTTTTAACCTTTCCTTCTCCTTTAAAGAGCTTGCAATATATTGATGAACATATAAGTGCACAGCCCCTTACATAATTCATAATGTTAACTTAAGGTGCCCATTAGTCCAATTTCCAATGGACAAGTCCCAATTTCAGGACCTTGGTCCCTCAGGAGAACAGTCTCCCCCCACTGATTGTGTCATAAAACCTCAGTGTAATGTGTTTTGCAGGAAGTAGATGAGATATTTTGGTTCTAAAGCATATTTTCTGCAATAAAATGAATTATATGTTACAGCTAGAAAATAAAATGAGAGCAATTTCTCTTTCTGGAGAACTATGCACAAAACTATTTTAATTTTCAAGATGAGAAAAACAATTCTATCCATGACCATGAGTTGATGTGGTTTAAATGGGAAGTGGTAAAAAATGGATTTTACTGTAAAATGTATCTTGACCCATAAATAAAATGAAAAAAAGATAACCCTCAAGATCTGAGATTCCATCCCTTATGCCTATTTTGGAGAGGAATCATAATAATTTATCAGTTGTTGATGGACTATTCTCTTCCTAAAAGTGGTCAACCCAACAAGAAGTGACAAGGAATTCCTGTCGCCGCCTCATCTGCTGATGCATTGTGACTTGCCAACATGTCTGCTGACCAGAAAATTGTGAGGTATGGATGAAAATGGCCAAATAATCTCATGACATCTGGACATATATGGACCCAATATATACTCTCCCCACTCTTGGAAAACAAAGGATTTTACTGTAAAATGTATCTTGACCCATAAATAAAATGAAACAAAAATAACCCTCAAGATCTGAGATTCCATCCCTTTTGCCTATTTTGGAGAGGAATCATAATAATATATCAGTTGTTGATGAACTATTCTCTTCCTAAAAGTGGTCAACCCAACAAGAAGTGACAAGGAATTCCTGTCGCCGCCTAATCTGCTGATGCATTGTGACTTGCCAACATGTCTGCTGACCAGAAAGTTGTGAGGTATGGATGAAAATGGCCAAATAATCTCATGACATCTGGACATATATAGACCCAATATATACTCTCCCCACTCTTGGAAAACAAAGGAAATAAAGCCAAAACATTTTGGAAATATACAGGCCTACTGATCTATGGATAGGGTTATGTTATTGATGCTCCAGAAGTCACAAAAAAGATTACTTTAATTATACATACTGTACATGCTGTACTATGTATAAAATATAATTCTCAACTTTAAAGGGGACCGTCACCCAAAAAAATTATTCAAAATCCTATTTTATCACATTAGTCAAGCAAAATGAACTTTAATTACACTGTTTAAATGATTTGAATCTTGTTTCCTTCAGTCTGGGAATTCAAAATGATAGCAAGCAGGCAGCAGCCATTTTGTGGACACTGTTTTTAAGGAAAGCCTTGCATCAGCTCAGAATCTTGTTTGTGCACCAGAATGGGGGACCCAATGTCCATCCCCATGCCCTGGCTACACAATTAAATGGTAAAGAGAATGGGGGAATGTGTGGAGAGCAGTGACATGTAGAAAGTGCTGAATGGAAAGTGAAAGTAATTGTCTGCCTTGCCTCTATGCCCATGGCATAGAGGAGGGGCAGACAATATTTGATTGACATCTGAGATTTTTAAATGCGCTTACACAGCTATGCATGCTTTAATAAAAAATAAAAATTGGATTTCATGTTTAATTTGAAAAGGGACTTCTGTCTGGGTGACAGGTCCACTTTAATATGTTATGTAATGCAAATGCACTAGTTTTAGGGACATAGTAGTTATTAAACATAACAGACATATCTGGGCATGGCAATGACCCTTGAGGAACAATGCATATATTGCCAAATAGAATATTTTAAAAAAAGGTCTGCTTTTTTTCAACTCAAGCATACAAACCTTCCCGCCCCCCCAAGTCCTAACAACTGATTACCAGGGCCACGGGTAATATTAATGCCCTGCTGCTGTACAGTATACAAAGACTTCTTTGACATTTAAGTCAAATTTACATATTTCAATTGAGTTGAAAGCTTACCTATGCAAACAAGATCCATGAAGCCATACATGCCGTAGCAAATCTGAAAAAGGATATCTTTCCTTTGCCATATTGCTTGCGGGCTAAATGCTGACCACAGAAGCCATGTAACACTTGATATGAGGAAAAGAGTTCCAAGGATCACAGCAATCATTTGAACTTTTTCAACCAGAGTTACAGTTATCCATTGCCACTGAAAAAGAAGAGAGAGTTACTCATAATAAAAAATAACTGCAGTGTAGTACAGTACAAAAATATAGAAATAAAAAAAATACAAATATAACATATAATTTTATTACATTAGATATAGCCAGAGCAAGTTGTTTTCATACCAAAGACTAGACCAGTGTATAGCCATAACACAGAAACTGACCATTACATAGAAATATTCTGTAAGCATTGCTGATAAAATGAGTAATCTGACCATGCATTGTTCTGGTCTTGGTGATCTATTACCTTAAGTTCTGAGGCCATAAATACCAGAACTTCAAGTGGGCACAAAATCCAGAGGGGAATATTAAGAGCTTGCAGGATCAACACCAGCTGTATACCATGGGTACTTTACAAATCCAAAGAAATGTTATGTTTTTTAAGGTTGTGTATTGACATTTCAGTACAGTAAGTAAAGCAAATCAAATAGATCAAGAACAAGATCATCAAAGCCATAACAATTTCCACTTGCACATGTAACCTTAAAGGGGAACTATGGCAAAAATGAAAATATTTATAAGCTTCCTCATACTGAAGTAAGAAACTTTGTAAATACAAAATGGGATTAAATGGGAACTATTGCGAAAATGAAAATTGAATATAATAAATCAATTAAATATTCTGCATTGTTTCAGAAATAATCATGTTTATCTTCATTATTCCTTTCTCAGCATCTGTTTCTCTTCATTCTCTCTTCATGCAGCAGTTGGGTGTCATATCCATTGACAGATCCAATATATCTTATAGGGGGGCTTCCTTTCCTAGCTTATGTATTAGAGCTCACTCAAATAACTGATTCCAGTACGAACAAAATCTAACAAAATAACTGCCTTTTGCATAAATTCTGCTTGTGGACAGACAGGATTTCTGGTAATTTTAATAGAGTGAGCTCTAATACCTCTTCTAGGCAAAAGGAGCCCTCTATAAGATATATTGGATCATTCATCTGACACCCAACTCCTGAATGAAGACAGAATGAGGAGACACATGCTGAGAGAGGAAAAGTGAAGATAAACGTGATTATTTGAGAAACAATGCAGAATATTTAATTGATTGATTATATTCAATTTTCATTTTCGCAATAGTTCCGATTTAAAATCTCCTAATGCTGTAACCTGATTAGATTTGCTGCCTCTTTAAAAAAGAGAAGAACCAGGAAACATTTTTAAGCAACCAACAGGTGCAGAAGTGCAACTAAAGAGCCATGGGCCCTGCTGTATATATTGAGGGCATTTGAATCTGACTATAAAAATGTTCTACTTTTTCATGCAGATAAAGCCTCCTATACACCCACAAAAGGAAGCGACAGGGGCAGCCTCAGTATACGCTCCCTATCTGTTCCAGCAGTGCAGATGCAGAACTCACAGTGCCCCAGCATATGCTGAAGCACACATTCCCCTGTGACTTATCCTTATGTATGCAGTCTTTGTTCAGAGGGGGCCTCAGCATACACTCTTCCATTATTTTCTCTGCCAGTAATTTAACAATTCAATGCTGGAGTCCTTTTTGCCTTGCATTTCCACATTAAAAATTTTGGCTTGGTGAAACCATATTGTTTATGCTGGTGCTGTATATTCAACAATTTCTTTTCACGTAAAGATTTCAACTTAAATCTACCCAGTGGTGGTTACAGTTTGGATTGAGGTAGGTATGATTTATCCCTGCACCCCGCTGTGGCTGAAACCCAGGGTCCCACACCATCTCCAGCACTTAAATACATTTTAATGTGCAGCCAAATTTTTGCGGGGTACAGTTTGGCAGCAAAGTTTGTGGATTTGGCAGCAGCAAATGTTTTCATAAATCCACACTAGAATTTAGATTATTAACACACTAATGAAAATGTTACTGTGAATTAGCCCTCCAACAAAAAAGATGAGGACAGTAATCAGCCCCTGTAGAAATATTAGAGGGCAAGATTGAGCAAACTTGTTATTAAAACGTTTTTTGTCCATTTGATTAATTTTGTTCAAGCTTTACTATGTGCAGGACTGAATATCAGTTATATCACATATGTTGGTCAATATGTTGGCTGAATATATGTAAATATATATATATATATATATATATATATATATATCAATCAGGGAAATGCCCTTTTAATTAAAACTGGCTACTTGAAAACACAGAAAAAATTTGTAGCCTTCTATGAAGCTGATAGGTGCTAAGCCTGGCTTATTATTTCAACAAGGGATTGTGTCACATATGGCAGCACAGCAAAGTTTGTGGATTTGGCAGCAGCAAATGTTTTCATAAATCCACACTAGAATTTAACCGAAAATGTCATCTGCTGCACCAAGAAAGAAACTGCAGCTGTAATTATTATGCCTCCACAGTCCTCCCCCTGTTCCTCAAGGTTCTGTCCTCGCTCTATGTTTGGAAGAAACAAGGAAGTCTATTTTTTCAGTTTTTCAAATGTGTTTAATACTATACTCCGTACAATACTGGTTTTAAAAAAAATCAAAGAAGACATATTACTTTTTTTAATCAGAGAAGCTTGTATAATCAGAGATTCAATTTATCTGCTAGACAGATTATTAACACACTAATGAAAATGTTACTGTGAATTAGCCCTCCAACAAAAAAGATGAGGACAGTAATCAGCCCCTGTAGAAATATTAGAGGGCAAGATTGAGCAAACTTGTTATTAAAACTTTTTTTGTCCATTTGATTAATTTTGTTCAAGCTTTACTATGTGCAGGACTGAATATCAGCTATATCACATATGTTGGTCAATATGTTGGCTGAATATATGTAAATATAAACAAAGTACTTTTAAACAAAGTAGTGCAATGGAGTTCAAGGGCGCCATCTTTGATGCTAAATTTTAGCTTATTGGCATCACTGAGCATGCACAGCTCCAACTGCACATGCTCACTGTTGATCGTCACTTACAGGAGAAACTCGAGTGCCGCAAGACGGTGCCTTTGAAGTCTATTGTGCAGTTAAAAAATATTTTACTTTCTTGTTTGTGTGAAGAAAAGCCACAAGATGTTTGGATTCGTATTTGATTCGGCTGAATAGAGTATGGCACACACAGGGATCATGGGTGGGGCAGAGTATGGCACACACAGGGAGCATAGGGAAGGCAGAGTATGATACACACAGGGAGCATAGAGCAAGCAGAGTATGGCACCCACAGGGAGCACAGTGCAAGTATGGCAAACACAAGGAACTCTGGACTCTAAGATGGACAGTTCATACTGTGCTACATAAAGACACAACGCTGGTTTGTCTGAAGTGTGAACAGGTGAACAATGCACTTTCAGTCTGGGTCTCAGGTGCAGTACAGGGCTTTCGGGGTGTGAACAATAAGGGTCAGGGCACACAGGCAGATTCGGGGAGATTAGTCGCCCCTCGAAAAATTTCCTCTTCTTTGGGGCGACTAATTCCCCCGAACTGCCTCATCTGCCTTCCCAGCGGCTAAAATGTAAATTGCCGGTGGGATGGCACTCGGCGTGATTCATTTTCCGAAGTCGTCCGAAGTTTCCTCGTGAAACCACAATTCTAAGCAACTTTGCAATATACATTATTTACAAATTTTCTAGGGTTTTTAAGTTACTTGCATATGTATTGCTATCGAAAGCAGTGTTTGTCCCTTTCTATTTTCTGCCGAGGTGGCTCTAGCTTTTGAAACAATGTAACATAAGCCAATGGATTTACAGACCTGTCTTGCTGGAGGAGACTGGCCATGGACATGTCCTTTAATAGAAGTATTTACAACAGGGTTTGCTCTTACCTGGCATGGTTTCTTCATTCTGATTGCTATGACTTGGTATCTATAGCAGCAAAGTTCACAGGTCCATGAGCCTCTTTCACTAATCCATTTTAAAAGGCAGAGCTGATGTGTGTGCCTCACTGATCCATCACATCGACATGGATTTAGCAATTCACCCTGGATAGACCAAGCATAATACTATAATATGAACAAATAATTTGTGTTAAAAAAACATTCTTAAAGCTTCACAAAAAGCCTTTTTGTCATTTTAACATTTTGATAGGGTCCATAAATGTAACTAAAATACACTAAAATACAAATGTCCTAAAAAATGCACAAGTTGAGCATATGCTCTACATTTCACATACAGTTTTACTGATTGGCACTCATTTTGACACCTTATTGATTGATCTCACACAGACCAAGGTATTATGGCCACTCATTAATAGAATGCACACAGGTATCTTGGTAAAGGCAGCAATAATAAGCATATTCCATATCCAGGTACTTGGGAATTTATACACTACCTGTAAGCTATGAGACGTCCCGTTTTCTGTGCTGAATCACAGATGTGGGGTTGATTTTTACTGGAATGACTACGTTTTAAAGCTTTAACAAAGTTCAGGCACGGACATTTTCTTGCTAATTTATCTCTTTGGAGATGAATATTTATATTACAGTATTTATGCTGAAGGTTTTCTGCTCTTTATTGCAGCAAACATTGATCTGTTGTTCTACCAGTTCACTTGCAGAGTAGCTGTTTTCAGAGTTTAAATAATGTATTTTTATGGCCTGAACCCAAGGGTCCAACATAGGCAAGGTTTTTGTAAATAAAGATATCATGCTTTCTAGAAATTATACAGAATTGTCCACAGTAGACCAGCTGCCAATATCACCCCATCCCATTGTAGGGGGGGGGCAACAATAATATTATAAGAACAGGCAAATTAGCTGATGAAGCAATGGAAAATAATTATGCATTAATCAAAATATACAAATATACTAAAATGTTCCAGTATATTAGTGTATTTATCATCATTAAGCTTAACAGCAGTAATCTTTGCCACTCTGTATTCTGCAACTGATTAGTAATATTGCAGAAGCTTCCTAGATACCTGGTGTGGTATCAGCACCCAGGGACTATAAAAATAGACCTACGTTGGGCAATGAGTTTTAGGTAAAGGTCACTTTAAATATTTGAAATTCACTTCGCATTTGATGACGTCACACATCAGCACCGGGCATCCCTGCAGGGAGCGCATCAGGCACCCCTGCCACACCACTGGACCACCAGGTACCCTTACATTTGGGTCTTTACGTGGCTTTGGCTCCGTTCCTGGCTCCGGTTCTTCAGCGCTTCAGGGTTCAGCTTGCGCGCTTTCAAACGGGACCCAGCTAATTCAGAAAGTCGGGCCCCCTTTAGGACGAAGTAGGTGGAGGACTGAAGTGGGATTGTGTGGGCGAAGAGGCAGAATTTGGAACAGGACTGGAGTGGGATGGTGCAGCAGAAGAGGCAAAAGCAGGAACAGAGTAAAGCAGGATGGAGTGGACGTAGAGACAGGACAGGAATGGGACGTTGCCGACAAAGATCCAATGTTTGAAAAGCAAATTATGAGCTGCAGGCACAAATTGCATTTAAAAAGTTTTGGGATAAACCATAGTTAACATGGGTGGGTTCCTGCTTCAAGGAGGTTATCTCTTTCTATGACAGAGACCTGCTGCAATGGAGTGTGGGAGGATAAGTAATTGATTTGGAGGTTTCTCAGTAAGGCCCCATCAGCCCAAGAGTTATGTTTCGTATATAAATGGTAGTTTTAGTACAGTACCCTCTTAAGTTAAGTTATAGAAACATTTAATATTTTATCAAGAATTGTCATTTTAGATAGGCATCCTTTTCACAGGGGAGTGCAGGTGAGCTCTGAACTAAAAGGAAAAACATTCAGAACTTGATATCAAAAGTCAATTGACTCTGGATAGCATCTGATTAAATTCTGCCAACTGAAATATTTTATTGTTTTCAAGCAGCATTGGTCTAGTGTTACAACTCCTATCTGGTATCTGATTGCTGGAGAAGTTTAGAAATTTCACTTTAAACTTTAGAGGTTTTCACAGACGCAGAATGAGTGATAAACTTAAGCACAAGGTGTATATCATCATGAAATGACCTATAAGTGATAGAGGAACAATGCCATGATATAAATGCCACATTAAAAGTCCAGAAACAACCAAAAACCTTTCTTTGAATACTTTTAAAATATTAATCCTCTTAATTGTAGAGGCTTATTTATTAGAGGTCGAATTTTAGTTGTTTTAGAGGTTTTTGAAAGCATGACTAAACTCACGGGCTCATTTATATTAAAAATTTGCACATTGCAGAATGATTCGCACAGTAAATATATTTGCCCTTTATTAAGTTAAATAAGAGAGGTGAATAAGAGCAAATAGAATTACAAGGTTTTTTTCCCACTGAGAATGTGCAATAGAGATTTTTAAATTGGGAATATTGCAAATTGTGCATATTTTTACACCAGGACTTAGGTGGTGGAAAAAATATTCACAAAATAGTTTCGCAAATTGCGAATTTAAATTGCTGTCAATACTATTTTCTCGCACAAAAAACTCACACACAGGCCACAGTCACGCAAACATCCATCTCATTTGTGAGCATATGGAAAGATGGACACAGCAGTGAAATATTTTAGCTTTAAGGAAAACAGGAAATTGTTTATACATACCGTAATTTCTGTTTCCTGGTCACTTCCATGACAGCATTCACCAATGGGTTAATTCCCCTGCTGGCCAGCGGACAGGACCTCCCACCAATAGTTCAAAGTTCTCCTTCCTCCCTTACCCTCTTGTCTTAGTATAAAGCTGTCCCCATACAGGGTGGGAAACTCCCCGGTGAATGCTGTCATGGAAGTGACCAGGAAACAGAAATTACGGTATGTATAAACAATTTCCTGTTTTCCCATAGTCACCCATGCCAGCATTGACCAATGGGAAATCCCCAAGCTTAAAATAGAGGGCGGGAAACAATATGCGTTTAACAGAAATTTTTTAATCATCAGAAAAAACTACAGATTGCAACACTTTTCTCCCAAATTTAGCTTCTTGAGAGGACAACACGTCCAATCTGTAATGCTTCACAAAAGTATTAAAGGACGACCATCTTGCTGATTTGCAGATGTTCTCTGGCGACCCCCTGGCTTGTGCCGCCCAGGAACTGGCCAATGCCCTGGTAGAGTGAGCCTTCAACCCTTTAGGAACACTCCTTCCTGCCACATTGTACGCTTTTGCTATAGCTGCCACAATCCAGGAACTAATTGTTCTCTTTGTTGGCGCTTGTCCTTTCCTTGCTCCATTAGGAACTATGAATAATCGTTCAGATTTCCTCCACAGTTCTGTTCTTTTCAAATAAATTTTTATAGCTCTCACCAAATCTAGTGTGTGCCACACTGATTCTTGCGTAGACTGTGGATCTGGAAAGAAAGAAGGTAAGATAACTTATCCATATGGAATTTCGAAATTACTTTTGGCAGAAACCCGAAAGCAGGTTTTAACACCACCTTGTCTTCGAAAATGACTGTGTGTGGTTCAGATGCAGCCAAAGCTGATAACTCTCCTACTCTGCAAGCCGAAGTCACTGCCACTAAGAGTACCACTTTCAATGTCATGTTCCATAACGATGTTTCCTCCAGTGGTTCGAATGGAGACTCAGTGAGAACCTTTAATACCAGGGGCAAATCCCATGGTGGTCGACAATCCCTTCTCATTGGTCTTACTCTCATCAAAGCATTGAAGAATCTCTTAACCAAAGGATCTTCTGCCCATGTTTTTCCAGTTAGAGCTGAAATTGCCGACACCTGGCCTTTCAATGTATTATAATGTAATTTCCTCTCATATCCAGAGAACAGAAATTCTAACACAACTGTTGATGATGGAGACAAAGGATCTTTCTCTTTTCCCACAACAAATGCTACAAATTTCTCCCATACTTTGTAATACTGTTGAGAAGTGCTATTTTTTCTTGACTTCAGCAACAAGTCTATGACTTCATCCTTTAGCGAGAGGCGTTCTAATCTCTCCCTCTCAACCGCCAGGCCATCAAAGACAGATGATTGTACTCCTGAAACTGTATGGAATCCTGCGACAGCCAGCCTGGAAATTTCTGAATTGCTATCGGCCTTCCTATGGCTAGCTTCTGGAGCAGAGGGAACCACGGCCTCCTGGGCCAGAAGGGTATTATCGCGATGGCCTCCGCCATGTCCAATTTTATTTTCTTCAATACCCTCCAAATTAAAGGAAATGGAGGAAAGACATAAATTAAATCTTCTGACCAACTCTGACTTAGGCCATCTACTGCCTCTGCATCCCTGCAGGGGAACCTTGAGAAGAACCGAAGACATTTTCTGTTCTGTAGGGTTGCCATCACATCTATGTCCGGATGTCCCCAATTTCTTACAATTTCTTCGAAAATGTCTATGTGTAAACTCCACTCTCCCGGATCTATTACTGACCGGCTGAGGAAGTCCGCTTTCCAATTTTCTTTTCCTGGAAGGTGAATGGCGGTTAACCCTTCCAGCCACTCTTCTGCCCACTGAAACAGTGGCTTTACTTCTTCCAATAGCATTGTACTCCTGGTGCCCCCTTGCTTCACAATATAAGCGACTGCCGTAGTATTGTCTGTCCTTATTTTCACTTGTTTGTCTTTCAGCAGGTGAGAGAAGAACAGAAGAGCCTTTCTTATTGCTCTTAATTCGAGAATATTTGAGGACACATTTTCTGCCCTCCAAGTGCCTTGTATAAATGTTTCGCCTATGTGGGCTCCCCACCCCACATTTGAAGCATCGGTGGTCACTACCACCCACTGTGGATGTTCTAGAGGCATTCCTCTTGATAGATTTTCCTGCTTGCACCACCAGGACAGAGTTTCTTTGACCTCTAGTGGTACCACCACTCTTTCTTGCAAATGTAAGTGAGGCTGCTTTACCTTTCTTAGAAGAAAAACCTGCAAGGGCCTTAAATGCCACCTTGCCCACCTCACTATTTGAATTGTCGCCGCCATAGATCCTATTACCTTCAGGCAATGTTGCACGGAGACTGTCTTCTTCCTCTTGAATTTCATTATTAGTTCGCTCACCTTGCGCTGTCTGTCTAGAGGTAGGCTGACGGTGTTCTGTTCCGTCTGGAAGAGGGCTCCCAAGTATTGAAGAGAATGAGTGGGAAGCAAGTTGCTCTTTTCTTGATTCACTACCCATCCATGGTTCAGCAAAAACTCTTTTACCTTGGTAGTATGAACTTCGTCCTCTGTTCTTGAACCTGCCACTACCAGAATATCGTCCAAATAATGGTACACTGATACTCCCTCTTTTCTTAATTCTGCAATGAGTGTCACTAGAACTTTCGTGAACACTCTTGGAGACTGTGCTAGGCCAAAAGGTAGACATCTGAATTGCACATGCATGTCTTCTAATGCGAACCTTAGATATCTTCTGTGCACCTCTGCAATTGGTACATGAAAGTAAGCATCTTTCAAATCTATACTCGTTAGCCAATCTCCCCCTGAGACGGCTTGCATGATGGACGTTAATGATTCCATTTTGAATTTTTTTGCTTGTAGAAATTTGTTCAGTTTTCTCATGTCCAAAACTGGTCTTAACGCTCCCGAAGCTTTCTTTACCAGGAACAGTTTTGAGTAAAACCCTGTGCCTCTTTCTAGAGGAGGGACAGTTTCTATTGCCCCTGACTCGAACAGTTGGTTCAAATAATCTTGAGCCAGCTTCCTGTCCAATTCTGTCGCCCTGACGACGGATTGTATGAAAAAAAAATTTCTGGGTACGGATTTGAACTCCAGTAGAAACCCTGACTGTACCACTTTCTGTACCCATACGTCCTGAATAGTCGTGGCCCAGACATGAGAGAATTCGGCTAGCCTGCCAGGTCTCTTTGATGTCCCTCTGGAACTTGGCCGACCTGCTCTCCAGGAAGACTGCCTGGAATACTCTTTCCCGGGCTTATGCTATCTAGAAGCCCTAAAAGATTTATCTTTCGGCTTGTTATAGCTCAACTCATAGCGGGGTTTCTTGGCTTGGTTTTCTTGAGGTAAAAATACACTTTTACCTCCCGACACCTTTTTAATGATAGCATCAAGTTTTTCCCCGAATAGCATCTCTCCCTCAAAAGGTAACTGACACAGGTTTACTTTCGATGCCGTATCTGCTGCCCAAGATTTTAGCCATAGTGCCCTCCTGGCTGCTACGGATAGAGCCATAGATCTAGCTGAAAAATGCACCAAATCTATTGAGGCTTCCGAAATAAACTCCGTTGCCATTCTGCAGTCTGCTAACATCTCCAGCAGCTTAGGTCTTTTTACATTCGATGATATAGCTTCTCCTAGCTCAGACAGCCACACCTTCAAGGCTCTAGATACAGATGTTAAAGCCACCGCTGGCTTACAGGCTGCTCCCGCTGATCCAAAGGCTTTTCTTAGATTAAATTCTATATTCTTCTCCATTGGTTCTTTAAAGACCGTCGCATCATCTACTGGTAAGGTAGTCTTTTTAGCCAACCTAACCACAGCCGCATCGACCTTTGGTGGAGACTCCCAAGCCTTTGAGTCCTGCTCATCAAAGGGATATTTTTTTCCGAACTTCCCTGCTGTCTGGGCTCTTTTCTCTGTCTTTTTCCACTCCGTCTGAATAATTTCTTTAATAGACGAGTGTACCGGAAAACACACAGATCTCTTTTTCGAAGAGGGAAATAATTTATCCGCTGCAGATACTCTCGCCGATTCTGTAGGAAAAGTTAGGGTTTGCCTAACTGCCTTAATTAATGGATCAATTACTGCCAAATCGAAAGAGGACTCTTCCTCTGACTCAATTTCTCCCTCTTCCGAACCTGCTTGAGACAGCACATCTGAGTCATCTGACAAATCTCCTTCTGCAATATCAGACAAAGGCTCCCCTTGTCTTCCATGATAGTGTCTCGGCCTCTTCTTAGAACTCGATACCTCCTGAAATCCTTGTATGACCACCTGTTTACTTACTGAGGCCAAGGATTCTGCAAATAATTGATTTTCCTGTAATAATAAAGAGGTTCCAGGCTCCTGTTGTTTTTCTGCAGAGGCTATTGATTTTTCTGGAGACTTGTCTTTTTTAGCGTCTGCGGCAGGAAGGCTGCATAAAAAACATAAGATTGTTATTACTTGAGCCCCCCTGCTTGCCATAGTCTCTCTCTCATCCACCTCACCTTTTCCCCTTGGGGTGAGAGGCCTTTCCCATCATACCAGGTTCCATTGGTGAACTAATAAGAGAGCAGATAACGAAATCAGCTTAATCTTCTTGTATATAACACAAGGAATCTACAGCTGATCATTTACACACACCATACCTGCACCGATGCCTTGAATGCTCAGGATTCTGAGAAGCAAATGGCACCCACAGGAAGTGCTTGCTGTTTAAATCATGGGGCAGCACTCTGTATATTACAATACTATTTGCCTGTCTGCCCCGTGCTATAATCTAGGCTCACGCGGGTCAAAACGCCGCCTCAGGCAAGAAGCCGCTCTTCCGGTCGTTTCTAGCGCTCCTTCACGAAGACGCTAATGCCCTCAACCAAGATGGCCGTCCGGACACTTCCTCTGCTGACGTCACATCCGCCGCATGTCTCTAGTGCTTACTGCGCACACCCGGCTTACCGCTCCTCCGTGCAGGCTTTTTCCCCAGCGTTTCTGGCACTCACCTAACCCGCTATGCGGGAGGATCCGCCAAGAGCCACCGTGTCGCTGCCATGCTGCCCAGAACTCCCTGACCCGCAACACGGGAGGAGAGCCCTGATTCCGTAAGTTATCCCCTGCTGACCCCTACAAGGGGAGCTTCTAGGCCTTACAGCGCTTTTCTTCTTCCTCCTATTGGTATCTCGTTTTAATCTAAAATAGATCCTTCCCTGGCCCGGACAGGACAAAAAACACAAGAGGGTAAGGGAGGAAGGAGAACTTTGAACTATTGGTGGGAGGTCCTGTCCGCTGGCCAGCAGGGGAATTAACCCATTGGTGAATGCTGGCATGGGTGACTATGGGAAAAAGCATTGGCAATACAACCATTTACTAATAAATATATGCTGCACAAACTTTATAAATAACCCCCACAATCTCTAAAACCACTACTGTAATTGAATTTATTAAAAGATCTGAATATAAAAAAGTAAAAGGAAAAAAGTAATGAACGGTGCAATCTGAATACCTCTAAATATCTTTAGTTTTTCAGATATTTTCAACCAAAATAAAAACGAATGAAAACCTCTAAAAGTCTGAACTGATTTAAAGCGGCTTAATCAGATCAGTGCAGCTTCCATTGTTTTCTATAGCACCTCTACAGCTTTTACTTGGTGTTTGTGGTTTTTACGAAAAAATAAAAAAATCTAGAATTTTTAGAAATATAGGAGAACCACAAATGTTTTCAGGATTCATGGAAGCGAAATTTGATTGTTAGTGAATGGGTCCCTAAGGATGAAGACACCCAGAGCTACTAGTGGCAGCTACGTATCACGACTACAAAATAGACAATAGTGATCAAGGCTGCCATCAGAAATAACGGGCCCCATACGACAAAAATTTTTGGGCAGACACAGGCCCGCCCTAGACCCCACACTACAATAAAAAAGCCACACAATCATAGATACTAAAAACCATTGGTGTCCAGGGTCCCTCCTACAAGTTAAAAAAAGAATTGGTAGTCAGGGGCCCCCCATAAAAGTTAAAAAACTTTACTGGTGCCCAGGTCAACCCTACAAGTTACAAAATCTATTGGTGGCCAGCTCCCCCCCCCCCCTTAGAAGTTAAAAATACAATCAAGGACCCCATAGAAAAAAAACATTGCTGGCCAAAAACCCCTCATACAAGTTAAAAAAAACAGTGGTCATGGGCCCCATAGAATATTTTAAATAAACAGTGGTGGCCAGGGGCCTATAGAATATTAAAATACATTGATGGCCAGGGGTTTAATAAAATTTAAAAAAAAACACTCATTGGTGTTTAGTGGAACTTAGGTTCTTCCTTGTCTTTGGCGATGACAGCTTCTTCTGTTTCCTTCAGCTCTTTTTGTGGCTTGGTGTAACATAGGGTGTCCCAAAACCCAGCTCACGCTTCCGCCTATAGCTGCTGCCTTTCGCATCGGGAGGAGTCCTCCGCTACTTGGATGCTGCCAGGTCTTATAGTGAGAGAAGCAAGTGGAAAGTTCTGGGCAGGCAAGGGAACCAAACGTGTACTAGAAGGACGGGAACAGGTAGCATAGCCAGTAGAGCCGGGTCGGTACCAATGTAGTGCAGTACAAAATCAGAAGGCAAGAGGGTAGTCGAGATCACAGACAGGAACAAACACACCAGTAGCGCAGTACAGAATCGTGATCCAAGAGAGTAGTCAAAGAAAAGGAAAAGGTCAGGACAGGCAGCAAACTAGGAATGGTCAGGGACAGGCGTGATTATGAACAGGAAAAACAAACTAGAAATAGCACCCAGGAACTATAAAAACAGACTAACGTTGGGCAATGAGTTGTAGGTAAAGGCCACTTTAAATATTTGAAATTCAGGACAGGAATGGGACGTTGCAGACAAAGAGGATGGGACTGGATGAGAGACAGGTCAGGAATGGAAGAGACTAATACTCAAGCAGCAGGATGGCTGGGCTTATATAGGACAAGATCAGCCATGATTGGCTGACCTCAACAAACCAATAAGGGGGGTAAAATAGTTAAACCAGGGACCCAGGTCAAAAGTGAAAGAACATTTGCTTTCATTGCCCGGTGGTTAGGGAGTGCGGCCAGCAACCAGGAAGCTATCAGATCAAACCCCCATTCCATGGCTATTATTAGCAGCTAATTGTTGTGGCTACCAAATACTCTGCTACAGTCAATTGCCTCTGCTAAAAAAGCACATAGTGTTTTAGCAAACCCAATAATCACTACTTTCTATTTTGTAACCACTACTAGTAGCTCTGTGTATCTCCACTCTTCTATCTGTTTAAAATTCATCAGATGCAGCAACATCTGTTCTTTGCACAGCTGCAAATATTAACGGTGGTACAAAATTACAGCTGTTCATAACATTAATATTAGCAAGCAGATTAACACATGTAACACTGAAGGCATGGGGTCAGAGGGGTGTCAAGCCGGCCTGGCGCCCTATGCAACCCGGGCCGCCAGTTCTCTACCCCTGCCTCGGTTTTTTAAGAATATGGGCTGCTCCCTGGGATCCTAGCATTCACGGTGCACACAAACAAACCAAATAAAACATACATGTTAGGTCACATAAGCAAATTACTTTATAAAGTTCTGTCTTTTGCTTCCACACTTCTTCCTGTTACAGTTAGAGCTGCAGTATTTCTGGTCAGGTAATCTCTGAGGCAGCACAGAGACCATCACAAAATGGGGGCTCAAGGGAAAAATGTAAAATGGCAATATTCATTTAAATATTCAGTATATTCCAGTTTGGTAATATTTTTTAAAATGCCACTTAATATGATGTAAACTAGCTGTATTCATTGTGGGGGTATAGTTTTTCTTTAAAAATGCATCAGCCCCCTACCTTGCCTGCGCCTAAATCCTTTGCATCAGCCCAGGTGCAGGCACACACCGCATGTTTTGGCGTCAAAATTCAAAACCTCACGTTTCTGCACTGAAATTCACTGTGTGTGTGCCTGTACATGGAACAAAGTAATGGATCTGGGTGCAGGAAAGGTGGGGGGGAGTCAGGCGTAGGAATTCTCAGCCTATGTTTTTCAACAGTTATAATTTCAGTCCTGTGTGACATTAGCTCAATTTGCTGAAATTTGTATACTAAGGCCTGACCTGTCTGAGAACAATGTTACAAGAGGGTAACACCACAAGATATCAAATGTCTGATAATTTAATTTAAAACTAAAACTTTCCACCACATCTTCAGTCTGCTCCAAATTTGAATTAATAAAACTCCAACCCCAGTCCGACGCTGACTGTAAGAGTGAGACACCTGAAAGTGTGCTAAGTGAGAAGTCAGATGAGAGTCCTGAAATCTTTGACTGCCAAGTTGTTTGTAAACATAACAAGTGTAAATGATGGTGTGGAAAATGGTACTTTGAATGTTAATGGTGATAAACCAGACAAAGGGTTAGAGGATGTGAGTGTGGAAAATATACAATTACCTCCTGATCATGTGTGTGAGGATGCGCAAGCCAAAGAAGTAGTCTCCAGTGAGCCCAACTGTGTGAGAGTGGAAAAACTGTGCTGGAGTGACAAATGTGTGTGAGGGAATTTTTAAAGGTGGAGTTATAAAAGTGACATGCTATGAAAATTAATAAAAACTATTTTTTTAAAAAAAGGTGGAGTTATAAGTTCCCTAACAAAATGTGTGTCTTTTGTTGAGAAGGACAGTCTGCATGAGTGTGATTTAAATGCATAAATTGGCCAGTAAAACAGAAAACAAAGAAGCAACTGCATGTAGTGCTGCTGTGGAAGGAGTCTTGAAGACAGAAAGTGTCTGTCTGCCAGAGATTGGGTTAAGTCCTGATACAGATGATGCCAAGTATGGGCTGCCTGTTAACACTGAGTGTGCCAGACTGTGTGACTGCATGTGATAGAGGTGATTCCCGAAATTCAGGTATGATAACCTGAAGGAGTAAAGGAAAGCTAAAATACAAAATGTTGGTGATGCCTAGAAGAGGTTTGGGTGTACAGACAAGCTTGTGTGTGTACTAGTGATGAGTGAATGTATTGCCAGCTATGGTTTCGCCTGTTGACTTTAATGCATTTGGACAAAAAAGCAACCATAATAAAAAACACCCATTGACTTTAATGAATTATGACAATGCATTTCTGTAATTTTTCACGAAGCAAAATGGGACAGATTCGCTGATCACTAGTGTGTACACTACAATTGAGTTGTATGTGTTGACTCTTTTACGTGCTGGAAAAAGGTCCCTAGAGCATGAAATCAGTCGGATGGGCTGAAGCAAAGGAGGGGGATATGTGGTCGAATACCCAAGGAAATGTGTGTTTTGCCTTTAATTTCTCCAGAATAGGAGATGAAAACTGCAAGGGAGATGTTACTAAACAGAGAATGGTGTCTCTGCTTAAAAAAAATTGCTGTCTGGCCCTAAAAGCTATAGGGGCAGATTTACAAAAAACTCTGGCGACTTTTCATTTTTCAGGGTGATAGGCTGCAAAAGATCGTACATTTTTTCTCGTGTACCCGGCTTCCCCCCCTACATTTCCTTACAAATGGCACATAAACTATACACTGGCAATATAACAACTCTATTTTATTTTATTAAGGTTTCCCGGGCTTGTGTAGTGTAATGTATTGGCTGCAACATATACGTCCATTCAACTTTAACTTCCCAACATATGCAAATTAGGCAACGCTAGCGCAACTTCGCTTTGCTTGCCGCAGTAACGCTAGCGTTACTTCGCCAGTATTCGGCACCCTAGATGCAACTTTGGATTTTAGTGAATTAGCGTTTTCCTGGCAAATCTACGCCTGGCGAAGTGTTGCAATGTGAGCGAAGCCGTCGCTGGCGAATTTTCGGAGGTTAGTGAATTTGCCAAATAGTGTTCTGGAAGGAACAGACAACCCATTCCAGTGGTCCATTTCACATGTTGGAGCTCACTTTCCATAGGAAGGCTATCCTGTGGAAAGCTATTTAATTGTAGAGAGAGTGTTAGGAAGGTCTCTCAGAGCAGGGCACAGAACAGGAAAGGTTACCTGTCTGTGTTAGGAACTCCCAGGGGTACTGGGGTGCTGCCTGCCACTGCAAGGAGTAAAGGTAGTTGTAAAGGTAGTTGTGACCAGGTGACTGAGAGTCTAAAGTGATTGAAGTGCTGCCAGAAAGTGAGACAAGCCAGAGGCTGGTGAGCTGATATCCCAGGAGAAGAGAGAAAGCAAGGCTTAGTGAGAAGCCCATAATATTCCAGAGTGGGGAAACCACCCTGTATGATAACACCAGAGTGGGGGAAAGTTTTGGAATGCGGCTGTTGAAATGCTAATAAACTGTGTTCTTGTTGCTTTTATGTTGGGAAGAGTTTTCTTGAATAAATCTGTGTTTTGCCTGAAGTCGTGGTGTCACTGTTTTTATGCTACAGATCCTACCTGCCTGCCATAGCTAATTTTCCACCAATATTAAGTGTACAAGCAGCCATCTTGTCACAATAGCATTACAATTTATTTCATCTGCATGCTTACATATGTTTTCTTTATTTTCACTTTTTTCTTTTTTTTCAGGTTGTTTGGTAAAGAAAATGAAAAATAATTATTTTTTCATAAACAGGCTTCCAGATTTTAAGGCCATAAATGAAAGCTAGCTTCCTCCTGGTAAGTACATTAATTCTCCTGAATTGTCATTGAATTAATTCATCTCCCATGCCCAATACAGTGGAAAGTAATCTTTCCAAAGGATGACGTGGATCCTGTTTATGCATTATCATCCTCAGCTGCCAGCCAGCATTTATAGCAAACCTGAGCAGAGAAATGTCCAGTCATTCTGATTAACTTCACCAAAGACGTTGGGAAACACTCCAGAGTAAAAATCTAATTTCCAGAGGTTATATCTTTGCAGACTGCACAATGCATTAAGCTAATGCATAATCATTAACAGTGATTCAGCCTCTATTTTATATTATAACTGAGCCAAGAATCCATTTTGTCTGTTCTCCTAAAATAAACTTTACATATAAATTTACTTGACTCAAGCACAAGTTAATATGATACAAATTTGTAAACAACACTTGCCAAAACAAACTAGCTAATGCAACATGACATTTACATGACATTTACAAATTAAAATGTCTTACCTCTGGCCATTTGTATGCAATGAATGGATACATATCAGATACTGGATTCAAAGAAATGGTAGCGGCGAGCTGAAAACAATTTAGCCTACAGTAGCATTAAATAAAAATAGGATAAAAATAAAGAAAAAAGAGCTATATTGGCACTTTATCCAGTTATGGATTTAGAAAACAGTATATATATATATTCTGTGGGATTGTGTCTGCTGTGTAAAATCACTGGACTTGCATGTTTGAGGCAGGATTAATTCAAACTTATTCCTTCATATTTTATAGAAAGCATTTTTACTGTTTACTGGGAATACAATAGCTGCTCCTACTCATTACACAAATGCAATCTACTTCTCACACATAAATATGTAGTCAAATAAATGCTATATAACCTATGCCAATAATGGTTACTTAATATCTATTACAAAATAAATGTACATGTATGGGATCTGTTATCCAGAAACCCGTTAAACAGAAAGCTCAGAATTACAGATAGACTCCATGGACCAATGATCCAAATTTTTAAAAATGGTTTCCTGTTTTTCTGCAATAATAAAACAGTACCTTGTACCTTGATCCAGACAAAGATTTCATTAATCCAATTTCATTGGAAGCAAAACCAGTTTATTTGGCTTATTGAATGTTTATGTGATTTTCTATTAGACTTACAGGGGTTGTTCACCTTCAAAACACTTTTTCCAGTTCACTTGTTTTCAGATTGTTCACCATAAACAAATACTTTTTTCCATTGCTTTCCATCTTTTGTTTTTTTCCCAAAATGTAAGTTTAAAGAGGTGGTTCACCTTTAAGGTAACCTTTAGTATGTTATAGAACTAATTCTAAGCAACTTTTCAATTGGTTTTCATTATTTATTTTTTATAGTTTTATAGTTATTTGCCTTTTTCTTCTGACTCTTTGCAGTTTTCAAATGGGTGTTGCTGACTCCCTTCTAAAAAATGAATGCTCTGTAAAGCTACAAATGTATTTTTATTGTACTTTTTATTACTGATCCTTCTATTCAGGCCCTCTCCTATTCATAGTCCAGTCCTTTATTCAAATGAATGCATGGTTGCTAGGGTAATTTGGACCCTAGTTACCTGATGAGTTAAGATGCAAATTGAAGAGCTGCTGAATAAAAAGCTAAATAACTCAAAAACCTTTAATAATAAAAAATGAAAACCAATTGCAAATTGTCTCACAATATCACTCTCTACAACATACTAAAAGTTATCTCAAAAGTGAATAACCCATTGAAAGTGTAATGTCCCTGTCTCTCGTGTTTCAGTCTGGCAGCTCAGTGACCCAGGAGCTACATTTAGTTGATACAATTAATTGATACATTTTTCAGCAGCATCTTTGGAATATTAGCAACTATTGTATCAATTGTAACAGTTGCCTTTAATGAAATTCAGGGATTCTATTCAGCAAGGCTAAAGATAACAAATGTATCAACTTAAATGTATCAATTTAAAACAGTTAAAGCGTCGCAAGACTCACAACCCCTGCCCCAAGAGCTGCTTTTGAAGGTGAAAAATGAAACTTTACACTTCAGTATTAGAAAAATGGTCAGAAATAGAAAAAGTAATTGGAAAAAGTATTTATTTTTGTTGAACAATCTGAAACCAACTGTACTGAAAAAAAGTATCTGAAAGTGAACAACACCTTTAAGGTATGAAGATCCAAATTACAAATGTCCTAAGCATTCTGGATAATAGGTCCCATACATTTATAGCATTATTTTTGTTTTAATGACTTCGACCTTGCACCTTAGGCCCTATGCAGCGACATAAATGAAGCACAGACTACAAATGCTGAGGGGGTCTCAGGAGTGGAGAGGACCCAGTGCGCCCAGACTGGTGTGTAGATAAATACTATATATTGGGCCTAAAATTGTTCAGCAAACCCCCCCAGCTACAGCCACTGTACATTTAAGCAATACTGACACAATTTGACCTATTTTGGATTTTTCGGCCATAACACAACCTGATATCCTGGGATTAGCACATATTTTTCAAAATGTTATATTTTTGGGTGAGACAAAACTACAAGACCAATAGACTAATGGTGGCCGGCCATACACATGGAGATCTGCTCATTTGGCGATGTCGCCAAACGAGTGGTTCTCTCCCCAATATGCCCACATTGAGGTGGCGATATTGGGCTGATCCGATCGTGGGCCCTAGGGCCCAATGATTCGATCAGAATGGAGGCAATAAGGGCGGTCGGATCGCGGGACCGCATGAACGAGCCGATGCGGCCTGCCTCCAACAGGATTTTTTACCCTTCCCGATTGACAGCATCTAAAAAATTTCCCCCTGCCCCAGAATAAACCAAGGCCGAAACTTTAACTGAACCCCCAGGCCAGGACAAAACTACAGGTACTAAGTCTTTTGAGGCGAATTGGGGAGAGGAAATCTCTCTATCCAAATGGAGCTTCCCTTCTCCACTTTTTTTTTTGGACTTTCAGGCATCTTGGGACAATTTTTAAGGAAATGCCCCCACAATGTATGGCATAGACCCAGGGATCGCCTATGGGCCCTTTCCTCGGGAGACAAGCGTGTAGCCCCCAATTGCATGGGTTCCCCCTGAGGGTTAGGAAACGAGGGAGTTGGTGACTCATCATTACATATAATAGGGAAATCTGTATCCGCATGCCAGGGGGCACACCACTGGACCACCAGGGTAAGTGACTGTTATTATAGCTGGTCTGTCGGCAGTTTTTATGGACCCGTGTATGGGGGCCTTTTGGAGCATACTAGGCATTCAGGTTGTTGTGCACTCCCACACAGAAAAACAAGCAGCAATCTGACTTCCAGTTCTCCTCAATCAGTGTGCAGGACTTTGCTGGGATACTGGGTCTTGGGGATGGTACAGAAAAATAGTGAAATACGGTTCAGCATAAATCAATATTCCTTTGCATTTTATGCTTTTAATTCCTACAGTATGCTGGTTTCATAAAAATGACACTAGTTAATCAATAAAAAAAACTTTGTTTTTTTTTTATAATATCAGCATTTCTATCTACCAAAGGGAATTTTTTAAAGAAATTTGTAAATAGTGAGAGATTATTATAATTATCATTTACAGTAGCATTGAAGCCAGAAAAAGAGTATAGAGAGATATGCTGGCCATACTACAGGTATGAGATTTATTATTCAGAATGCTCGGAATCTGGGGTATTTCTGCAATTTTGATCTCTTTACATTCAGGGGGTTATCAAACTCTGAAATATTCTCACTTTTTTTCTGAAAACCACTCCGATCAAACCTGCATGGACTTCCCCCCCCCTATTAATTAATACATTTCCATAAATTTTTCTTATGTGGAAAAAGTCACAAAAAAATTGTAAACAAATCCGGATACTATGATTTTTTTCAGATTTTGCACTGGAAACCTAGGACTTTTTCGTAAAATCACCCAAAAGCTACGATTTTTTCTGTACAAAACTCAGAAAATCTTCCATTTGCTACATATTCTCTGCAGGTTTGAGTTGGAGTACTTTTTTTTATTTGACTTTTAACACCACTGGATCCAGAAAAAATCCAGAAAAAGATTGTATTTTCCGTTTTAAAAGTCTGACTAGAAAAATTCGGAGCTCCCTTAAATCTACTTTAAATTAATTAAACCATTAAATAAACCCAATAGGATTGTTTTGCCTCTAATAAGGATTAAGTACAGGTATGGGACCTGGGGTTTTTGTGATAATGGATCTTTCCATAATTTGGATCTTTATACCTTAAGTCTATAAGAAAATAATGTAAACATTAAGGGGGTTATTTACTAAACTCCAATTTTTTTGGTTGAAGTTTTAAAGGGGAAAATATTTTTTTTAAAGCGATAATCCGAAAAAATTGTACAATTCTGATTTTAAAAGATTTTGTAAAGTCGTTTCCTGCACTAGATTTTTTCAAGTACATATACTGAGAAATATGGTAAATATGGTCTGGGTTTGCTTTTAATAAGGATTAATTATAACGTAGCTTGGATCAAGTACAAGGAACTCTTTTATTATTACAGAGAAAAAGAAATTTGAATTTTTAAAAATATGAATTATTTGATTAAAATGGAGTTTAAGGGAGACTGCCTTCCCATAATTCAGAACTTTCTGGATAATGGGTTTCCAGATAATGGATCCTATACCTGTACAAATAAACAAACTGAATTCTAATTACAAGAAAAACCTTGTTAGGAGATTATGTAAAAATAACCCATAAGGTGTGACATCCATTATAAATAATGGATCTTACTGTTTTCACTGACCTTCTTAAAATATACACATTTTGCATTTTTATATTTATAATATTTAACTGCAACTCCAAATTAGACAAAGAGTTAAGATAGACATAATATTACCATTGACACAGCCTTTCTGACCACAAAACATCTAAAACTATAGACAAGCACTTTCTAGAAAGGGGAGCTTGGGAAGAGCAAAATATTTTGCCTTGTTTTGCTGAGAAAAAATGCATACATTGTAATGAAAAATGATCACATGCAAAAACGCCCTTTGACTTCAATGCACTTGGCGACTCTTTTGGAAGTTTTTGAAATGAACCATGTCAGATTAGCCCATCACTAAAGGGGACATCTTATATTTAATTACCTGAGAGCTGATTTAGTTCCTTCTCTGAGAGAGAGTGAGTAAAACAATCATATTTTACTGCAGCAAGAAACACGTATTGGATTCAAACAATGCTTCCCCTAAAGGCTTAAATGAACAATATTTACTAACGTACTAGCCAAGCACAGAAATATCAGCCTGTTAGAAGAAAACAATGATTTAAAAGATTCCCTATAACCTCTATAACGTTTTGGACTATTGTGTACTCAATATTTTGCATCACTGTGGAGACCAGCAGCATAGTTGCTACATGCAGATACCATCAAAGCCTCTTCCTCTTTTCCTGTCTTCCTCCTGCCTCTCTTTACAGGTATGGGACCTGTTATTCAGAATGCTTGGGACCTTAGGTTTTCTGGAAAAAGAAATCCTGTAATTTGGAACTCCATATGTTGTTTAATAAAAAATTATTTTAACATTAAATAAACCCAATAGGATTGTTTTGCACCCAATAAGGATTAATTATAACATAGTTAGTATCAAGTAAAAGGTATTATTTTATTATTATTATAATTATTATAATTATTTGATTCAAATAGAGTCTATGAGAAATGGTCTTCCCGTAATCCAGAGCTTGCTGGATAATGGGTTTTGGCATAATGGATCTCATACATGTATTTCCTTCCACCCAGGATATTTTAGCATTACTGTACCTTAGACTAGGGTTGCCACAGACAACAAAATTGATAAGCAACTTTTACAGATTCACCAGGGCTGCTCACTGCAATACAAATACCAGCCAAGTTTGACAAATAAGGAAACTTGATTGTCTTTTTTAAACACATATTAGCTATGCAAGATATTTTTGGCCAAACCGAGACCTGCTAGTCTCAGATCCCCAAAGTAATGTTTTCTTTCATAGTAGTATCATATTTTTCATTATTATAAATGAAAAATGACATTAAACTTATGTTAAGCTGTTTACGTTAGAGTGAATAGGCCAATATATGGCTACAAATTTTAAAAAGTTACTTATTAGATAAAGTTTTGTCACATTGTTGTGAACTCACACAATGTTAAATATTTTGTAGAAACGGGGAAGGAAAGTGCAACTTAGGTTCTTGATGCTTTTGTGCAGTAAGAGAATTCTATATGGAACTGACCCTGGTGCTGAAAAATCATCACAAATTGCACATATATACAACGACATTGCTTCTAAAAATGGAAAATAATGTTAGGTGATCTACATTTCTTTTTTAAAAAGCAGTGATATATGTAACTAAATCCATGCAAAAGATGTTTCCATACAAATCACTGAAAAGCCACATACAGCACTCAGTGCTATGCAAACAATTTTATTTGCTACAGGATGTTGTCTGAAGATATAAAATATTTATGACATTTAAAAAAAACAGCTTAAAGGAGATGACCACTCGAAAAATATTATTTGCCTAAGGAAAGAAAATATAATACTATGCAACGTTCCAATAAGGCAGTATTTTGTTTGTCTTTCTCTGTTCTCTGGTTTATACGAATTCTACAGAAAAAATAGTCCTCCTCCATACCTGTTAATCAGCTGGCTTCTGCAACATTCAAGAGTCACAACCAATAGTGAAGAGAAAAGAAAGGGACAGACACACATAGATTTAGCTGCAATGTCATAACATTAAAGGATTAGCTAGTATGCTGGTATATGTGATGTGTCGCCACTGGTGTATTTTTCTTAGACGCACCCAGAAAAGTTCTAAAACGGGTATTTTTAAAATTGGTTTAACAGGTATATCTAACTGAAAACAGCACAAGACTAATTTTGGCATCTGAGATATTGTGTTAATAATAATAGTATTTCTTTTATATAGTAAAGTTGCAATATTTTAAACAATCTATGCCTCTTTGTGTACATGGGTCTGTACATGGGTTGAAAATGTGGGTGACCATTGTGGATTAAGGTTGGGTGTGGGGAAGTACATTCCTCTGCCCCTGAAGATTTCCTATTGTGAAACTGGAGGTGCACACATATAGACCTTCTGTAAACTTGGCAACTTTTATTATACAGTATAACCTGAACTTTTTATTACATAACCTGAAACTACACACTTTTAATTTGCTGGTTTATAAAGATGTACATTATATGCCCTTTATATATTGTTTACTATATATGATACACCAAGGGGATTATTTATTATGCTGTATAAAATGAAATTTGCTGAAAAAACGGCTACAGATTTTCCGCCTTTATTTTTACTCTGCTTCAGACCTTTGTAAGTAAGTTGGGGCGGAAGTTGCTCAAAGAAAAAACGCGTACAAAAACTTACGCCATTTTATACACCTGGCGAATTATTCCTCCATTTTTTGCACCACATAATAAATCTGACCCCAAGTCTCATTGTTTCATGAGATGAAGTGAGAGAAAAACATACACAACCCATTGCAGCCCTTGCATGGTGGGAATTTCCTTCAATTTTGACCAAGTCCCATATAGTGGTCAAGAAGGCCAATCAGTTTGGACCCAAACAGAGGTCATTTGGTATCATGTAGTCATGGATGGAGTCAGCAGCCAGTATTAGCCCTGGTATGTCTAGTGTTACAGACATAGATGAGACAGTAAAAAGTACAATTTTTTTTACAAAAGCTGGGCAACTGGATCATAAAAGAGGAAGATGGCAGTAGATATGATTAGGATGAAATACAGATGACTTTGCATGAAATGGATTGGACACACATGAAGGTATAAAGTCAAAAGTAATCATGTATAGTGGGATGAGGAAGAGTGAATGTCTATAAAAGTGAACAGTTGGACTTAAATTAAATAATTATCATTATTATGGACATGTTACCATTAACAGAAAAAATGACAGTCCAGTTTTAGAAACAGAGAAAGGGGGGATTTTTATTTTAAATACTTGGCTGCTGGGCCTGACAAGCTTTTCTATTCGTGGTCTTAAACATGAGAGGATGTTAAATAACTCAGGAACCAGACATAGAAACGTTCAATGCCCCCTCTACGATACCACCTTTTGCCAATGTTTAAAGCAAGTGCTTTATTGAAAGTACACCTAGTGCCTATAAATACAATGCATTATTTGTGCCAGTTTCAGCCCTAAAGAAGTTGTGTCATTTCTAAAATTGTTTAGTGCAATACTTAATATACAGGTCTGGACGATAATGTTGCATTAAAGAGAAGGTCTGGTCTTCTGAGAACCTGTTCATCCTTCATATGCCATTTACTTAGTATGGCTATATATCCTCCTTTATATGGTTAGTTTCTCTTGTGCCTTATTGTTCAGCATTGATTTATACAGCATTTTTAACCTGTAATTTAGATATCACCTAGCAATGATCAGAGTAAAACTTTTCTATATAAAGCATGGAGCAGCTTACTGTGTGAACATCAGTAACACTTCTCTAATGCATTTAGCTGCTGGCAATAGGACAACAAAGATTTTACATGATAATATACACAATGGAGATAAATGAACCTGTTTGTTAAGTAAAACAAACTTTAAATCCAAAGTTAGTTCATTGAGACTAAAAATGTAAGGCATCTCTCTCAAAGTATACTAGGTACCCATTCCCTGGTAATACGAGTGTCTCTTGTTTAATGCATAGTATATGAAGGAGACAGACACACATGTATAAAACAGAAATAACCAAACAGCAGGTTCCATTAACTGATCACCATTTTGAAAGCTTGGTTGCTGTGAATAACTGGTGGAAATGTTATGAATCACCTAATCATGAGTATATACTGTATGCATAGTAATACATTGGGGCTGGAGTTTGCATTGGGTAAATCATTTCATTGAATTTGGCTACAAATCCTTTCAATTTCTATTTAAACACAGGGGGTTTTTTTTGTTTTACTTTTGCCCAAGACCAGAAACTAGAAGCCCATCATTCTAATTCTACAGTGCATCCTCATTTATCTGGATTTGCTCTGCTGTGTTAGAGGTAAGTGTGAAAGGAGAGGTAGAATGAGTTACTTTGGACATTATTGTGCTTCAGATGATTTCCTGTAATGGTTAGTTTCTCCCCCCCCCCTTCTGGCTTTCAAGCCATGGGCCTCATATGTTATAATACTTAACCTAAACGACTGTCAAGCGGCTATATGTCCTCGTTGGGAAGAAAGCCTTATTAATACTGTTTACTATTTAATATGCCTGGATATTTATTTTCCTGTTGGTTAAACCATGAGGCAGCATCTTACATTGTTATAGCGCTTATTTTCCTTATGTCTGCAACTCTTGGGTAATTTATTTTGTGCTGTCCATGCTAGCATGCCAATATTGATTGATGTATAGTCTGTACTCTGGAGATTTATATAGCTACCTGCTCTGCAATATCTACCCTACATTGTCTGCTAAATATGAAACATGCTGTTTGTATAAACAGCCTCATCCAAATGACACACAAATGAGTGTGTGTGTGTCTGTCACTTTGTGTGTCTGTCACTGTGAGTGTGTGTCAGTGTTTGTGTGTCTGTCACTGTGTGAGTGTGTGTCAGTGTTTGTGTGTCTGTCACTATGAGTGTGTGTCGGTCACTATGAGTGTGTGTCAATGTTTGTGTGTCTGTCACTGTGAGTGTGTGTCAGTGTTTGTGTGTCTGTCACTCTGTGAGTGTGTGTCAGTGTTTGTGTGTCTGTCACTGTGAGTGTGTGTCAGCGTGTGTGTCTGTCACTATGAGTGTGTGTCAGTGTATGTGTGTCTGTCACTGTGTGAGTGTGTGTGTGTCAGTAGCAATGGCAGACAAATTGGTAAGCAGTCATACCAGGGTGGGGGTGCAGGCTATAAGGACGCACTTGATGTAAATTACGGTACTACAGGCACAGGAGGATATATTACGGTACTAAAGGGCCAGGCGCACATAAACGTGCAAGTTTATATAGCATGCTGGTTACTGAGCAATGCTGGGCATTCAGCTGGTTGACAGGCTTCTTTCTGTCATTGTAACCAGTTGAGTACTCCACAGCATCCATTCTGGATCCATATATATATATATATATATATATATATATATATATATTTAAATATACACACACACACACACACACAGATATATACCGCAGTGCTCCTACCTGTTCTGAACCTTGAAAGCAGATCTTGCAGGTCGGGGGACTCGGCGTATCGTTGCTCTGGACGCTGTCTGAGTCAGTCCTGGTACCTCCGTGTAAAGCTGCCCCTGCGCCCCCCTCAACTACAGCATTGGGCTTGTCCACGTACTCATTCACCCGATCTTCCTGCCGCTGCTCCTCGCTCTCCTGCATCCCTACCGGCAGCAGCGGCGGCTGGTGTGTGTAGGGGCGCGCTGGGTGCAGCTATAGTGCGGCGCGAGGGTCACTGTGTGTTCGGCTCCATGGCTAGAACGCTTTGAATTATGTGCTGCCCGTCAGGACACGGGGAGGAGGAGGAGACTGCTGCTGCTACTGCTGGAATACTAGTAATACTGCGTGTCATGGGCACATCAGCGACACTGCGTGCCCTGAGCGCGTTGTGCCAATGCTGAGCCTGGGATGGTGCCAAGTAACGTACTACATGGAGAGTGGGATAGTGCATGGCACGTGGTGGGCACAGCGCTAGTGCCGAAGCTGGTGCGTCTGGACGGGGCGGCAACGCGTCTGTACAGTGTGGATTATGCTATTATATAACGCGTAAATAATGCATAGACCGTCCGCTTGTTTCTGCCGGATATGTTATATGGTTGTAGTCTCTGTCACTATGCGCACTGTAATTCCTATAGCGTACCATACACACACCCCTCCCTACTTTCACATAAATCATATATACCCATACCTATACTAACTATAGAGTTTAATATCACAACAGTCTTTGATATTATGTCTGTCCAAAAAATCATCCAAGCCATTCTTAAAGGCATTAACAGAATCAGCCATCACAACATCACCCGGCAGTGCATTCCACAACCTCACTGTCCTCACTGTGAAGAACCACCTACATTGCTTCAAATGAAAGCTCTTTTCCTCTAGTCTGGAAAACCTTGACCAGGGTTCCTAGCTACAAAACAAACCCAAAACTAGCCAAGAGGCAGTGCCAGATTTAAATAGCAGATGCCCCTAGGCCCACTGCTGTTCGTCGGTCCCTGTCTCCTCCCCCTAATATGGATTGGTGCACTGGAAATGTAAAAAATTATTGTATCTCCAGCACATCCCCAGTGTTTTTGAACCAATGTGGGTGTGGTTGGGGCGGCATGCCGCCCCCCTAAAATCCTGCCAACCTAGGCCTGGGCCTTGGTGGCCTTTCTACAAATCCAGGCCTGTCAAGAGGCATGTCAAAATTAGCCTAAAAATAGCACAATATATGCAGTAATAAAAAGTCTAAAAAATAAATGAATATATGTGAAAATATGCCTTTTTCAAATTTTCACTATTTCGCAAATGTTTCCATAAAGTAATCTGAGACAGATTCACCCGTCACCAGGGGCATAACTTTAGAGGAGGGCCCAGTAGGTATAGTGGAACCATAAGCCTAATACCCTGTACATATACAATTTCAATAAATATTGGTAAAACAAGTCGACCTCTAGACATTTTGGTGGCCGGCAGATTTTTGCCCCAAAATTGTCTGAAATTGAGTAAAGTCACCAGAAAACACAAGAATTCTTAAGAGTGATGGGAGACTGGGGTACAGAGCCCAAAATCTGGTAACTCTTGACTTCTACACAAGTCAGTCCCATTGCATGCTCGGTATTTTAGTCTTACATTAAACTTTCATTAAACTTGCCCGTTGGCAAATTGTTAAACAAAAACTACATTACCCAACATGCACTGAGAGGCAGGCTTAGCACATTAGGGCAACAAAAACTTTGGCTGGTTTCCAAAGTACAAACCAGCCAAAGGCCCAAAACGTAGCCGAAAACCATACCTTGGCTAGTTTGTACTTTCAAAATCCACCTGGGCTTTAAATTAGTAGCCCAACTTGGCTGGAAAAACGTCAACCTGGCAACCCTAACCTTGACCCAGGATCCCCAATATTTGTCTGTGAAAACAATGTGTAATGTATAATAAAGATGAGTAGGCGTAAAAAAGTTACATAAATTCTGAAAATGTTAGTGTTGCCTGTGTGTGTTGTTTTCACAAATTACATTTTCCTTGCTTTCTCTCACATGCCATGCTTTGTCTTACAACAGGAACGAAGAAAACAGGTACCGGCACACAGGTGCAATTCAAGTAGGGGACTTGGCCCTTACGTGTTTATTAAGTCGACACAACGTTTCAGGGGCAACTCCCCCTTCGTCAGGTGATGCTTTGTCTTACAGCCATGAATGCTTGATGGCAGAAATTTTAGTTATAGTTATACCAGAGAATTTAGACCAAAAAAGTCACAGAGCCTATCTGAAACTATGGCTGCTACCAGACTGGTATCTTACTGGCCTAATCAGGAAAATACTAGAGTAAAACCTGGGCCAGTATTGAAAATTCACTGATAATTTGACAGAAAATATAGGGACCTCTATTATTAAAACCCCAGTCTTTCCTGTTACAGCCCCTATCTACCCAGTTACTAATCCGGGCCCATCCAGTTGTACTGCCAAACCCTTAGTAGGATTAGTTAGTGGGGCCTTACTTATTGATACGTACCCAATGGCCTATGCCTCAGGCGGCAGATTTTTTGGGGGGGGGAGGTGCCCTCAGGTGCCTATATAATTAAACAAATTTGTTTAAGAAAATGTTTTACAATTATCCCACAGCAGGAGACTTTCCACATACTGTAAATCAGGCAGTGGAGCTGGTGGGTGATGGGCCTGCTGCACTAATAACAGTAAGTGACGTGTGCCAGAAGTGACATCACATGTAGACATGTGCGTAACTACAAATTGGGGGCGCTGTTGGGTCCAGTGCCCTGGGTGAGTCGGTCAGTTTAATATAGGCTGACAACCATTAACTCTCTAAGTACAAATTCCCATATGTAATTACTGTACAGTACAGGCATCATGATATCACAGGATCCAGAGTCACATGGTTCTGGACCTACTTAACCTGGTAATTTCTAAGGGTATAAAACAGGAAAATCAAAATAACATGGAGGCACAGTGGTTAGCATTACTAATTTGCAGTGCTGGGTTCCTGTTTTAGATTACAAGCAAGATCCAATATTCCTTGCCTTGGGTGGTCAGTTTAGTATAGGGAGACAAAGATGTAAAGATATTCATACAAGAGATTAATAATAAAAAAAACTTAAGCTCACATGTGAAAATAAAGTCCCACAGTTTGGGAATCATTGAAATTCAGATTTTTGCACAGCAGTTGAGTTTGCTTGCTTTAGGTCCAATTAACCTTATTCTGTCTCTTCCACTGCTGGTTAAGTCTGTAAAATTCAAAAACATGAGACATAAATTCAAAAAGGTTATTTTGTGGCATCACAAAAGGCAAGCTTTCTGTTATGAATGTGTGTTATTTAATCCTGAGGTGCTACAGGACAATTGCCATGATCATTCGTAACAACTGAGAAGCAAGACAAAAAAAGCTTTATTTTTTAAATCTCTGCCAAAAAAATAAAGTTCTCATATTAATACAAGTGACACAAAATAATATTTTCTAAAATCTACATTCAATTTTATTTAAATATGTAATAATTTAAACAAGGATTTTAGATTTATCAATATTTTCCAGATGTTTAATTCAGATAATAATTCATTTTCCTGCATAGCCTTTAAATATAAAGAGCTTACCTTAGCACAGTGATATTTGCAATTTGATAACTCTTCTAACTCCGTGCCTTGATTCTATTTCCAGATTGGCCTTGGCAGGTCTTAAGCAGCCAGTTTACATAGGTACAGGTACAGAGGTTATGTAAGTGTAACTGCTCCCAATCCTGTTTGTCCCTTGGTGCTGCTCTTTAAGCATCTAAAGATGTGAATTTTAGATCTATCTCATTCATAATACATTACTTAAAGAGGGGAATTACATTTGGTGGTTATCTGAATGACTCAGTTTGATCATATTATTTTTTATCTTTGTTCTGGAAAAATAGATGTGCATAAATAATTAATATATGGTTTAGGAGGGCAATTTGCTTTGGGGGGGTTCTGCCATTTTGGTAAATTAACCTGATTTATGCATCATTTATAGGCTTATAATTTGGCTGTTTTTGCAAAGGTCTAGCTATGGCAGGGGTAAAAGGTGTAGGTAAAATGTACCCTGCCTTAAAAATGTATCATCTGCTTTCTTATGTATGTCACATTGGAAGATTGTTAGATTCTGCATCTAGTTAGATTTAGTTATTTGTGCCCAGTGCAGCAAGACTCACAGAAGTTCAATGTGATCCACGGTAAATCATGATATCATTACACTTTTCACAGCTTGCCACAACATGGGAGTCATTCGGCAGTGTGGGTGCATTGCTTTGGTTAATATACCCAGACTCCGGGCTGAGATGGATTACGACAAAATTTGGCACTAGGAGAGGTATTAATTTTGATCCTACCCATGCACCCCTCTCTTATAGACACCTATATAGTTTGATTTTCATGCATTTCCAATATTTCAGTAGCAAGTTAAAAATACATGTTTTTTTTCAATTAGGAAGACGAAGACGAGTACAGAATGCAAAAAATGGTTGCTCTTTGCACACTGCAAAGAGCAACCATTTTTTGCATTCTGTACTCGTTTAAAGAATTGCCACAGGTCTTTGCACTCCCTTTTGGTGTACTCTTGCGCCCCTTAGTGATCTTGCATTTCTGCATGTGGGCATAATAACTCTCGTATTTACTACACAACCAGTTATTCTGCCATCATTGGGACCCCTAGCATGTGTGGGGCACATAACACTAATTCCTAGGTATGTACCTAGGGATTTTTGTTTATACTCTAGCTGTCAACAATTTTGATTTATTTTTGTACCATGTCTTTGTCTTTTTTCCGGTAACCATATTATTTGACTGGAGAAAACATTTGCTCGTGTGCCAATTTACAGTATGCCACAGTGTTAGGAAATAAAAGGAGCAAATCATAATTCTCATAACATTTCAGAAAAGGTGATGAGTTGGCCTTAAATGTATTGTCTAAATTTCAAAGCATTTCATTGTTACTTTATTCCTCCTGCAAAGAATGCACCTCCTACATTAAATTTTACATACAGTATGTCAAGAAGCTCATCATATTTGTGCAATAGTTTATCAATCTGAGATGAGTTTACAACAATAAGATTTCCAAAGTGACAGATTTACGAATTCCGGATATATTCATCTTGATTTTGCCTGTAGTGTTGGAAAAATAGATTACTGGAACAAAAAACAAATCAAACCTGGCAACAGATGAATAGCATATTCCAGATAGACACACCTGCCTGTTCAACAGAAGGCATTCTCCTATAAATTTGGGTTCAGACATTTGCCCAACACACAGACTAAGCTGCATATTATATAAGTTGTTTATTTTTTAAGGGGCACATGCAGGCTGAGTGAAGTGATTACAAGAGACGACACATACAGCTTTGTGGTGGAACCTGCCTAATGGAACCAGCATGGAGTTTTTGCTGTTTGGAAACAATGGACTGAGCAAAGTTGGTAAAACCAAGTCTGGGAGTTTGTTGATTGGGAAACAATAGGCTAGGGCAGGGCTGTCCAACTAGGCAGGGCTGTCCAAGTCTTCCTGCTATGATTCCTTACCTTGTTTAAGATTTAAAAGTTATCATTTTCACCTCAAATTCAGTCAGTAAATTCCTGCATTGTTCACACCTGTAACACCTCTATTGTTCACATACCTAAAGCCCTGTATTGTTCACACCTCAGACCCACAATGAAAAGTGCCCACACTGTTCACCTGTTCATACCTCAGACAACCTGCTGGAGGGGCAACAGCATTGTGTCACTGTATGTAGCACAGTATGAACTGTTCATCTTAGAGTCCTGCTAGATTTCCTGGTCTCCTGCTATATTCTGTCTTTCCTATGCTCCCTGTGTGGGCCATACTCTGCCTGCTCTATGCTCCCTGCCTGCCCTATGCTCCCTGTGTGTGTATCATGCTCTTCCCACAATGTGCTTCCTGTATGTTCCATACTCTGCCTGCCCTATGCTCCCTGTGTGCCATACTCTGCCTGCCCTACACTCCCTGTGTACGCCATACTCTGCCTGCCTTATACTCCCTGTGTACGGCATACTTTGCCTGCCTTATGATCCCTGTGTGCTATACTCTGCCTGCCCTATGCTCCTTGTGTGTACCATACTCTTCCTGTCCTATGCTCCCTGTGTGTGCCATACTCTGCCTACTCTATGCTCTGTGTGTGTGTGTGCCATACTCTGCCTGCCCTATGCTCCCTGTGTGTACCATACTCTTCCTGCCCTATGCTCCCTGTGTGTGCCATACTCTGCCCGCACTATGTATCCTGAGGGATGTGTGCCTGGTAGGGTTTGTTAGCATTTGGAAATTGTTGTTAGGGGCCCCTAAGATGTTTAATGTGCATAAGGGTGCTGTGTTATCCACAGGGGTGCAGTTAAGGGTACATCATAATATGACTTAACTTTTTTCACATATGAGTGATGAGTTATATCCCTGCAGTGAGCACCAACCATTTGGTTTTTTGGTGTGCTACCACATGTGGACATGGTCTTGTGGTAATATGGGTGTGGTTTGAAATGAATGTGGTTTAAAAACAGGGAGTGGTCAACACTGGCTTCCATTATCGGCCCTCCACCATGTAAACCAGAAAAATTCTGGCTGTCGGTACCATAGAAGTTGGACAGCACTGCATTAGATTACTGGCATCTGGACACAAACTTTAGTATACAGACACCCAGTACAATTAAGTTATGGTCATGCTCTATAATTCCCAAAAATGGTGCATCAGCCTAGAAGAGCTTTCTTATATTCATATACAAAAGTTTATTACTTTTGTACTTGTTTATAAAGTAAATTTCCTGTGAGGCTTATCAGAATTGAGCATGGAATGTAAATAAGGTATTACTGCGCTCGGAACCTAATGTTCCCACATCTCTGGCAGTTGCTATCACTGAACACTGAGATGTACCTAAGTTATTTCAAAACAAAACCAATTATAGGAACTGAATTGCATTTTGTTTCAGTTAAGATAAAATAAAACTCTGTTATTAAGCATGCTTAAACAACACAAATGTATAATAATGCAAATGTAGATTTATTTTGAATAATTTATGGCTGGTCTGAATATGCTGTGTAGAATTTTGTCAATTAAATAAGAAAAATAGGATGAGTCATGTGATCATTCCCTTAGTCCAAAAATACAAGTTATGAATATATTACCAAATAATAACTACATTCTGCTCTGTGCATGTTATTGACTGTAACACACAGAACTGATTACCATATTGATCCAGCGAAAGGCAATTACTTTAGCTTAGTGCAATTGAGATTATCAACATACTAATTATTTTAGATGATACAAAAAAAATCATGAATACACATAAAAACTGAATTGCAGAGGTTGTTACTGGAAATATTTGTGTTGGTATTTTATGTATCATATTGGTCAGATAAAAAAATAGCTTGTTTCACTCTCACAGTGGTAGGTATACATTGTCTCCTTTTCTTTAATCATACACCTAGCATTAAGTGCTATAGTTACATGAGAGAAGAACTGAACCATGGGGATAACCAATGTTCTGTATTGTGTCAAGGCACACCCCAATGTACCATTGTCCAAAAAAAGGTAAACTCCATAGGATTCTTTACTATTCTGAGTATGGGTTAGGGCCAGAACTAGGGCTTGGCAGCATAGGCAGCTGAAAAGGAAGGAGCAGACTTCACGGCAGGAGGGGGTGGATGGGCAATAGTGAGTGGGGTGTCAGGCCAAATAGCATCTCTTCAAGTGGAACTACTACTTGGCCTGACTCTGGGGTCTTTATGCTAATGAAACAATGTACTAATTATCTTTGACTAATTAACCAGTTAATTTAATGAGTGGTGCCAACTCATGCATTAACTGTGCCGAAAGTTGTGTCACCATAACTGCACTTTTGAAAATGAGCCGTACTTCCTCGTTCTCTCTCTATGCAGACACACTCTGCTCAAGATCGAACTCACAATGACAACACTTGCTAAAATGCGTGGTGAGGATTTGTTATGCATCATCTCCCCTGGTGAATTCAGTTGGAAGCTGTCAAGCCTCTGGCACAACTCCTCTTATTATTGATAATGCAGGGGCTACCCATGGGAACAGAATATCAGAAGCCCAGGACACTTTTTAGTCTCTCACAAAGCATGTTACTATTAACCCTTCAGAATGCCAAATGACATTTTTGTTGGTACTACTTGAAAAATACCAGCAGAATATGGGTTGCACAGAACTCTCTTGTTCTTACAGTACATTGAAGGAAAATAGTAAACAGCTTCACACATATAATGGAACAGATGTAGTACTGAATACTTAAAGATGTTAAATACCAAGTACAGCTATTTGTTACGGACTATAGCAGTATTTATTCTGGGGTTCCAGCCAAAATGTACTTTACCAAACACTTTAAACTATGCTCCAAAATTTACACACGTGTGCCCTTATTCTGGTGGATACCTGCATGCTCTCTTCCATGGGCTGCTATTCCCCAATGTTCAATGAGGCACATTCTTACTCCAGGATCTTCAGTGAGACCCTATGTACCCTAGATTCTCTCTTCTGTCCAGCGTCCACCATGAAAACCCAAGAGTATTAACATGGTTACCCCTCAGAAGCACACTCCCCACCCATCATACTATAACATGATAATATAATATATGATTTATTTGTATTAAGCAAAAGACAGAGCAAAGCTTTGTACTGATACAGTTTGTACTGGTAGCTATGGGTACCTTGATCAGGTCAAACATTTGGACCATCTGACCAATTATAATTATTGAGGTAAGTGTTATGGCAACATTGGAGAAAACAAATAATGTGTTAATATTCCTCAACAGAGAGCACTGGTCTTTGGAGTTAAAAGAGGTTATGAATAAGTAGAATTTGCACTACAATTTTCATATGGCCAACAAAAAAAATCCCATATGCTTAATAACAGATGTTGGGTATCATTAACCTCAGCACAAGATATCTTAAAGCTAGTTAAAGCCAGACTAAGGCTTGCAGCACAGTGTATGATGTCATCTTACAATTACCATGGTTGCCCAATTGCAGTGGTAAGTACTACCCCATGTTCATTATAATCCAGTAAATGTTCAGGATCATTAAACAAAGCTACATATTCCTCTTGTTGCTTGTGGTGACCTGGATTCATTGTATAGAATGCCAATTAGTGTTAGATTACTTCAATGTCAAGTATTAATTATCAGAGAATGTATTATTATGATACACAGAAATCTTAAGCTGCCTACATAACATAACAGCTCAAAGTACATGTTTTAATCTATATAATGCAGTGTTCTAATGAAATGGAGATTGCATGTTTTTTTTTATAAGCATATTTGGTGTTTGATGTTGGATCATCTTTTTATGGTGAATATATAGCATTATCAAAACACTACATTTATAATGAGAAATACCTAAACTAGACACTATCCAGTGATATATTTTTTCAGCATCCAATTTATTATATTTGCTTCTTTTTAAAATTAGCTCCCTGCTATTTTTCCTATATGTCTTATTGTCTCCTGGCCATTAAACAGTCAGGGAACACCTTTAAGCAGCGCTTAGTAATTGGCTAAAGAAACATCCATGGGAATATTTTTCAGCCTGTACTTTTACTGTACTTTTTATTGGTAGCTGTCCAAGCAAAATAATTTAATTTAAATCAGTTTAGAATCCCTGGTCCATAACAATCAGATAATTGTCATAATTAACTACAAAATGCTCATATTAATGTCACAAAGCTATTTATACAGTACACTGTTTCATTGCATTGACCTCTTGGAGAAGAACTGCAGGAGAACGTCAATGCAAATAGTTTTCTCTAAATGAAAATAACATTGTTTTGATTCATTTGATATAATATATGTTTCTGGAGCTAAAATGCATGTAATTATCTTTTTCATTATTCATAGCCTTGTGCTGGATATCAGATCCCAGTAAATCCCAGAGCCAAAAAGGTTGAAGTGTACTTAAACTTGGCATGATATTCTTGGCCTGGAATACAGCTACTAACAGAAGAGTCTGTGTTAGAAGAGGTAGACAAAGAGACATAAGTTTGAAGCTAGTGGAAACATGCAAAGCTAATTTAAAAACACATCAGTCTTGGCCATTATTCCTTTCAAAAGTCTGCATTCACTCTATGTCAAGTTGGGCCTTTCAGTACTGACCAATACTCAACATAACTTTTGTAATTAAAAGCTAACCAGATTTTTTTTAAGCCAGGATTGATTAAGATATCGAAGACAGGCCTATCGGTGAGATAAACATGTTTCAGACTGTTTATTCCATATAATAAGAGGAGAGCGCTCCAATATAGCATGTGTTTATTAAAGACTACTACACAACATGTTTTTCAAGTGTCAAGTGGTATGTAAGACCCGAAACATGTTGTGTAGTAGTCTTTAATAAACATAATCACAGCATATTGCTATATTGGAGTGCTCTCCTCTTATTATATGGAATAATTGGTCGAAGTTGGGATAGCGGTAACCTTGAAGAGGATCTGTTGCATTCATAATGAACAAAGGCAGTGCGGAGAACTTCAGTATATAATGTTTCAGACTGTATAAAACACATTCAATTAAAGATATAAGAAACAGACAGGAACAGGCAGTACTTTAGTCTGCAAACACCCTTTATTGGTGTATTTTCACTCATGACATGTTTCGGGAGCCAGTCCCTTTTTCAAGACTGGCTCCCGAAACATGTCGTGAGTGAAAATACACCAATAAAGGGTGTTTGCAGACTAAAGTACTGCCTGTTCCTGGTCTGTTTCTTATATCTTTAATTGAATGCTTATCACATGATGGATGGTGTGTGTTGAAACAGCAGGTCTACAAGTATCTGAATTTGTTCGCTCATCTTGTTCTGAATATTGTATAAAACACATATATAGTGTGTGACAACTGTTAGACACTTGCCTTTTCACACATGAGACACTGCTCTAGGGCTGCATATATATATATATATATATATATATATATATATATATATATATATATATATATATTGTCTTACATGAGTTTTCTAAAGTAGAACATATGTCTAAATCAAAACCCCAGTTTGTCAGGCTGAATTATTTATTTTATATTTTATTTATTTATACAGCATTTTACTTAGATTTGGTTATAATCCATGTCAGTTCCTTCTCCTGAATATTTCTGTCCATAACACTTCACACACTTGGAGGCAGATTTATCAAAGGTCGAAGTGAATTTTCGAATTTAAAAACTATTTTTTGTGTACTTCGACTAGGGAATAGTCCAAATTCGATTTGAATTTGAAAAAAACTTTGAAATTCGAAATTTATCATGTACTGTCTCTTTAAAAATTCGACTTCGACCATTCACCATCTAAAGCCTACCTATGGGGGACCTCCTAGTACCTACTTGGAGTCAGTGGTCAAGTGGTATTTTTTTGGGGAAAACTTCTAATCGAATTCGATCGAATGCGCTATTCCTTCGGTCGTACGATTAGAATTCGGCTGAATACGGACCTCTTCGACCCAAAAAATTTGAAATTTCGACCCTTGATAAATATGCCCCGTAGGGGTAAATTTAGTAGCCGGCAAAAATTTGCCAGCAACGGCTTCGCAGCCATCACAACACTTCGCCAGGCAAAAATTTGATCAAACAACGTGAATTTACTAAAATGCAAGGTTGCGTCCAGGGCGGCGAATGCTGGTGAAATTTTGCTAGCATTACTTCGGCAATGTGAGCAAATCAAAGCAAAGATGTGCTAGCATTAAATTCTGCCTAGCACAGCTTCGTTAGAGGTCTTCCCTCAGGCTAATTTGCATATGGCGGGAAATTTTAAGTTGAATGGACAAATACATTACATTGCACATGTCCACGGAACCTTAATAAAGAAAATAGAGTTGTTATAATGCCCTACACGAGCCCATTGTTTAGTTAATGATCCATATGTTAGAAAATGTATGGAGGAACCCGGTTACTCAAAAAAAAATTTAAGGACTTTTGCAGGCTATCACTCTGAAAAAAGGAAAAGACGCCAGCGTTTTTTGGACTTAGAAACTTTTTAAAAAATATGATGTAAGTAAAAGAAGAATGATGAAGATCTACGCACTCCAGTGCACTTCGCCTGATCTGAGCTGGTGAAGGCAAGTCTGACGAAAGTGGTAAAGCTCAGTAAAATCCGCATCTTAGTGAATTTGCAGGGTAACGTCCATTCGCCAAAGCGAAAATTCACTTGGCGATAGAGTGTGAATCACCGCTAGTGTCTATCACCTTCGCTAGCGAAGTGACGCCTGCGCCCATTAGTAAATCGGCGAAGTCCCTGAAAACTGTAACGCTGGCGAATCTTCGCCAGCGTTAGTCACTTCGCCCTTTAGTAAATCTGCCCCTTAACAGTTTTACCAGAAGTCAGTTATCCTGCCTGTATGGTTATGGGGCGTGCGTGGAAATCAAAGGCTACCCATGCAGACATACACAGAAAACATAAATTTATAAGCATAATGTTGGACATCTACTTGAATTAGTAGTTTATCTTTACATTAGCTATTAGTTTGATATATACAGTGATATTCTGAGCCAATTTGTGTTTAGTTTTAATTTTTTTATTTGTGGCTTTTTAATCATTCACTGTAGCTTTCGTTCAGCAGCTTTCCAGTTTGGAATTTCGCCAGCTATCTGGTTGCTAAGGTCCAGTTTACTCTAGCAGCCAGCCAATGAATTGAATGGAAGGCTTTAAGATGAATTGGAGAGGGTCTGACTAGAAAGATAAGTAATAAAAAGTAAAAATAACAATAAAATTGTAGCCTCGTAGAGCAATAGGTTTATGCATGCTGAGATCAGCGGAAGATTAAGGCTTATCAAATACACAATGAAGATATATTGAAAAGTTGCTACGAAAAGGCCATTCTTTATCATATTTAAAGTTATCCTGAAGGTGAACCACCCAATTTCGGGTGTACTATACCAATATAGATAGGAAAGAAAATGTGCTGGCTGTGTACCTATAATATGTATTAAAGGGTATGCCAAGTTGAAGGTGCCTTACAAAGCAGGATGTGTAAAGACGAAAGCACCTAAGTCTACTACCTGCTCGTTCATATTTACTTTTTGCCTGTTGGGTTACCTGCCTGATATGTTGGATAAAAAACATTGAACCTTGTTATTCATACTTCACCAAGGGATATAGATTATTTAAATGTATAAAATGTCCATGTTAGCCCCCATGTTACAACTATTTCCATTAACTTATATGTATAATAAATATGAAATAAAGGGGTTCCTCACAAGGGTTGAGACTATTGGTGGGACTGCATATTGAAAGCACAGGGCCAGTATATTGATTGTAAGGTCACTCATATATACTGCAATTTGATACCTGTTTAATTGGCCCATGGCCAGTAAAGCAGATTGGACTGGTAAAATCTTCAATCAAGTACCCATATTGGTGCATGTAAGCAAACCCTATAGCAGGCAATTAATAATAGTTTAGATGACCATCTTCTAAAGGGAAAGGATAAAAGGATAAAAATGAAATATCCCTTGAGCACTTCTACAATTTGATTAAATTCCTGGGCAGACTCAGTGGTTAATTCTCTGTGTAGGAGGCCATTCTATTCAGAAACCTACTGCACAGGGACCCTTGTGTCATTGAGCTTGACTCTGGAGTGTAGGAGAAGTCCAACACAATATTTTAATACTTGATGCAACCCCTTTCCCATTGTCCCTGTCAGTATAAAATATCACTTATATAATATAACAAAAGTGTTAAAAAAAAAACAAGTGCATTATTATCATCCATGTTTTCAATAATGTTTGCATTTTTATTTAATCTTTACTATTTTAAGCATTTCTATTTAAAATGTTTCAACTTGCCTAATTTCCTTGGAGCAGATATTCAATAAGACAATGTTACAAAATATGTTCTTGCCAAAAGTGTTGCAAAATTCACGTATACAGTTTGACCTTAAATTGTTTGACCTTGGACAAGAACTTTGCTCAGTTACATAGAAGTAGAATTATTGTTTCTGTTCATATAAATTTTATATGGCTTTTGTGTTTTCCTAACTAAAATATTATTGTTTTTTATAATAATTATAACATTGTAATTATAATAACAGATTCCTGTTATTTTCTGTGTTAGTTGACTTTCTATGTATTTATTTAATTTTCAGCCTAATTGCATCTTTTATTTAGTAGTTTAAAATGACATTAGGCTTGGACAAAATTCGAAAGATGAATATTTTCTATTTTAATTGTGATGTTAGTAAATGTAGGTTAGCTGAAAACTACAACCCTTTGGAAGAATGTGCAGGTGTCTACATGTACCTTATTTTACATTTAAAATGCTGCTCTCCCCTTGTTGGCAGTGGACTGGAAGCTGCAGAAAATACCTCCTGGCCCAGTAAGGACTATATTTAATACAAAGCCTTTTGTGATAACGTCACAGGTCATGGAGTACCGACACACCTCTGCTATTTGGCATGGTATGATGATACATTTTGTTATATTTAAACTTACAAACAACTGTAATATTTGTGAAAATATTTGTTGATTTTTCTTGCATTAATTATAAAATGTTTTTAAATGTACTAAACAGCAGTTTAGGACATGTTTCTTCTAGGCATCTTTATACTGTGTGATCTGCTAAATAATATCATAGCAAAGGCTGCATTTTTTGTCATAAAAATCCTCTCATAGACTTTGAAAAGTTATTTATTTTGTAGTTATTTTGGTGTAGGATCACAAAAACCAGCATGTATAGAAGAGGAATAGGTCACAAAGATGGCTGACTAACATATTTGAATTGTTGCTGCAAAATTCTATAGTACATTTTATACTTACAAGTAAAGAAAAAAACAACAACTGTAAGAGAAGAGAGTAGGGCTTTTCTGAAAAGGGTAAAGGAATTGGGGCAGAAACTTTCGGGGCCACAAGGCCCCCAAATGTTGATGTTCATAATACAACCACTTCTTCTGTACGTGGAAAGGTCACACAGGAAACCAAGGTAAGAATAAAGACCATAGGTAAAGACTAAAAGCAGTAAATCTCAACCAGGAAAATTGGACGTGTCCTTGAAATGTAATAATATAACTACAAAATAATGAAATTTTGCTTGCACATTGTTGCAATACATTGATAAATTGATTGATTTTGCAATAACTCCAGTTAAAGGAGAACTAAAGCCTAACTAAAAAAGTTGGCTAGAAATCTTGTACATTATGTTTTGGGCTTCTGTACCAGCTCAAGGCAACTACATCCCTTTAGCAGGGAAGAACTTTGCCTCTAAAGATGCTCCTGTAGCTCCCCATCTTCTTTTCTGCTGATTCATTGCACATGCTCTGTGTTGCTTTCAGTTACTGAGCTTAGGGGCCGACTCAAAGTACATATAGAATATAAATGTCACAATATAAGGCTGATTAATAATTAATACAAATAATAACTGCATGGCAGCACAGGAACCAGTGACATCAGAATTTAATAATCAGCCTTGTAGCATCAACTTACATTACAGGCCAACCTCATTTTCTGCTTGATAATTTGCAACAACCTCTAAGCTTAGCTTCTCAACAACTGCTCAGAGCCCAATGAGCATGTGAGTATCACAGACACTTTCCAAGTTGGTGACCCCTTGTGACAATATTTTGAAGTCCTTGATCATTGCTGCTATTGAGAAGCTGAAACTTATATAAAATAAAAAATATGGCATTTTTAGACATTTTCATTTTTTGTTCTCCTTTAATAGAACTGAAATTATGTAAACAATAAAATGATTTGCAGCACACATTTTTACTTCTCTATACCTCAGTAAACTGATCTTTTCTAAGTACCTTCATTCATCTGTGCCAAATGATATTATATTAATGTAAAAACCAGGCAGCTGAAAGGAATGGCTGGTTTCATTGCTTGTCTGGATAGTTTCCTCTTCAAAGAATGAGCGAAAAGAGATTGCATTTTCAGGCATCATTCATTGCGTTCCAACCCAGAATTTGAAAATACTGTGATTTGGTTGAGGAGATTAAAGAGGTGGTTAATTTTTAAGTTAATTTTTAGGATGTTACAGAGTGGCTAATTCTAAGTAACTTTTTATTTGGACTTCATTTTTTTTTATAGTTTTTAAATTATTTGCTCCTTTCTGACTTTTTAGAGCTTTCAAATGGGAGTCATGTAAACCATCTAAAAACAAATGCTCTGTAAGACCACACATGTATTGTTATTGCTACTTTTCTTTCTATTCAAGTCCTGTCCTAGTCATATTTCAGTCTCTTATTCAAAACAATGTATGGTTGCTAGGGTAATGTGACCCTAGCAACCCGATTGCTGAAATTGCAAAATGGAGAGCTGCTGAATAAAAAGCTAAATAACACAAAAACATCTACAAATCTAAACCAATTGCAAATTGTCTCAGAATATTACTTTCTAGATCATACTCAAAGTTAATGTAAAGGTAAAGTTCCCCACAAAAAGCAGAAATATAAATACTGTTAGGCTGGAATTATGGAGTATAGTAGTCAGAAGAACTACCACAAACATTGTAGTCTAATGGGGATGTGCAATAAACATGTTTAAACAGAATAAATGTGCAAAGTTTGCAATGTGATAATGTTTCCTAGACAGTTTTTAATTGTCTTCATTGCATACCAGTGCAAATGTCAAAATGTACAATCTTTTTCCATATGTAGTTGAGTTGCAATGTAATCCAAAACATATCTTAACTGTGCACAAAGGAAAAATTATTCACACATAGAATAACTTGCGCATTATTTTATACTAATGTTTGCAGTAAGCAGCCAGCCCCTTCAGTTTTTATTCGCGGGGAAGACCTGATAAATGCTAGTTATGCCATTGTTTTTTAGTATGTTATATTGTCACTACTATTGAAATAATAAATGATAAAGCTGCATAAGTTCTAAAATCTAAATGTTCCTGTTAAATAAAACCAACCCTTATACCTGTGGCTTCACTGTTTTTAGCTTGAAGTAGTTATTAAAGAACTCATTTTGCGGTAACAAAACAGAGTATTAATCACTCCAGAACAACCAGTTGGCAGCTGCATGATGAAAGTCAAACCATAATTAAGGTAACATCAAGGACAAGTAAACTCTGCCATTCTACAGTAGTTCTACTGCAGCTGGAATAGGTTGCGTGTCTCTAAAATGAATTCAAGGAGGCACTTTAAATTGTCAAATTCAAGGGGGGGGTTATTTTATCATCAAAATGCATCACCTGATACTGGCTTTAGATGATCCCTTTCTATAAGAGATATTTATTTATTCCCCAACTTATGGAACATTACTTTAAAGAAGAAAGAAACAAGATTTTACAAGCCATGTATAAATCATTATTGAGGTTATAAGCACATAAGTACAGTATTTCATTTATTGCATGCATTGGAAGCCATAGCATATCTTATTTAACCTTACCTATGTCACTGAAAATCCAGCTTATTGAGTTAAGCACATTTTTAAAAACGTGTTGCAGGTATGTTTCATTTCTCATAGCCAAGTGATTTGGGTTCCTGTCATTAAATCCTAGAAAGGCCCTGTCGTGTCCCTTTGTTTTAGAGCTAAACATTTTCCAGATGTTCTGGCATAGTACTCAGATAAAGGCAGTTAGAAGGAGAGGTTCACAATATCTTTTGACCTCTGGCAAAGAAATCACTGTACCTGCTGATCTGGTAAATATCTGCTTAGCTGTGGCATTGACAGTATCAGAAACACTGGAAAATTTCAATGTCTACTAAGGTGTATACTGCAAAATAAACATAATTGTAAGATTTTTTGTTTAATGTTTTTCTCCTAATGAGTTTTTATTATGATACATTAAAATGTATTGTCCCAACACAAATATTGTATAAAATATGCACTACATGTATGAGACCTACTACATGGAATGCTTGGGACAAGGGTTTTATTACACAATTTGGATTACTATACTTTAAAAACATTTAAATATGAAATATACCTAATAGGACTATGTGGCCATCATTATGGATTTATGAAATAATCTTGGGATCAAGCATAAAGTACTGTTTTATTATTACAGATAATATATAAATTATTTAGAAAAACTGAATTAAATGCTGAAATATGATAGCATCAGAGATGGCCTTCCTGTAATTTAGAGCCGATATCAGGTTTCTGGATAAGGGATCCCTTACCTCAGTGTTTTGGCACAAAACATCCTCATATGTATTCTAATCTTTTTTCTGCAGATCTATACATATTTATTCTCTGCCAGTTTCTTATCTCAAGAGAGGTTTTTGGATTACTTTGTCAACCCCTGGCCCTTTTGAATAAACAAGAAGCATTTAATCTGCAGCATAACATTTTTTATTTAAAGGTCCAATCATAAAATGCTGTAGTGCTGTGTTTTTAAATACACGAGTAGTTGTTCACTGCATAGAATCAGCATAAGTAATGAATAATATAAATATGAGAAATCAGGAATAATATTTAGCATATTTTACATAACTTTAAAGCATTTCTATGAGATGCTATGATTTTCTGAGAAATCTGACAAGCAATAACATAAACTAAAACATTTAGAATCTTCATTGCTGAACCTGAGGGCAACATTCCTAGAGTTTGTGTAGGAGTGTTGAGACCTATTGGTCTCCACTATATATATATATATATATATATATATATATATATATATATATAGACAGACAGACAGACAGACAGACAGATAGATAGATAGAAAACTAAAAGACTTTTTTCTGAAATTTTTTTCATTTCAATTTTGAATAAAGCAAAGATACATAGGATGAATTTCAAAGAAGAATTTCAAATATAGGTTACAAAGTAAAGGTTAATAGAAAAAATTGTAAACATGAGGGGAAACTTTATTGAGGGATACTTCTTTTCAGTAAAATGTAGGAAGAAAATAAACACAAATGTAATTGCCACAGTGCCAAGGGCAACAAAATTATGACATTAGCACCTAGCTCTTGCACGATTTGTTATCTGATGGAAGGCACACAAATCCCAGCATTTGCAAGGCAACACTGTGAATACGGCTCATGACACATGGTGCATGCGCACAGACAGTACACTTTATTGCCTGTGATCCTCTACTATGGGTGATAAAGGGCCCCATTTGTTACATAGTAAAATAGTAAGTTAGGTTGAAAAAAGACACACGTCCATCAAGTTCAACCTTTCAACTATTTTAACCTGCCTAAATGCTAGTTGATCCAGAGGAAGGCAAAAAACCTTTCCTGACTCCAAAATGGCAATCAAACTAGTCCCTGGATCAACTTGTACTATGAGCTATCTTTCATAACCCTGTATTCCCTCACTTGCTAAAACGACATCCAACTCCTTCTTAAAGCTATCTAATATATCCCTGATTCAGGGAGAGAATTCCACATCTTCATAGCTCTCACTGTAAAAAAAAACCCCCTTCCGTACATTTAGGCGGAAACTATTTTCTTTTAATCAGAATGGGTGACTTTGCATTAGCTGGAAAGATCTACTGGTAAATAAAGCATTAGAGAGATTATTATATGATCCCCTTATATATTTCTACATAGTTATCATATCTTAAGCGCCTCTTCTCCAGCGTGAACATCCCCAATTTGGCCAGTCTTTTCTCATAGCTAAGATTTTCCATACCTTTTACCAGCTTAGTTGCCCTTCTCTGTACCCTCTCTAATACAATAATGTCCTGTTTGAGTGATGGAGACCAAAACTGTATGGCATATTCTAGATGGGGCCTTACTTACAATACCCTCCCCAAAGTCATAAATCAACAAGTTAAATAAAAGTGTACCCAATACTGAGCCCTGAAGGACCCACTAAGAACCTTACTCCAAGTAGAGAATGTACCATTAAAGTGGACCTGTCACCCAGACACAAAAATCTGTATAATAAAAGTCTTTTTCAAATTAAACATGAAATCCAATTTCTATTCAGCTGTCAATCAAATATTGTCTGCCCCTCCTCTATGCCCGTGGCATAGAGGCGGGGCAGACAATTACTTTCACTTTCCATTCAGCACTTCTTAGATGTCACTGCTCTCCATATATTCCCCCCGTTTTTTTTTACCATTTAATTGTGTAGCCAGGGCATGGGGATGGACATCGGGTCCCCCATTCTGGTGCACAAACAAGATTCTGAGATGATGCAAGGCCTGTCTTAATAACAGTGTCCACAAAATGGCTGCTGCCTGTTTGCTATAATTTTGAAATCCCAGACTGAAGGAAGCAAGATTCAAATAATTGATATAGTGTAATTAAAGTTCATTTTGCTTGACTAATGTGATAAAATAGGATTTTGAATAATTTTTTTGGGTGACGGGTCCCCTTTAACAACCACCCTCTGTACCCGATCCTGTAGTCAGTTTTCTATTCATTTACAAATGCCTTCATTAAAGGAAAACTATACCCCCCAAACAAGGTAGGTCTCTATTAAAAGATACTGAGTAAAACAGCTCACGTGTAAAACCCTGCTTCATGTAAATGAACCATTATCATAATAATATCATTTTTTAGTAGTATGTGCCATTGGGTAATCATAAATAGAAAATTGCCATTTTAAAAAATAAGGGCCGCCCCCTGAGATCGTAAGATTCACTGTGCACACATACAAACCACATGTAAGGTCACATGAGCCAATTAACAGACAGAGTTCTGCCTTTTGCTTCCTCACTTCTTCCTGTTACAGTTAGTGTTGTAGTATTTCTGGTCAGGTGATCTCTGAGGCAGCACAGATAGAGTCACGAAATGGTGGTTCAAGGCAAGAGATGTAAAAGGGCAATATTTATGTAAATGTATATTCCAGTTTGGTAAGATTCTTTAATATGTCATTCAATTTGATATAAACTATCTGTTGCTTAAGTATTCATTTTGGGAGTATAGTTTTCCTTTAAGACCAACAGACCTTAGTCAGTTGTTTGTGATGCATGGTATCAAACGCTTTGGCAAAATCCAAATAGGTCACATCTACAGCTCCCCCACTGTCCAGCATCTTACTTACCTCATCATAAAAAGCTCAGTAATCTATGGACAGCCTTGCACCCACTAACTATCTTACCTTACAACTCCTTAATGTGGAGCAAAAATAAAGATTGTGCCAGAGTTGGGCCTATGTTATTGATATATGTTGTGTAAGATCTATACTAGTTACATGTAATGCTTTCTTATTAGGCTTTTTTCTGTTCACATTCAGATCTTAGTTGATCAGAACAGTCTCATACACTTGCTTCATCCACCTCATTAGTCTCTCAGATGGAAGTTTACAAGGAATCTCAGCATCCTAAACCACAGTATAAGATTTTACAGTTAACATGCATGCAGCATTAAGACCAGTGATTATTTATCCATTAGCATCTCTAGAATGCTTATTTTGCTTGGATAAAAGTTAAATGCATTTATAAACATTCAGAATACAGTGATGTGAAAAACTATTTGCCCCCTTCCTGATTTCTTATTCTTTTGCATGTTTGTCACACAAAATGTTTCTGATCATCAAACACATTTAACTATTAGTCAAAGAAGTAAACACAAAATGCAGTTTTTAAATGAGGGTTTTTATTATTTAGGGAGAAAAGAAATCCAAACCTGTGTGAAAAAGTAATTGCCCCCTGAACCTAATAACTGGTTGGGCCACCCTTAGCAGCAATAACTGCAAACAAGCGTTTGCGATAACTTGCAACGAGTCTTTTACAGCGCTCTGGAGGAATTTTGGCCCACTCATCTTTGCAGAATTGTTGTAATTCAGCTTTATTTGAGGGTTTTCTAGCATGAACCGCCTTTTTAAGGTCATGCCACAACATCTCAATAGGATTCAGGTCAGGACTTTGACTAGGCCACTCCAAAGTCTTCATTTTGTTTTTCTTCAGCCATTCAGAGGTGGATTTGCTGGTGTGTTTTGGGTCATTGTCCTGCTGCAGCACCCAAGATCGCTTCAGCTTGAGTTGACGAACAGATGGCCGGACATTCTCCTTCAGGATTTTTTGGTAGACAGTAGAATTCATGGTTCCATCTATCACAGCAAGTCTTCCAGGTCCTGAAGCAGCAAAACAACCCCAGACCATCACACTACCACCACCATATTTTACTGTTGGTATGATGTTCTTTTTCTGAAATGCTGTGTTACTTTTACGCCAGATGTAACGGGACGCGCACCTTCCAAAAAGTTCATTTTGTCTCGTCGGTCCACAAGGTATTTTCCCAAAAGTCTTGGCAATCATTGAGATGTTTTTTAGCAAAATTGAGACGAGCCTTAATGTTCTTTTTGCTTAAAAGTGGTTTGCGCCTTGGAAATCTGCCATGCAGGCCATTTTTGCCCAGTCTCTTTCTTATGGTGGAGTCGTGAACACTGACCTTAATTGAGGCAAGTGAGGCCTGCAGTTCTTTAGATGTTGTCCTGGGGTATTTTGTGTCCTCTCGGATGAGTTGTCTCTGCGCTCTTGGGGTAATTTTGGTCGGCCGGCCACTCCTGGGAAGGTTCACCACTGTTCCATGTTTTTGCCATTTGTGGATAATGGCTCTCACTGTGGTTCGCTGGAGTCCCAAAGCTTTAGAAATGGCTTTATAACCTTTGAAATTGAACTCAGGTGTGATAAACCACAGTTAAGTTATTTTTTAACAAGGGGGGCAATCACTTTTTCACACAGGCCCATGTAGATTTGGAGTTTTTTTTCTCCCTTAATAACATAAACCTTCATTTAAAAACTGCATTTTATGTTCAATTATGTTATCTTTGACTAATAGTTAACGGTTTTTGATGAGCAGAAACATTTAAGTGTGACAAACATGCAAAAGAATAAGAAATCAGGAAGTGGGCAAATAGTTTTTGACACCACTGTATATGGAGGTGATCTCATAATGTGGTATTGTCACTTGGTCACTGTATAATCAATGTCCAAAAGTCGGTTTTAGGCCTATGAATTCCTACAGTCTTTATAGCAATGTTATAGTTATAGGCTTTTTTTGCGCACACACAATCCACAATAACAAAGTAAAGTTAAAATTATTACCTTGCAAGCTTAGTCACAATCCATTTTTGCCAAATAGAAGTCTTCACAAAATAACTACACCAGCAGTCGAACATAACCACATTTGTGGAATTAAACATAGAGCACCACACAACTATTTTAACAAAATCAGTGATTACTGTGTTTTATTATGTCTTTCTGACAACTTGTTACCCCTTTACTCCTATTATGCCAAATTATTACAAACACTACCATCTTAACTGGTTAGCACTTTCTTTCCAGAACACCACACCCAGAAGAACTAAGCACACTTCCTAAGGGACACTTAAAGAAGAGCAATGTAAAAGAAGAGATTTAGATCCCAGGAGTAGCAGACAATTTTTCAGTACTGTTGAAGTGCAATGGAGTAATAATTCATGCATTAATCAACCGTGGTTGTGTCAAATGTTTGAAACCCATTTATAACACAATTTAGAAGACATTGCAAGTCATGCACAAGCACCACTTGATCAACTTCAATAAATTGAAGAATAGCATGTGGTGGAGATTCCATGACTCCCATGGTGCACCTCTCACAGCTGCATCTTGTAAACACATAACAATTATGCATCAATTTCATGCTGACCACAAACAGCTGAACAGCTGGATATTCACTATTATAAATAATGAACAACTGTATTTAAATATTTAAGAAACGTTATTAATATTAATGCATACTAGATAAAATAAAGCCATTTTACTAATTCCTTTAAACAATACTGACACATTTATTCTGCTCTTATTCTGCTAAAAAGTACACTGTCCATCTTTTTCATTCTCTTTTAGCCAGCATTTCCTGTCATTTATGAATTCAAAGCTTCAGCCACATAAAGGATTTCTTTTGCAGCAGAGGTAGACTTCCTGCACATACATGAAATGCAATTAAATAGAATTTTGCTTGGTCAAGCTGTTAAGTGGTGTATTGATTAGAGCTTTGAAAGCATAGTACACGAAGGAGCACAGAATGCCCTGATAAAATGCCTGAAGCTTATGATATATTTAACGTATTGTTCACTACAATTTCCCAGGATGTATATAATTTGCTGTACTATGGCCTAAAAAATGTTCAGTCCATAAATTCAGTAGTGAGGTATTATTATAACGAAAGCAAAATATAACCAATACTACTTTTGCAGATTCTTGCAGATTGTGTTTTACCCTAAGAGCCCTAATACAAAGGTGGCTTTATTTATGCACACGTCTATAGAAATGGATGTTGAACTCACAAAAATGCACTTGTATTTATAAGCAACATATTGTGTCTCTATGGACCTGCCCAGGTACAGTTGTGTTCAGAATAAGAGCAGTAAGACATCCCTAACCTGATCAATCACTGTTTTTGGTAGAAATTATATTTCTGCTGGTTATAGTGCATTTCTTTCTAAAAATCAGAAAAATTATAGGCTACTTAGCTAAAACTTTCATTTGAATGGATAGAAAAATAGCCAAAATGGCAAAGCCAATGATCAGCTCCAGGAAGATCAAAGAAGGTCTAAAGTTACCTGTGAGTACTGTAACAATTAGAAGACACCTGTGTGAAGCCAAGCTATTGGCAAGAAGCCCTTGCAAAGTCCCATTGTTGAAAAAGGAAATACCGAAAAGGAAATGCCCTTGAAACAAGACGAGCCCAAACACACCAGTAAACGAGCAACATCTTTTTCCAGACTCAATACGAGTGATGTTATGGAGTGGCCAGCCCAATCCTTGGACTTTTATCCAAATAAAATGTGTGGGGCGACATCAAAAATGCTGTTTCTGAAGCAAAACCAAGATATGAAGAAGAATTGTGGAATATAACAGGTGCCAGAAGTTGGTATACAGCAGTTCTCAGAAACAGTTGTTATACAACTAAATATTGGTTCAGTGATTCAAAGGAAAGTAAACTTTTGAAACTTTTTCAATTTATACAGTGAAAAATACAGATTAGAGATGCTTTTTTTAAACAAGGGATAGGGTCTCAGGTTACATCCATGCTCTGGCTAGAAGTTTCTATGCTGCTATAAGAATACACGTCAAACACTTTTCCCATCCATTATTTTGAACAAGGTACAGTTAGGCCCATAAATATTTGGACAGAGACAATTTTTTTTCTAATTTCGGTTCTGTACAATACCACAATGAACTTTAAATGAAACAACTAAGATGCAGTTGAACTTCAGACTTTCAACTTTAATTCAGTAGGTTGAACAAACAGATTGCATAAAATGTGAGGAACTAAAGCCTTTTTTAACACGATCACTTCATTTCAGGGGCTTAAAAGTACTTGGACCATTGACTCAAAGGCTATTTCATGGGCAGGTGTGGGGAATTCCTTTATAATACACAAAAGCCATGAATATCCTGTAAATTATATCCTTATAAACGGTGAGTAGTGATGTCATCAGTTATAAACGGTGAGTAGTGATGTCATTTCTGTCACATGACTCACTAAAGTTTGTGTATTATAATAAATAAAGTACCCCCAGTTGTAAAATATGAGGATATTAGAAGTTACCTCGGAGTTCCATGACCTGTATAAAAACACTCGGCCTTCGGCCTCGTGTTTTTATATGGTCATGAAACTCCTCGGTAACTAATAATATCCTTATATTTTACAAGAGGGGGTACTTTATTCACTATATTATGTCATTATCAATGAAGCAGATAAAAGCCCTGGAGTTGATTTGAGGGGGGGGGTGCTGATATGTGGAAGATTTTGCTGTGAACAGATAACATGCGGTCAAAGGAGCTCTCCATGCAGGTGAAACAAGCCACCCTTAAGCTGCAAAAACAGAAAAAACCCATCTGAGAAATTGCTACAATATTAGAAGTGACAAAATCTACAGTTTGGTACATCCTGAGAAAGAAAGAAAGCACTGGTGAACTCGGCAACACAAAAAGACCTGGACTTCCATGGAAGACAACAATGGTGGAATCATTTCTATGGTGAAGAGAATTCTCTTCACAACAGCCAAACAAGTGAACAACACTCTCCAGGAGGTAGGTGTATCGATATCCAAGTCTACCATAAAGAGAAGACTGCATAAAAGTAAATACAGAGGGTGCACTGCAAGGTGCAAGCCACTCATAAGCCTCAAGAATAGAAAGCATTTTTAAATCAGTGTGATAAAAAGACTTTCACCTTTTAATAGTTTCTAGTGAAAGAGTGTTAATTATACATCCATTTCAGTGGCAGTGAAAAAACAAACATATAAGGGTATAGTTTGTACCCACACATAAAGGAACAGTAACGTCAAAAAATAAAAGTAATCCTATATACTAAACGAAGGTTGTTTCTATGCCCGGCGTGTCGGGGAGGCAGATGCGCGCGCATCTTCAGCTGAAAGGTTAGGAAAGATGCGCGCGCAGAAAGACACGCCGGACATAGGTTGCTGGCAGAAGATTCAGGCAGACACCGTCCCCCTCACTCATGCCCGGCGTGTCGGGGAGGCCCCTCACTCATGCCCGCCGTGTCGGGGAGGCAGATGCGCGCGCATCTTCAGCTGAAAGGCTAGGAAAGATGCGCGCGCAGAAAGACACGCCGGACATAGGTTGCTGGCATAAGATTCAGGGAGACACCGTCCCCCTCACTCTTACCGCTGTCTCCTTCTGCCTCCCGCCGCCTCTTCTTTGCTGGGGAACCGTTGCGTACCTGAGTGGGCGGCACCGCTCTGCCCAATCAGCACGCACCATCGGCCATGTTGCTACTCCTCTGTGAGTGCCCGGCGCTGCCCAATCAGCACGCACCATCGACCATGTTGCTACTCCTCTGTGAGTGCCCGGCATGTCAGCTGAAAGACACGCCGGACATAGGTTAGGAAGGAGGCATATGCGCTGTGCTGGCGGCAGATTCAGGCTCCCCAGACACCGTCCCCCTCACTCTTACCGCTGTCTCCTTCTGCCTCCCGCCACCTCTTCTTTGCTGGGGAAGTGTTGCGTACCTGAGTGGGCGGCACCGCACTGCCCAATCAGCACGCACCATCGGCCATGTTGCTACTCCTCTGTGAGTTTGTGTAATGGCGGCGCTAGCGACACTGTAGGAGGGGAAACGGTTGCGTACCTGCGTGGGCGGCACCGCGCTGCCCAATCAACACGCACCATTCAGGTCACAAGGGTCAAAGCAAACCAATCCGCCCACTGAACGTCTGTATGCGCCCTTTCTCCTCAGTTAAATCATCCTTCATACGGTGCGTTGTTCCTCACTATATCTCTCTGCTGAGAACTGTGCTAGCCATCAGGGGCACCATTTGAGGATACAGCTACTAAACTAGCACAACCACTGCCAGCAGCTACTCCACTGCCTCTGTCACCAGTGCTGGCAGCTACTCCACTGCCTCTGTCACACCAGTTAATAAGCTGTCTGCCTCTGTCACCAGTGCCGGCAGCTACTCCACTGCCTCTGTCACACCAGTTAATAAGCTGTCTGCCTCTGTCACCAGTGCTGGCAGCTACTCCACTGCCTCTGTCACCAGTGCCGACTGCCAGCAGCTACTCCACTGCCTCTGTCACCAGCCGACTGCCAGCAGCTACTCCACTGCCGCTGTCACCAGTGCCACCAGCTACTCCTCTGCCTCTGTCACACCAGTTAATAAACTGTCTGCCTCTGTCACCAGTGCCAGCAGCTACTCCACTGCCTCTGTCACCAGTGCAGACTGCCAGCAGCTACTCCACTGCCGCTGTCACCAGTGCCACCAGCTACTCCACTGCCTCTGTCACACCAGTTAATAAACTGTCTGCCTCTGTCACCAGTGCCGGCAGCTACTCCACTGCCTCTGTCACCAGTGCCGACTGCCAGCAGCTACTCCACTGCCTCTGTCACCAGTGCCGGCAGCTACTCCACTGTCTCTGTCACACCAGTTAATAAACTGTCTGCCTCTGTCACCAGTGCCAGCAGCTACTCCACTGCCTCTGTCACCAGTGCAGACTGCCAGCAGCTACTCCACTGCCGCTGTCACCAGTGCCACCAGCTACTCCACTGCCTCTGTCACACCAGTTAATAAACTGTCTGCCTCTGTCACCAGTGCCGGCAGCTACTCCACTGCCTCTGTCACCAGTGCCGACTGCCAGCAGCTACTCCACTGCCTCTGACACCAGTGCCGGCAGCTACTCCACTGCCTCTGTCACACCAGTTAATAAACTGTCTGCCTCTGTCACCAGTGCCGGCAGCTACTCCACTGCCTCTGTCACACCAGTTAATAAACTGTCTGCCTCTGTCACCAGTGCAGACTGCCAGCAGCTACTCCACTGCCGCTGTCACCAGTGCCACCAGCTACTCCACTGCCTCTGTCACACCAGTTAATAAACTGTCTGCCTCTGTCACCAGTGCCGGCAGCTACTCCACTGCCTCTGTCACCAGTGCCGACTGCCAGCAGCTACTCCACTGCCTCTGTCACCAGTGCCGGCAGCTACTCCACTGCCTCTGTCACCAGTGCCGACTGCCAGCAGCTACTCCACTGCCTCTGTCACCAGTGCCGGCAGCTACTCCACTGCCTCTGTCACACCAGTTAATAAACTGTCTGCCTCTGTCACCAGTGCCGGCAGCTACTCCACTGCCTCTGTCACACCAGTTAATAAACTGTCTGCCTCTGTTACCAGTGCTGGCAGCTACTCCACTGCCTCTGTCACCAGTGCCGACTGCCAGCAGCTACTCCACTGCCTCTGTCACGAGTGCCAGCAGCTACTCCACTGCCTCTGTCACCAGTGCCGACTGCCAGCAGCTACTCCACTGCCTCTGTCACCAGCCGACTGCCAGCAGCTACTCCACTGCCGCTGTCACCAGTGCCACCAGCTACTCCACTGCCTCTGTCACACCAGTTAATAAACTGTCTGCCTCTGTCACCAGTGCCAGCAGCTACTCCACTGCCTCTGTCACACCAGTTAATAAACTGTCTGCCTCTGTCACCAGTGCCGGCAGCTACTCCACTGCCTCTGTCACCAGTGCCGACTGCCAGCAGCTACTCCACTGCCTCTGTCACCAGTGCCAGCAGGTACTCCCTGTCTCAATCACCAGTGCCAGCACCTACTCCCCTCCATCTGCAGTCAGCTACTCCACTCTGTCAGCAGTCACTGTGATCTACTCTATAGTGCTAGCATTCACTGTGCTCTGCTCCACAGTGCCAGTACTTATTTGTGCTCTAATACACTGCGCCAGCTCACTGTGTGCATTTTTACTCAACGTTGCAATCAACTTAAATTATGTATCCTGCAAGACAACTACGTCTAAAAAATGCCACAGCTACAGAAGAACTAAAACGATCCCGGAGAGATAAAGAACATGAACAAAAGCGCATTCAACGCATTACAGAGACACCAAAAGCAAAACAGGAAAGGCTCCTAAAACGAAGAGCTCAAGAATATAAATACAATGAGCAAAAACGTCTACAACGCGCTACTGAAACACCAGAAGCAAAAGAGGAAAGGCTACAAAAAAGAGTTCAAGAATATCATGAATGCAATGAGCAAAGGTGTCTAAAACGCGCTACAGAAACAACAGACGCAAAAGAGGCACGCCTCCAAAAAGAGAAAAAAAGAGATTTGGATAGACGTGCAAATGAGACCACCAAAAAACGGGAAAAACGTTTGGAAGGCTTGCGCAAACGTGCATCCCAAAGATATTTGGAGGAAAAAGCAGGAATGTCACAAGAACGTTTACAAGGTTTAAGAGAGTCAGCAGCCAAAATAAGAAAAAGACAAAGAGAGAAACATCGGACAGTTGCAGAACAATTTCGTGAGTTAGCTAAAAATGCATTCAATAATGAGTCAACTGTTCAGGAAAATTTCTTGGGATTAATGAATGTCATCTGCACTCATTGTCATTCACTTAATTTCATGGAAGAAAAAAGGGGCAAAACAGCAGACGAGTTTACACGTTGTTGTCAAAAAGGTCAAGTAAACCTCCCTCCTTTGGACAAATATCCTCAATATTTACAAAAACTTTTGACTAATGAGGTACCTGAAAGCAAAAGCTTTATGGAGTGCATACGATCATACAATAGTTCCTTTGCTTTTGCATCTACTGGGGCAAATATCAAGCCACCACCGGGCAATGGCCCATACTGCTTTCGTGTGTGTGGACAAATATTACATCGGATTGGAACATTGCACCCGGAAAAAAATGACGTCCGTAAATTTGCTCAAATTTACGTGTTAGATCCAGATGACGCAGTTTATCAACGAATGAACCTTCCTGAAAACAAACAATGCACAGAGATGATAATGAGAAATGTAGCTGAAGTCATAAACAATCACCCATTAGCAAAATCAATACAAATGCTACATGAGGTTGAAAAAGAAGCCAATGCGAAAGCAGAGGCAGAAGGTGTAGCACCAACTAAAATAGCCTTGGTGTTAATAAAAGATAAAGATCAGGATCAAAGACGATACAATGTTCCCACTATTAATGAAGTAGCTATTGTGTTTCAAAGTAAAGATGGTGAGCCTCCATTTCACCGCGATATTGTCATGCATTTGCGGACAGATGGAACCAACCAGCCTAAATTCCAACGTGTAGACATTTGTTTTCCAAAACTTGATACCTTAACATACCCAATTCTGTTTCCAACTGGCCAGGAGGGATGGAGTACTGGAATTTCCAGATATAAAAAAAACCAAGCACAAAAAAGAGCATGTGTGTCAATGAAAGAGTATTTCTCCTACAGACTTTCCGTAAGAGATGACTTTAATCCATTACTCAATGCTGGAAAACTAACTCAACAGTACATAGTTGACGTATATGTTCGCGCTGAATCAAATGATCTCCAATGGATTAAAAACAACCAATCTGCATTGAGAGCCGATAACTACAAGTCACTGATGGAGTACATAAATCGTGATGCAGATGTGGTAGATCAACCTGCAGGAAAAGCTGTTATTTTACCATCAAGCTTTCAAGGCAGCCCGCGTAATATGCAGCAGCATTACCAAGATGCAATGGCTATTGTTAGAAAGTTTGGAAAACCGGATCTATTTATCACTATGACTTGCAATCCAAAATGGAAAGAAATTACAAATAATCTTATGCCGTGGCAAAAAGTGCAACATCGTCCTGATTTAGTTGCAAGAGTTTTTAGAATGAAACTGAATAATTTGCTAGAAGACATCACCAAAAACTCTATATTTGGGACTGTTAAAGCAATTGTCCATGTTATAGAATTTCAGAAGAGGGGTTTGCCACACGCTCATATTTTACTAATCCTAGATGATAATTCAAAAATTCGCACTGAAGATGACATCAATAACATTGTGAAAGCTGAAATACCAGACCATAACATTTCTCCACGTCTCTTTGAAATTGTTACCAAAAATATGATCCATACACCATGTGGCAATGTCAATCCAAAATCTCCATGTATGTTAAATGGTAAATGTTCAAAGGGTTTCCCCAAACAGTTTCAAGACGTTACACTTGGAAACGTGAATGGATATCCTAAGTATATGAGAAGACAAGCAAATGAACTGGAAGTTGTACCGGGTCGTCCTATTGACAATAGCTGGGTGGTACCATATAATCCTTATTTGTGCTTACGATACAACTGCCATATCAATGTTGAAATCTGTGCAACAGTAAAAAGCGTAAAATATTTATTCAAATATGTTTATAAGGGACACGATTGTGCTAATGTTTCAGTGTCCGAAAGTAACAATTACGATGAAACTCAAATGTATGTGGATTCACGGTATGTCAGTGCTCCCGAAGCCATCTGGAGATTATTTTGCTTTCCAATGTATGAACAGAGCCATACAATTTATCGATTGCCAGTTCATTTGGAACAAGAACAGCATGTCTGCTTCCAAGTTGGCAATGAAGTTCAAGCAGCAGAGAGAGCAAGTATAAGAGACACAAAACTAACAGCATGGTTTAAGCTCAATCAAGAGGATCCAGATGCTCGGCAGTGGAAGTATTGGGAAATTCCAATTCACTACGTCTGGGTTGACAATGGTACTTTCTGGAAAAAGAGGCAGTACGGTGGTGATAAGGTCATAGGCCGAATGTATACTGTGAGTATTAAAGAGCAGGAAAGGTATTACCTAAGATTACTTCTTCAACATGAAGCTGGAGTTAGGTCATTTAACGACATTAGAACTGTGCATATTGGAAATGCTGTCAAAGTGTCCAAGACATTTCAGGAAGCAGCGAAAGAGAAAGGATATTTGTTGGATGATACAATTTGGCAGAAAACTATAGAAGATGCAGTATCTTTTTCAATGCCATGTCAAGTTCGTCAGCTTTTTGCTTACATCTGTGCATTTTCATCTCCAGCTGATCCACTGAATCTGTGGAATACAAATAAGGATGGAATGATAGAGGATATATGCCACAAACTGCATGGAAAGGATGATCCTTGCATCAGCTGTGAAGCCTATGCACTTAAAGAAATTCAGTTTGTTCTCATGCTCCTTGGATTTACTTTGGAGAACTTCAATTTGCCAAATTTTCCAAATACGTTACCTCAGTTGAATTTGCTGCCAATAAATATTCAAGAAGAGCAGGATATTGCACAAAGAATGATTTCAAGCTTGAACACTTTACAATCCACCGCATTTAATAAAATTATTGTTGCTGCAGAAGACAATAGAACAATGCCTAAATGCTACTTTCTTGATGGCCCAGGGGGAAGCGGAAAGACATACCTTTATGAAAAACTTATACATTTTTTCCGTGCAAAGAATCTCTCCATTTTGGCATCGGCCACCACAGGAATAGCGGCAAATTTATTAATAAATGGACGGACATGTCACTCCTTATTCAAACTTCCAGTTCCAATCACAGAAACATCTGTTTCACATATGAAAATGGACAGTGACAGTGCAAATGAGATACGACTTGCAAAACTATTGATTTTAGATGAATGTACTATGGCATCCAGTCATTTACTCAATACCATTGATAAACTTCTGAGAGAATTAATGGATAATGATATTCCATTTGGAGGAAAATTACTTTTATTAGGAGGTGATTTTCGACAATGCTTAGCTATTGTTCCGCATGCCATGCGTTCCGCTATTGTTCAGTCAAGTTTGAAATATGCCGAAAATTGGCATTACTTTGAGAAAGTAACCTTGGTAGAAAACATGCGCTGTGCAGACCCCCAATATAACAATTGGTTATTGCTACTTGGAAATGGAAAGCTTACCAATGACTTTGAACTTCATCCAGATATTATTCAAATCCCAAAAGAATTTATTTGTGAAGATTTGGTCACAGAAATTTTTGGTAAAGAAATATCATTAGACCAGATACCATTATTAGCAAAACGGGCTATATTATCTCCAAAAAATATTGATGTTGACATGATAAACAACCAAGTGATTGCATTACTTCCTGGACAAAGCTGTGTCTTTCTGAGTACAGACTGTATTGATTCTGAAGACGAAAGTGAGAAACTTAATTTCCCATTAGAATATTTAAACACTATCAACCCTGCTGGATTACCACAACACAATCTAATACTCAAAGTAGGAACAATAGTCATGCTGTTAAGAAACCTTAACACTAAGCAAGGTTTATGTAACGGTACACGGTTGGTTGTGAAGACCATGAGACAAAATGTTATCAAGGCAGAAGTGCTTACAGGATCCCATAGCGGTGACCATTTTGATTCCCAGAATTGACCTTACCAGTTCTGACCAGGAATTACCTTTTAAACTTAAACGACGACAATTCCCCATTAAGGCTGCATTTGCCATGACAATCAACAAATCACAAGGACAAACATTGGATAAAGTCGGCATTTACCTATCTGAGCCTGTGTTTGGTCATGGTCAACTTTATGTTGCATTTTCAAGAGTGCAGCGTTCATCTGATGTTAAAGTCAAGATTTTAAGTACACCTCACCAGGGAGAACTCATTCAAGGACAGGAGAACATTTTCACCAAAAATGTTGTTTATAAAGAAATTTTTCAGTAACACTTTACTACCAATAAACTCAAAATTTAAGAATTCTAATAGCAGATAGGTAACAACAAGCAATCGGCACAGATTCACTCTACATCCCCACAAATTAGCGTCGCCAGTTGCTGCCTGGGGATGGAGAGTGAATCAGCACCCATCACATTTTGCTGCCTCACTGTTGTTACCATTCTTTCATTAACGATTCTTTAGAGAATCAGGGGTTTACTGGTGAAAATATAATGCAGTGTTGCCCTGCACTGGTAAAACTGCTGTGTTTGCTTCAGAAACTCTACTATTGTTATATAAATAAGCTGCTGTGTAGCAATGGGGGCAGCCATTCAAAGGAGAAAAGCCCAGGTTACACAACAGATAGCAAATAAGCTCTGTCTGTCTAATGGACATGTTATCCATTAGTTAACCTGTGCCATATAGCCATTTTTCAATTTCCGCCATTGCTCCACAGCAGCTTGTTTATATGAACTATAGTAGTGTTTCTGAAGCAAACTGATCAGTGCAGGGCAACACTACATGATATTTTCATTACTTTAAAACACTTCCATTTTTTGGTGTTACTGTTCCTTTAAGAATGCGAGTATCCCAGTGGTATATTATACTCACAAACACAAGAATTGTTTCAGCAAATTTCAAAAACAATGGCAGATCTGATCAGCTTTCAGTGTTCTTTTTCCCTTGTGGACAATAAAGAGTGGCATGCACAGCTTTTACAATTGTAATAAATAATTAAAAACACACTCACAAAGATTCTCCATATAATCGCCTTTTCTAAAAACAAAGGGGATCTCCGCGGCAGCAATGTAAGTCTCTCAGTGTCTTCGAGACCTTCTTCCCTGCATCGTGTTTGCACACCTCTGCAATGCTTTGTCAACACTGATGCGTTTCACCTAGCAGGCTTCGTCCAAGAGCGATGACAACTCTCCAAACCATCGCTTCTTTAGTGTCCCACAAGAGTTGAAGTTTAAAACTTTATTGATATGTGTAGAAAGTCTCAATGTCTTAAATATATTGATAATGTGATGGACAGAGGACCTCTTTTATTTGTCTATATGTATTTTGTGGTCACAGCCTCATTGCATCCCCGCCTAATGGTTTTAAAAATTAGTGGTGAGCACAACTGACCAGCTCCATGTTTAAAGGGGAAGGAAACCTAGTCGGCGCAAACCCCCCACCCCCCTCCCATTTGTTGCCCACCCTCCCTCCTCCCCCCTGGCCTACCCGTCCCGCTAGGCAAATGCCCCTAACTTGTTACTTACCCTTCTGTGCAGGTCCAGTCCAGGGAGTTCACCGACGACATCTTCTTCCACACGATCTTCTTCCTGCTGTGAACGGCGTTTTGGCGCATGCGCAGTAGGATCATTTCGCCGGTACGGATCTACTGCGCATGCGGCAAAAGTCACGCGCATGTGCAGTAGATCGTACCGGCGAAATGATCCTACTGCGCATGCGCCGTTCAAAGCAGGAAGAAGATCGCGTGGAAGAAGATGTCGTCTGTAAACTCCCTGGACTGGACCTGCGCAGAAGGGTAAGTAACAAGTTAGGGGCATTTGCCCAGCGGGACAGGTAGGCCAGGGGGGAGGAGGGAGGGTGGGCAACAAACGGGAGGGGGGGTGGGGGGTTTGCGCTGACTAGGTTTCCTTACCCTTTAAGGCCCCACCCTTCCCAGCTATAGTCAGGTGATCCCACTGGTGTCTAATAAAAGGGCAGCCAAGTTTGGGAGTTTTAACCTTGAAAGCAGTTAGTAAGTTGCAGGTAAAACTTAGTCCCTGTGTAAAATGTATAATGAAGCAATAGAATTCTTAATGAATCAGATGAAAATTGAGCGTAGGTATGGCCAGAGACCTGTTGAACATTTATTATGTTTTTCTAAAAAATGTTTGGATACAGAATGCTTTGTGTACCCTTTTTTGAATGTTGTTTATATGTTCTCTTATTGTATCCCTAATCTTTCTATTTGTCTTACCTATATATTGGAGGCCACATGGGCACTCCAACATATAGATAACATTCATAGTGTCACATTTAATTAGATTTTGAATCCGAAAAGGTCTCTTTTGTAGCAAAACTTTATAGTATATTTTTTTTTACTTAATCTACATGATTTACATAAACTACAAGGATTTTCTCTAATTCCTTATCTAGGCTGAGCACATTCCAATGTTTTTCTATTATGTTTTTAATTTCCCTATCTTTTGGATTGTATTGTGTTAAAAAACATATATTAAAGTTATTTATGTTATCACACTGATTTATAAATGCTCTTTAAGCACTGAAGGTGTGTGTTTGGATTGAGAACGCTGCACTAAATTTTTTTCTGGTTTTCCCCCCAAAAAAACTAATTTGAGGAATACAGCAATCCCCTTTTGGAATTGGATTTTGAAGGTGTAAGAGATCCTACTGGATTATTTGGACTGTGGTACACTAGGTTTGGGACTCATTGGTATTTACTGTATATCTAATAATAGAAAGGCTAGATTGGACTTTGCTAAAAAAACATTTAAAAAAATCCAGCACAGTACTGGAAAAACATTCTTTGGACAGATGAAACCAAGATCAACCTCTACCAGAATGATGGCAAGATAAAAGTATGTAGAAGGCATGGAACAGCTCATGATCCAAAGCAAACCACATCATCTATAAAACATGGTGGAGGCAGTGTGATGGCTTGGGCGTGCATGGCTGCCAGTGCCACTGGGACACTAGTGTTTATCCATGATGTGACACAGGACAGAAGCACCCAAATGAATTCTGAGGTGTTCAGAGACATACTGTCTGCTCAAATCCAGCTAAACGCAGTCAAACTGATTGTGTGGTGGTTTCATAATGACCTAAAACATACAACCAAAGCAACTCAGGAGTTTATTAAAGCAAAGAAGTGGATTATTCTTTTATATCTTGAACGTCAGTCACCTGATCTGAACCCAAATGAACATACATTTCACTTGTTGAAGACTAAACTTCGGACAGAAAGGCCCACAAACAAACAGCAACTAAAGCTGGTGCAGTAAATTCCTGAGCATTAAAAAGCAGGAAACCCAGAATCTGGTGATGTCCATGAGTTCAAGAGTTCAGGCTGTCATTGCCAGCAAAGGGTTTTCAACCAAGTATTAGAAATGAACATTTTATTTTCAGTTTTTTAATTTGTCCAATTTCCTTTTAGCCCCTGAAATGAAGTAATTGTGTTATAAAAAAGGCTTTAGTTCCTCACATTTTTATACAATCTTTTTGTTCAACCCACTGAATTAAAGCTGAAAGTCTGCAGTTCAACTGCATCTGAGTTGTTTTATTTAAAATTCATTGCAGTAATGTGCAGAACCAAAATTAGAAAAAAGTTGTCTCTGTCCAAAGATTTATGGACCTAACTGTATTTCCCATTTAGAGCAACTCCCAGAGGAGTGGCAACTTAAATTAAGTATTTCTGAGATTAATTTAGGTCAAAGCTTTAATTATTCGTATATTTCTTTAGAATGCTTTTATGTTACTGTTTCAGATTCAGGCTGACTTCTGCATGATTATCGGGTGCGGGTGGTGGAGCGGTGGAATAGGGTCGGGTGTGGGTTAACTTTTTTACATCACTACAGTCTAGGGATGCACCAAATCCATGTTTTAGGATTTGACTGAATCCAGAAGCCTTTATGCAGGATTTGTCTGAATCCTGAACCATTTTCAAACCTAATTAGGTTTATGGCAGGAATAAGCACTTCAGTAGGTGCATACAAGTTACAAACAAGTACAGAGGAGCCAGTACAGTCAGACACACAAAGGGGCGGATTTATCAAGGGTCGAAGTGAAATCGAGGGAATTTTCGAAGATAAAAAATTCGAAATTCGAAGTAATTTTTGGATACTTCGACCATCGAATATACTACTACGAGTTCAACCTTCGATTCAAAGTAAAATCGTTCGACTATTCCATAAACAAAGTACTGTCTCTTTAAAAAAACTTCGACTTCAATACTTCGCCAACTTAAACCTGTCGAATTGCTGTTTAGCCTATGGGGGACCTCCTGATTTTTTGGGAAAATCGTACGATCGTACAATAAAATTGTTCAAATCGTTTGATTCGAAGTACGGTATACGATCGTATGATGTATAAAATCCTCCGACTTCGAATGTCGGAGGATTCCATTCAATGGTCGAATTTCAAAGTTTTTTCTTTTTCGAAATTCGACCCTTCATAAATCTCCCCCAAAGTGTATTCAACTTATACCTGATACTCTCTAATAATGAATGAAATGCAAAAATGTATTTTTGGTTCTGTCAGCTTTATATATAATAACCACCCTGGGAAAAATACTTCCCATAAGTAATTTCTGTTGAAATTGCTTCATAACCAAGCAGTAACTCTACACAGTCAGTGATAAGTAAGCTGTCTGCTTAATTGATTTTACTGATCCTGTATGTCCTTGACGGTGCCATACAAATTGATTTTCTTAAATTTATAAACAAGAAGCTGCTGAACAAGGACATCTAATCAGGCTATATGTTATCATACAGTATTAACAGCTAAGGTGACAAGTTTCTGATTTGGCTGCAGAGCTTGGTGCTGATTAGCTGTAACTTCCAGTCTGTATGGTGATTGGGCTACCATTCAACTGCTATTGGTAGATATTCTTCATTTAGAAGATGTACTCATTTCACTGGCCACAACTGTAAATTACTTGATATTATTAATTAAATTAAATATTAACTATAGAAATTCTAACAAATAACAATTATATTAATCCATAAATGTAATTGTAGACTGAATATTGTATGCTGAAGAAGTGCTACTGCTCCTGATAGCAAAGTTAATGAGATTGTTTCCAAAAATCTATATTCACTTCAAGTGAGTGCACTAGCTCATCAGCTTATTTGTTTCATAGAGCATGGTTATTGCAGTACCTAGTTATAAGCTGGTAAACAGATAAGCTTAAATGAATGTAAAGCATAACCTAGCAGAAACTCCTGTGAAAGTTTAGAACTAGGCTGTTGAAAAACTCTCAAGGAGAACCTCAAAACACAGAAAAACTATAAAACTATTTTTATTGTATCTGGTTTGTCACATCCCCTTGTCTTTATCCTGCATAGATGTCCATCACCCCTCCTTGCTCTTTGTAAATGAGCGCCAAGCATATCATGCGGTTTAGGTTAGGCTATGAATTGACCATTATAAAAGGGTAGGATACACTGTGGATACTGAGTTTTGACAATAGGTGGGGCATGATTTTTAATTCCCTTTTCCACATTTTCTTATATACACATTGAGCTTTATTTTCAAATGAATTCTGACATCTGGTTTGTATTAGGCCTTGAATGTAGAACAGAAGCTCTGTACATAAATAGTCACTTTGGAGGGGACCTATTTTCTCCCCTTTACAATGCAGTTCCTTTAAAAGCATTAGGCTTACCTGGAGCTCTTGAAATATTGTCAGACATTTGTGATCATTGCATATGGTGGTTCCTAGTAATTGAAAAATACTGTATTCCCTCATGCGTGGTAATAAAAAACTACAGTCGCTCACACATTATTATCCTTAACTCACAAATTAAAAGACTTATAGATTGAGGGTTATCAAAAGTGCAAAGTTTCCTACTGGTCTAATCACCTATAGAAAGCAATGAGATGGTAGCATTTTAAAAGCAAATGTCTTATTGGTTGTTATAGGTTAGTGCACCTCGGCAAACATATTGGGGAACTTCGACAGGAGCAAACTCATTACCACTACGTTACTTCATTAAAGTGCAAAGTTGCATCTCAGCAGCCGAACGCTGGTGAAATTTCGCTATCGTAATTTTGTTAGCACGAGCATTTCATATCAATCTTTTGCTATGGTTTATTTGACGCCTGCACCAAGTCGTCAGTGAAAGCCGTACTGAAACAAGGGGGAAAAGTCTTACTCTCATTTTATATGAAGATGATATTCTCCAGATTGAAGATTAAGAACACATTAAAATATTGAGATTAAATTGCTTTCATTCATGTCAAATTGGGGAAGTCCCTGGTCACATGTCCTATGACATTTTATTTTTAGCGCTGCTGGGAAAGGGCAAATGTGCCTGGACTTGGGGCCCTAAGCGACCAGTGTGCTTATGAGTTGTTCAGCTTCTTGCTGACCAACAATTATGATCCAGAGCCTGTTTGGTCCAGCACAAGCAGTCCACCAAAGGGACCTCATGCACAGGATCCGAAGGAGAATTCAGCAACTCTGAGGGGCCAAATATAACACCTGCACCTTTCAGAGGATGTAGAGCCACCTCAAAAGGAGGCAGTCAGAATATGTGATGCAGGTACTGCAAAAATACTTTATTTGACTTAAGGAAGGAAAGCTGCATAGCACAGCAGGAGGCAGAAGGGGACATGGAGGAGTAGCCCCAAGATCCTGCTCCAAAGAAAGAAAGACAGAAGGAGGAGGCAGAGGGAGTGCTACAGGAGGGAGAGCTGGAGAAGGCACATACTTCTGCCCCAGAGGCAGAACTGGAGGAGGGAGAGTTGGATATTGCAGAATGTAATTTTCCCCCCCATAGACATGTCTAGAACACTCTGTTGACAGCTACAGTAAAAACAAAGTGAAAGGCTGAAACCAAACCTGATTGTTATAGTTCAACTACAACAGTACAAGACGTTGCAACAAAGGAGTTTCCAGTTGTGAGTGCATTCATGCATGGGCAAATCCTGAACATATGTAAGTGACTCTTTACTTTAACAAAATTAAAAAAAACAAACAAAATTTGAACATTTGTGTCCCTAAATGTTTGTAGGAGGAGGGCAACCATCAGCATGTGTAAAATTTTGAATCATTATCAATGGTGTAGGTTATTACATACAAACAATTCAGAATACCTTTAAATATGTATAACTTGTAAAAATACAAATATGGAGATCTTGAGGAGTAACGACCACTCACCAGATCAAAAAGTCACCTGACGAATGTGAACGAATGCTAGCGACGGTCTTGTTCGCTAGCGAATTGTCCTCTAGGCCAGTTAGTGAATTGGCGATGTCCCTGCGGATGAGATTTCTGGCGAATTGTCGCTAGCAACGGCCACTTTGCCCTTCACTGAATATGCCCCATTGTCTTTTATATACATATGGGGCATGGTGCTAAACAGAGCTGGCCCAATTGCAAACAGCAACCAATCAAGTCTACTGCAATGCTTTGAGTTTCTTTGTTCTTTGCATACAGTATCTGTGTGTTATGAATAAGTGCTGTTTTGTACAGAGTCAATTTGCTGAGTAACACACTTAAAGAACTGCAAGTTTTGCATTTTTATTAAAGAAAAAATCAAAATGTAGTTACAGAGTGAAATGACAAGTCCAAGTTAAGGCAAAGGTTCTGGCTATGCAGCAAACAAAAACAAGTCCTTAAGACGGGCCAAAAGTTAAGGGCTGGCAGCATTCAAAAGTAAACCAGTAAACAGGCCGAAGGTCAGGACAGGCAGAAACCATGCAGAGTCAAATAATGGACTGAGGTAAAAACTGGGAGATCAGATAATGGTGAACAAGGGCAGGGCAGGAATAGGACTTAATGGACAGGAGCAGGGTCACAGGAACAGGATCAGGAACAAGTTTACAGGGACAAGGCTTCAAGATCGGGAACAAGATCAACTTGACACAAGGCTTGGATAAGGCAGGTTGGCCAATGATCCAGCATCGGGGCTGGGAAAATGGGCTTAAATAGCCCTTTTATAAGCAATTGCCCACAGCTGGAAAGTGGGTGTTAAGAAGAGAATATTGACCTGGAGGCAGAGCCACAGTTGATATTTTGCCAAGTTGACACCACACTGCCTCCTGCAGGAGGAGCAGTGGCAGATATATAAAACATCACATCACATTTTGTTTTAATCATTGATGAATGAATTATTTGTTAAAATTATCATTGAAGTGATAAGATCATTCACAGTGTGTCAAAATCTGCTTAGCATGGCCAGCTTTACTGTAGTGAATGATCAATAGTATCTGAAAAGTGCTTTATAAATATTAACTCTGTGTGTAAAGTATCTATATTATGTGTCCTTCTCAGTGATACCATTGGAGGAACATGCACATTGGATGCAGGCAAGAAGAGATTTCAATTGCAATTAGTGGCAAATCAGTTGGAAAACCCAAACCTAGAAAGACATTGTTCTTTAAGAATAAGCATTTGGGATGTTATACATTTCTGACTAAAAAAACACAACATTTAAATAGGTAATACAGTACCTCTTACAGAATTTAAGAATATTAGAATTAAAAGAGAAGTTACATTATCTAAAAAAATTTAAATTGTAAAATTTATGTTCAGGTGGGAACTTCAAAGTGAGGGTTATTATTCTATTTTAAATCAGTATAAGATCATAATAAACAGGAAATAATGAGCATGCAAATTACTGCTGTAGAATACATATAGATAATATGCTGCCATTAGTTCTAGCAATGCATTTTGCTACTGCTGTTGATTAAATACAATTGTCTGAACCTGCTTTTGCGCATAAACTTTTTTTTGCCAATGCAGTATAAAATATTAAAGGAATTCCTTTTGTTGTAATTGGCAGTTTATCTCAACTGTGAAACATCTGTCTCCTTATTAGTGAGATGCTGCTTTTCATTAAAAGTATAGCACCAGCATGCCAGTCCATGTCATGGTTTGCCAGTAGTGGATGCACATTCATCTCCAGAGACCTACTGTAACTCTCCCTTTCATTTGCTCACAAGTATGCCATTTGAAAAGGCTTCAACAGAATCTTGTTTTGGAACAACATAGTGTTGAAGAATTGCCAGTGCAGAGCTTTATATAAAGCAATGCAATAAGCATCTTTATGTATGACAAAATGAAATGTGTGTGTGTATATACAGTATATATACATATATATATATATAGTCCAGAAGTTCTTAACGCACACCGTAATGCATGATTCTGAGTTGATACCTGGGTGCTATCTTCAAGGGCAAAATTATCCAAATAACGAAAGAAAAAAGATGCACACCAGGGTTTGTGTACAAAAGATTAAAAATCCATATTTATTAGATTACATTAAAAAATTCGGCCAACGTTTCGGTCTGCTCCTAAGACCTTTATCAAGACCATATTTTTAGTACATCCACCATGTTTAAATAGCTAAAAACATGTGACTCACCCAATTGTGCACACCCCCGCAATCATGTGACCATAAAGAGTCCAACACCAGATAGGAAACAGGTATATGTGATTACTGCAAAGTATAAAAAACTTTTGTTACTTAAAAGTTGATACAAAGTAAAACAAAACATACAGACTGATCAATGTGGAAACTTTTGTCAGAGCTTAATGGCAACTATGTAGCTTATAAATCATATTTAGCGCTGATTTAGAAAGCATAGGAAAGAACAATATTCATTCAATCCTGTAGGGGCAACAGTGTTTAGTTTGCGGATCCAAAAGGTTTCACGCTGCAATAGCAATCTAGATCTGTCTCCACCTCGCTTCAGGGGTGGGATATGATCGATGGCAATAAATCTAAATGTGGGCAATCTATGACCTTTTTCTAAAAAATGTTTCGCCACAGGTTTGGTAGTATGGCCATCCCTGAAGGCTGTACTGATGGCAGAGCGGTGCCCGTCCATCCTTAGCCGCAATGTTTGGTCTGTTTTGCCTACGTAGGATAGCCCGCAGGGACACGTGATCAAATATATCACGTGAGTGGTGGTACATGAAATGTGATGTCTGATATTTAATCGTTTGCCAGTTTGGGGATGAAAAAATGATGTGCCCGGGCTCATATATCTACAGGATGTACAGTTTGGACATCTAAAACAACCGGGTTTCAGTGTACTCAACCAACCCCCTGGTTTTTTTGAATAGCACATTGTCGGATCACTCTTGACCAACAAGTCTCTTAGGTTTGTACCCCGTTTGTAAGACAACATTGGGGGTCCTGTTACCACTTGTCTTAAAGATTTATCAGCCTCAATGATTTTCCACTGATCACGTAAAAAATTACTGGCCACATCGGCACATGTGTTATAAGTGGTGGTAAAGGTAAGTCTAGGTTCCTTTTGTGGTGGCACACCTAGGTTCCTTTTGTGGTGGCACACCTACATCCGCTATCCTTTGTCTGGCGGTGGAAAGGGCCTGGTGTAGCAACCTATCCGGATAACCACGCTCACTAAAGCGGAGCCACATCTCCCCAAGTTGACATTCAGCCATATGTTTATCAGAATTGTTTCTCAGTACCCTACAAAATTGAGAAATCGGAAGGGATTTTTTCATTGGGGGTGGATGACAACTCTCATAATGAAGGAGTGTATTTTTGTCCGTCGGTTTTCTGAAAAGAGTAAAATCCAATTTATTGTTATACAGTTTCAATTCAATATCCAAAAATTGAATTGTATTGGGGTGTATTGTATAAGTAAATCTTACCGGACTATCCAATGCATTAAGCTCATTAACCATCTCAATGAATTCATCATGGGACCCACGCCCGATGATTAACATATCATCGATGTAGCGTTTAAAGAGAAACATCTTTTCGGCAAATCGTGGAACTATATGGCATTGCTCATAGTGGTGCATGAACAAATTAGCATATGCAGGCGCCATGGCCGCCCCCATCGCTGTCCCAGATGTTTGTAAATAAAAATTATTTTCGAATCGGAAATAATTTAGGGTTAATGACAATTCAAGTAGTTCTAATACAAAAGGAATAGGTGGACCAATGTATACTGTCGACTCCGAAAGAGCTTGTTCAATAGTAGCTAAACCTGCCATATGGGGAATGATGGTATACAGGCTTACCACATCCATAGTTGCCAACAGGTATGGCACATCCTGTGTAAAAGATACATTTTTAATGCAATCCAAAAGGTGAGGTGTATCACGTAAGTATGTAGGGGTAGCACAGACAACCGGTTGTAATAAACTATCCAAATAGATCCCTATTGGATGTAGTAGCGAATCGCGGCCAGAGACTATCGGGCGGCCAGGGGGCGAGGATAAGCTCTTATGTACCTTGGGTAGCGTGTATAGCACTGGGCATTTAGGGAAATTTTGTTTCAGAAAATCCCCAAGAGTGTTATCTATTATGTTCACATCTATGGACTTATCTATCACAGCATCCACTTTGGCTTTAAACTTATTGACCGGGTCACCGGTTAACTGTTTGTATACCACAGGGTCAGATAGCTGATTCATAATTTCAAGACGGTAGTCCTTGTAATTCATAATAACTATGCCCCCACCCTTGTCCGCAGGCCGTATCACAATATTAGTGTCAGACATTAGAGTCTTGATGGCCTCACGTTCTGCCCTAGTAATATTGTCATTCCGTACATTCATGGTACCCCGTGTGCCATCAAACATTTCAATTCCTTGTTTATACAACTTTATAGTGGGGTTAGTCAATGGAGGAGTAAATTGGCTTTTCAACTTTAAGGATGTAGTCGGAATGAAATTACTTGTTGTGTCCTTAAAGTACTCTTTAAGAGAAAGTGTGCGGCAAAATTTGAAACAATCAATTTCCCAATTGAAGTGGTCAAAATGGCAAGAGGGAACAAATGACAAACCTCTTCGTAGAAGGTGTAGCTCCGATGCTGTCAGCGAGTGTTGGGATAAATTAAAGATCGGCAATTCTAGTCCCTGTGCCGACCTCTGCCTCTTGTTGCCCCTCCGCGTGCGGCACTTCTTGTACGACCGCGACCTGTTGGTGGGCGATCCGTCATCTGAGTTGTGGTATCTAAAAAAATGGGAGCTACCGGGCGTGTGGTGCGATCGGCCTGTACTAGGCCCACTTGTGAATCTGTTGGCAGCGTGCTGTCATCACCCTCCGAATCGCCGGAGCTCACATCCACCGATCCCACCGGTTTGTTTAGCTTCCAGCGCGGTGTTCTCCTCTGGCGTGTGTAATATTGTGGCGGCTGGCGCTCTCCACTGAGCCATCTGTACACCCGATGTGTCGCATAATCCTCATTCACTCGGCGGAGCTTCTCGCGTTTAAAACGCAGGAGATCCTGTTTGTAGGCCTCCACCTTTTCACCGATCCGGATCATCAGTTCACAGTCAGTCACGCTCTTCAACAGATTGGCGTGTTCAGTTTCAAACGCAGCTAATGATTTGCGCACCTTAGTCAACTCGCCGGACACTTCCTCTACAACCAGGATCATCAAATCGAACGAACATCTGTTTAACACCCCAATCCACTTCTTACAGAAGTCGGGGTTAGTCCTGCCGATCGTCGGGATATTGTGTATACGGAACCCACGAGGTATTCGTTTAGACCGGTAGTAGTCAGACAAGAATAGGCCATGTAAGTCCAAATCTGTCTCCCGTTTCTTCAGGCGTTCCCATTCCAAACCAATATCTTTGTTACTTATTTTGAATGGAACATCAGTATGGCTTTGTTGCCACAGGACACGATCCGCATCAGCTTCTGTGATGTGCCACGTTTCCGCATAGTCTGTAGTAAAACATGCTTGATCTGGGTAGTCCTCCATTTTACAATCAGGAGTACTTGTCTTTAGCAGTATCTTATGTTGAATAAACTTAGTAAAAAATCAAAAAATAATTATACAACAAATTTAAATCGGGTGCTGAAAAGAATATCTTGCCAAGGTATTAAATTATATATAGTCCTGAAGTTCTTAACGCACACCGTAATGCATGATTCTGAGTTGATACCTGGGTGCTATCTTCAAGGGCAAAATTATCCAAATAACGAAAGAAAAAAGATGCACACCAGGGTTTGTGTACAAAAGATTAAAAATCCATATTTATTAGATTACATTAAAAAATTCGGCCAACGTTTCGGTCTGCTCCTAAGACCTTTATCAAGACCATATTTTTAGTACATCCACCATGTTTAAATAGCTAAAAACATGTGACTCACCCAATTGTGCACACCCCCGCAATCATGTGACCATAAAGAGTCCAACACCAGATAGGAAACAGGTATATGTGATTACTGCAAAGTATAAAAAACTTTTGTTACTTAAAAGTTGATACAAAGTAAAACAAAACATACAGACTGATCAATGTGGAAACTTTTGTCAGAGCTTAATGGCAACTATGTAGCTTATAAATCATATTTAGCGCTGATTTAGAAAGCATAGGAAAGAACAATATTCATTCAATCCTGTAGGGGCAACAGTGTTTGTAGCTCCCATTTTTTTAGATACCACAACTCAGATGACGGATCGCCCACCAACAGGTCGCGGTCGTACAAGAAGTGCCGCACGCGGAGGGGCAACAAGAGGCAGAGGTCGGCACAGGGACTAGAATTGCCGATCTTTAATTTATCCCAACACTCGCTGACAGCATCGGAGCTACACCTTCTACGAAGAGGTTTGTCATTTGTTCCCTCTTGCCATTTTGACCACTTCAATTGGGAAATTGATTGTTTCAAATTTTGCCGCACACTTTCTCTTAAAGAGTACTTTAAGGACACAACAAGTAATTTCATTCCGACTACATCCTTAAAGTTGAAAAGCCAATTTACTCCTCCATTGACTAACCCCACTATAAAGTTGTATAAACAAGGAATTGAAATGTTTGATGGCACACGGGGTACCATGAATGTACGGAATGACAATATTACTAGGGCAGAACGTGAGGCCATCAAGACTCTAATGTCTGACACTAATATTGTGATACGGCCTGCGGACAAGGGTGGGGGCATAGTTATTATGAATTACAAGGACTACCGTCTTGAAATTATGAATCAGCTATCTGACCCTGTGGTATACAAACAGTTAACCGGTGACCCGGTCAATAAGTTTAAAGCCAAAGTGGATGCTGTGATAGATAAGTCCATAGATGTGAACATAATAGATAACACTCTTGGGGATTTTCTGAAACAAAATTTCCCTAAATGCCCAGTGCTATACACGCTACCCAAGGTACATAAGAGCTTATCCTCGCCCCCTGGCCGCCCGATAGTCTCTGGCCGCGATTCGCTACTACATCCAATAGGGATCTATTTGGATAGTTTATTACAACCGGTTGTCTGTGCTACCCCTACATACTTACGTGATACACCTCACCTTTTGGATTGCATTAAAAATGTATCTTTTACACAGGATGTGCCATACCTGTTGGCAACTATGGATGTGGTAAGCCTGTATACCATCATTCCCCATATGGCAGGTTTAGCTACTATTGAACAAGCTCTTTCGGAGTCGACAGTATACATTGGTCCACCTATTCCTTTTGTATTAGAACTACTTGAATTGTCATTAACCCTAAATTATTTCCGATTCGAAAATAATTTTTATTTACAAACATCTGGGACAGCGATGGGGGCGGCCATGGCGCCTGCATATGCTAATTTGTTCATGCACCACTATGAGCAATGCCATATAGTTCCACGATTTGCCGAAAAGATGTTTCTCTTTAAACGCTACATCGATGATATGTTAATCATCGGGCGTGGGTCCCATGATGAATTCATTGAGATGGTTAATGAGCTTAATGCATTGGATAGTCCGGTAAGATTTACTTATACAATACACCCCAATACAATTCAATTTTTGGATATTGAATTGAAACTGTATAACAATAAATTGGATTTTACTCTTTTCAGAAAACCGACGGACAAAAATACACTCCTTCATTATGAGAGTTGTCATCCACCCCCCAATGAAAAAATCCCTTCCGATTTCTCAATTTTGTAGGGTACTGAGAAACAATTCTGATAAACATATGGCTGAATGTCAACTTGGGGAGATGTGGCTCCGCTTTAGTGAGCGTGGTTATCCGGATAGGTTGCTACACCAGGCCCTTTCCACCGCCAGACAAAGGATAGCGGATGTAGGTGTGCCACCACAAAAGGAACCTAGGTGTGCCACCACAAAAGGAACCTAGACTTACCTTTACCACCACTTATAACACATGTGCCGATGTGGCCAGTAATTTTTTACGTGATCAGTGGAAAATCATTGAGGCTGATAAATCTTTAAGACAAGTGGTAACAGGACCCCCAATGTTGTCTTACAAACGGGGTACAAACCTAAGAGACTTGTTGGTCAAGAGTGATCCGACAATGTGCTATTCAAAAAAACCAGGGGGTTGGTTGAGTACACTGAAACCCGGTTGTTTTAGATGTCCAAACTGTACATCCTGTAGATATATGAGCCCGGGCACATCATTTTTTCATCCCCAAACTGGCAAACGATTAAATATCAGACATCACATTTCATGTACCACCACTCACGTGATATATTTGATCACGTGTCCCTGCGGGCTATCCTACGTAGGCAAAACAGACCAAACATTGCGGCTAAGGATGGACGGGCACCGCTCTGCCATCAGTACAGCCTTCAGGGATGGCCATACTACCAAACCTGTGGCGAAACATTTTTTAGAAAAAGGTCATAGATTGCCCACATTTAGATTTATTGCCATCGATCATATCCCACCCCTGAAGCGAGGTGGAGACAGATCTAGATTGCTATTGCAGCGTGAAACCTTTTGGATCCGCAAACTAAACACTGTTGCCCCTACAGGATTGAATGAATATTGTTCTTTCCTATGCTTTCTAAATCAGCGCTAAATATGATTTATAAGCTACATAGTTGCCATTAAGCTCTGACAAAAGTTTCCACATTGATCAGTCTGTATGTTTTGTTTTACTTTGTATCAACTTTTAAGTAACAAAAGTTTTTTATACTTTGCAGTAATCACATATACCTGTTTCCTATCTGGTGTTGGACTCTTTATGGTCACATGATTGCGGGGGTGTGCACAATTGGGTGAGTCACATGTTTTTAGCTATTTAAACATGGTGGATGTACTAAAAATATGGTCTTGATAAAGGTCTTAGGAGCAGACCGAAACGTTGGCCGAATTTTTTAATGTAATCTAATAAATATGGATTTTTAATCTTTTGTACACAAACCCTGGTGTGCATCTTTTTTCTTTCGTTATTTATATATATATATATATATATATATATATATATATATATATATATATATATATATATATATATATATATATATAAAATTTGTCTTGGCATTTCAGTGATTTGATAAAATCATTACCATAAAGGAGACAGCTTTGGTTTACTGCCCAGGGCTTCCCTACTTAGCAGTCCATCTATCTACTTCAATTCTTATCCTATTAAACATGTACTGCAACAGCACAGCAGCATTTCAGTGGATTTTATTTGAGCAGATCATATTCATATTCCATGATCATATTAAAGCATGAGGCTGAAGGGTGAGTGCATTTATTATAAGACACGTTTTAGTGAGTCACGTGACAGATTACATTCTTAAGTACAGATGAAAGCTGATGACATCACTAAGCACAATTTATAAGACTACAATTTAAATAATGTTTTGTATTATATAAATATATATTATGGGTCAACTATTGCTAAACAAGGCTGTCAGATTTATACTTGTCTCCTTTATGATAATGGTTTGTCAAGTGATAGATGTAAAACCCAAATCAGTTACACTGTACAATATTTTTATACCATATTTGTCATGAATGTTATATTCTACACTGAAAAAGGCAAAATAAATAACTGCTGGGGATTAAATTTGTGTAGTTTAAGTTATCGACTTTCAGCTGTTCACAAGTGTGCAAGTTGTTTACAGAGAAAAGCACAAAGTACATACCTATACATAGTATAGAACTACATGCATGGCATTTCTCTTAAAGGGGAACTATCATCATCAAAATGTTGTTTTTGAAATAATGAAGTTTTTCTTCACTTTTCCTCTCTCAGCATCTATTTCTCTTCATTCTGTCTTCTTCCAGGAGTTGGGTGTCAGAATTGATTGACAGCTAGATTCAATATATCTTTTTTTGGGGGGGGGGCTCCTTTTCTAGCAGTTATGTTAGAGCTAACTGAAATAACTGACTCCAGCACAAACAAAATCTAACAAAATAACAGAGTTTGGCATAAATCCTGCATGTACAGATTGAGATATCAGACACCTACATGAAGAGTGAATGAAGAGAGTGAATAGAGAAGGATTGCATTTTCAATTTCATGATAGTTCCCCTTTAAGCTTTGACTGGTTTCAGTAAACAAGAAAGACATCTCCCCTACTGAGTGGGATAGGCTTGGGCTCTCTGTGAAGATCTACCCAGGGTATGACTATTTGAAGTCCCTAATTATAAGAAATAATACCTCCCCTTAAGAGGATGTATAATAATGGCATAATTTGCAATTGTGCCATGTACTGGTTGGGATCATAAGATCATTATTAAGATTAGATTTCTTCTTTATAACAGATACAAAGTTACACTGTTAATAATCAACAAGTTGCTGTTAAATGTTTTTTTGAACTGAACTGAATTAGCTATTATCAGTTGTTGCTTATATTTATATTATGCTACGGGTAGCTATAATAATTAAGGATCTCCAATTAGATTAAAATTCCAAGGCTGAGAGCTGAGGAACAAAAATTGCCTTAAAGTGGACCTGTCACCCAGACATAAAAACCTGTATAATAAAAGTCCTTTTCAAATTTGCCTACCAAGATATGTGCTGGCAGGCAAGTGTACTAAGCGCCAAGAATGTGTTACATATGTTCTGCGCTTTTAAAAGGACTACCACTTACAGCAGAGGACACAACCCCCTAGGCAATGAGCCAAGGGGGCTTCCAGGCTGCGTCACAGGAACCGACTTTTACCTCTTCCATGCAGGACCTCACTTTCTGCTGCCCGGGGTCTGTGATCCTGGGGCCCGCAATGCTGCCAAGGACCACCCTGCACACATTTACACACACACTACACATTTTACTAAAGTTAGCTTTTTTGTTTTGCCTTTCACACACATACTATGTTTTTTACGGTTCTTTTTTTTTTTTTTTTTAGTTCTTCATTTTATAATTTTGCCTCATGTTTCTCCCCTAAAACTGTTTATTTCACAGCCTGATTACTGGATCAAGTAATCTGAATGCTAACCATGCTGTTGGATCATTTATTTTTTTATTTCATTGATCTGCCTAATTGTATTTGATTTTTGTGATTTTATTGCAGTTTTATGCTTGCATTGTAGTTCGTTATGTTTATTTTAGCATTGCTTTGCAGTTTCATAGTTTGGAGTAGAAAGGCATTTTTAGAAATGTTGTATTAGACAGAATGTGCAATTTCCAAAAATATATTGTTTTTGGGGGTCTTTGTACTGTTAGATGGTCTTGCGGCACATAATATGCAGTCTGGTGTCTTTGTTTACAGAAGGTGAATTGGGGTCATTTGGGGTCTGTATGTGCCATCCATTTGGTATATCTATGCATATTGGGCATCAAACTGTTCAGTAGGCCCTTGGTGTTCATATTTAGGGTGGTCTACCAATGTATGTAAGAGATTGGGTGAGATAAATGCAGCAAATTGAAATATTTTTAGGCGTTTACAGAAAGGTCATAAAAAAATGTAAGAAAGACAAAATTACCAATATTGGATTCGTCAGAATGTGTACTTTCTAAAAATATATGGTTTTCAGGGGTCAACATAATTTTTTTTTAGATTTTACCAAACATAAATCTAGCAGTGTTTATAAATAAGGGTAAATGTAAGTCATCAAATAAGTATGCACAAGGTAGATTTTGGGGTCGTTACATGCCATGCACTTTGTTAAACCTATGTACGTTTGGTATCAAACTGTTCAGCGGACCCCTGGCTTTCATATTATTTTTGTTCTTTTATCTGGTTAACTAATGATATGTGGGAGATAAGATGCTGTGATTATGAATACTAAGACTAAAATAAACAAGATTTAAATACTGTAGTTTATATAGTGTAAGTGAAGTTTATTTTGCATGACATCATATTATAGGATTTTGAACTATTTCTTCGGATGCCACAGGCTTCATCATGCTAAAAGTCATTTTAAGGGGAAGTACCCCTTTAAGAGGCAAATATAATTTTTATTCTCATACAACCAAACCAATGCAGGTATGGGGTGGGGAAGGGTTGTGATGGACACAAATTTCAGGATGTCTAACAATTCTCAGTAGACTGGCATTCGTTTTAATGAGGCTTAATGGCAGATGATTTCACTCTAAGTAATTTTAATACTAAATACAATTGGCTGTAATACAGTGGCAGGAAGAGCATTTCTTAGATATACTAAATCTTGTATGATCTACAATTTTTTTCTTCTTTTAATTATATTTTGCACCAATGGATCAAAATGTGGAAAAACACCCATCAGATTTTAGTGTCAAAATATGAGAGTTTGCATTTTGGTGCAGCTATCCACTGCATGTGGCTGCACCCGGCCAATGCAATGGATCCAGGTGCAGGCAAGCTAAGGGTGCTCTTTAGTGTAGGGAACAGTTTCCCTGGAAAACTCTGGCTTTTCGTGAAAAAAAAAAAAAAAGGTCAATGGCAGTATTAGAATTTTGCCATACATTTCATTTTACCAGAAAAACTGCAGGATTTATTTATGCCAGAATTTTTCCACCATGAAAAACACAGGAACAAAAATGTCCATTAACACTAATGCATTTAATGCATAAAATAGAAAAAAATGCCCACTGACCTCCTTTCCAGCTGATACCAGCTCAATAAGGGAGTAACAAAACATTTAAGCTACAGTATTGCATTTGTGATATTATAACATTATTTCTGAAACTGATCCCTAAAATATATTATTTGACACTCACAATTAAAAATGTTATTATCTTTTCTTCCTGTAAACAAAAGAGTATTTTTGGGCAAATTAGGGTTTACATAAAAAGAGTTTCCTTTTTTCTGTTTGTATTCATAGCAGGGAGAAATAGAATAGTTATTCGAATAATTGTGTATCTAGCCAGTACTTGTCTTAAATTAATGAAAGGCAAAACATAATTATGTTCCAAAGAGAATCAACATGAACTATAAATGAAGTCATTTCTTATTAATATCTCTCTGTAGCAAAAATCTCCTTGAGCCTTTTTCATAATTGTAATTATGTGAGCAATGCTGGCTAATTATTTATGGAATAATGGCTAATTAATAGCTGCAGCAAAGGTTCTAAATCTGTACAAATGCAATGAAGACCGATTGTCTCATTGAGAAGACTGTGTTCACCCTCTGGATATACTCTGGCCCTACTGAAAGGTTGTGCGCGCAGAAGTTGTATAAATGAAAACTAAAAATATTTACACAAATGTGAACAGAGCTAGAAAAACTTACAGGCTTCATTTGCCTATATGTACCATGCAATAAAGGATGGCTGTATTTCCAGGTAAAGAAATACAGAATGCCACTCTAAAGGTCTGGCCACACGGGCAGATTCAGGGGGATTACTTGCCAGGCGACAAATCTCTTCTTCGTGGCGACTAATCTCCCCAATCTGCCTTCCCCAGCCTTCTGCCGGCTAAAATGAAAATCGCCTGGGGGCAGGCACTCAGAGCACTTTGTTTTCCGAAGTAGCCGGAAGTTTCCTCGTGAGGCAATCATGGGTGACTTCAGAAAACGAAATGCTCCGAGTGCCTGCCCCCAGGCAATTTTCATTTTAGCCGGTGGAAGGCAGGGGAAAGCAGATCGAGGAGATGTCACCTGGCAACTAATCTCCCCGAATCTGCCCGTGTGGCCAGACTCTAAAGCTACGCGACGATTCTTCTTGCAGTACGACCGATTTTAGGGAAGCCCGACCAATCCTTCGAAATTATCGTGCAGTTAGTGGTATTCGAACGATCGTACATCTTACGATTTTTCAGCCGACATTTGTCGGGAAATTGATCGGCCAGGTCAAAAAATCTTTGTCAGTCCCAGTGCAATCTATCTGTTTGCAGGGCCAAGCAGGCAGCTCCCCTTTGTTTTCCTGGCAAATTGGTCTTTTTAGTTGATGGTCAATTCGTACGATTGTTCTGAGAAGATCGTGGTCTCACGATCAGGATCTGATCTTTTAAAAATCTCAACATCTATGACCAGCTTTAGTGCCTGAAGTTTCTTCTCAGCAACTTTTGCAGCCCTCACCCTAATCTGGAGGGGGAAAGGGTAACTCTTGTTAACAAAACTATCCCACTATCCCTGGTTGGATGCTAACCCAACCCTCAATCTTCCTGGGGAATCAGTGTAAAGGTGGCCATTAACACACAGATAATATCGTGCAAAACAAAGTTTCTGTGCGTGTATGGCACGAGACGAGCGGACTGATATTGGCAGAAGACAAGGATATCAGTCGGCTTGTCCATCGGGCAGGTCAGAAAATCTGATTGTGGCATCCGAACATCAACCTACTGAACGGACAGGTAGAATTCTATTGTTTCTACCTGTATATCTGACAATTCAGCTCTAGTAATAATGAATTACATTAATGAAACAAAGGCTGTACTTTCTCCAGTTATGTGCCCCTTGAAGATCATGTACTCTGATGAAGTGCTCTGGGCACGAAAGGCATAGGCTGAACTGCACTATTGTATGCCACTGTATGTCAAGCTGTTTGCTTTAATAAAGCCACATTGGATGAAGCAACATACGCCTCCTACTTTTTCCAGCTGAGGGCCGCAGTACTGAACTCATCCTGTCCTGTGTAGAGTTGGGAGTGTATGCACCTACTGGAGGGGAGACGTGCTTCGAAGACGCTGAACTGGTGAGCTACGCTTCCTACATTCTCCTTATTATTTGTTACTCTTAAACAGCAGACAGGGAAACTATATTACACAGAACTTGTCTATTTCAGAAATAATCCTGAGGTTATTTGAATACCAGTACTTGTGAAGATGTCCCAAAAGAAAGAACTGGAAAGAGCAGTTTTCATTTAAACACTAAATAGATTAACTGGGCCTGAAACTTCTGTGAAAAAACTTTCAACTATATTGGGAACAAAAATCTCTTTTGAAGATATGTTTATTTATTACAAGCTGCACATAGCATTAACAATAGTTTTAGCCATGATATGTTATTGACTGCATTAATTAAAACCTTTTACTTCATGTTCAGTTTATTTTGGATTATTTTGGATTTTCAAACAATTTAAAAATATTCATAAACGCCATTGATGCAGAAATGTTACAACGGACATTGGCACTATCATTCAGCATGTTCATCTTTAACAACCCAATTTTGACTGCATCCAGTATTGGGGCTAACTGCTTAAAAAATAATTCTGAATGATAATCTTGTATACAGTGCAGCCATACCAGCAGTAGTTCTAGCAGCTGCCATGTTTTACAGTACATGAACATGCTTAAACAGCATAGTGCTTTCAGTTCAAACAGATATCCATTCTCAGAGTCATCACAAAATCAAAATCTGACTTGTGGTCTGTAGTGCATCTGCTTTGTAGCATTATTACTCATTCCAGTTTTTAGTATCCATTTGGACTTCATCCTTTGCACATACTGCATATCACGCCCACGCTGAACGATGGAACCTTTGGAATGGAAACAATTTGTAATGAACAACCTCATAAAGATATAATGTGACTACAATGGAAAAGAGAAATGCAATACATCAGTGGTATGAAACCTGCTTTACTTCCAATAATGTGCTTTTTTTCAGGATAGGAAACTTTGAATGCAAGTGGTTCAGCAAGTAAAGGAGTTACATAGATTATTATATGCTACTGATGGAGCCAGCTGTGCTTTTTGTTTAAAGACTATCCTGAAAACAGTATAAGGTTTTGAAAAGCAGAACAAGAAAATCCAAACCATCACTAACTCTTTAACACATTAGAATTGTAATTCTAACCAAGTAAATTTAACCATAGTAATTGTATAAAGAAGCATTACATGTAAGGGATCACTACCTGTCAGGTATAATCAACCTTTCTTATTGTGCACTCAATTTGGCATGCGCAAAGAGCTGCTCATTTCAGTTAAACGTTTATTTAGTACTTTGCACCTATATGCACTTGATACAGGATAAGCAGAAAACCCTTAAGATTTTCTTCTGAGCAATATTCTCTCTTAGTAGGATTTAGGTATCTCATTAAGTGATCAGAAGCTTTGACAGCTCAGCCTACAGAAACGCACATTTATTTATATACTGAAAAACAGCAGACAGTACTCAGATTTGTTGCTCGCCTGTATGAGCATGTTCCTTAGTGTCTGAAAAGTGGTAATGCCCTATTTCCCGAATAGGAAATGTATGGAGGATAACCCTGTGTCCTGACCTTCTTATAGATTTCATTCAACTGTTGGTTCCTACTATCAGGCTCACTAACTATCTTTTCAACTAGTGAAAATAGGAATAGAATTTTTAATATGATTAGGGTGTAACTAACAACTGATTCCTGTCAGTCGGTTTCGATTATAGCCCCATATTGAATCTATTCAAACCCTTAGTAATCTTCACGTCCCAAAATTGTATAGACTCAACATCCACGTGTAATGTATAAATAATGTTTGGGAGCATTCCATTTAGGTCTTATTGGAATCGCGATAAGGAATCAACGCCGCCTCACCATAAAATGAACACATCATTGATGTAGCGCCACCATACCACACAGTGGTCAGTGAACGATACATGTCGATATATATGTTCCTCCTCTTGCCTGAGCATAAAGGAGTTGGCAAATGAAGGGGTGACGTTTGAACCCACCGAGGTCCCTGTAACTACAAATAAAAATCACTCTTAAACCTAAAATAGTTCTCCACTAGGATGATCTCCAAAAGTTTCAGTAAAAAAGTTAATTTCAGTTTTTCCATACAAATGACTTGCCCTCTATAGCTTGGCACTAGCTTCGACTCCATCCCTATTTGGTATAAATGTGTATGATGAGGAGACATCCAATGTCCCCAACACTATACTATCCCAATTGTCAATCTGAACTGCATTCGGTTTCTTGTAAAAATGACTTTGGTCCCTAATATAGGAGATTCCTTGTTGAACCAATGGCACAAGGGAAAGTTGTGCTCACCACTAATTTTTAAATAACATTTAGCAGGATTGCAATAAGGCTGTGTCATAGAGACAAATATAAGAATTCCTCTGTATTCAACTCATTAACAATATTTTTAAGACATTAAGACATTTTGTGCCATAAGGTGGCCATAGACGTTACAATTATGATCTTTCCAAGAAAGATTGTTCATTTCAATACACGTGTGTAGAGCTGAATCATCAGATACACAGGTAGAAACAATAGTATTCTACCTGTATCTGAAGATTCAGCACTAACAATGGTTGATGTTCGAGGGCCATCAAAGGAGCCAGATCAAAATTTTCGGGCCAGCCCGATTGACACGCTGACCAATATCAGTTGTCTCCCACAATACACGCACCAAATATTGTACCAAAATTTTTCTGAACAATATTATCGGTGTGTCTATTGCCACCTTAAAGCTATCAAAAAATGCCTTGCCCTTTAAGCTGGCAAACTACGTTAAAGTCATCCTGTATCTGGCCATTCCTACACTCAAATTTGCATCTGATTCATTACGAATTATATTGCTTCATTATACATTTTACACAGGGACTAAGTTTTACCTGCAACTTACTTGCTCTTTTCAAGGTTAAAATTCCCAAACTTGGTTGCCCTTTTATTGGCCACCAGTGGGATCACCTGACTATAGTTGGAAAGGGTGGGAGCTACAACATGGAGCTCACCACAGCTCCTGTATAAATGATAACAAACAAGGGAAAGTTGTGCTCAGCACTAATTCTTAAAAATATTAAGCAGGGTGCAATGAGGCTGCGACCACAAAATTTATACAGACAAATACAAGAGTCCTCTGCACTCAACCCATTAATACTATATTTAAAGCATTGGGACATTTTGTGCCTTAAGATACCAAAAAATGCCTTACCTCGTTTGTCCATATATTGTTATATATTTAAGATGGTCAACTACGTCAAAGTCATCCCTGGTATGGCCAGTCCTACACTCAACTTTAATCTGATTATTTAAGAATTATACTGCTTCATTATACATTATACTGCTTCATTATACATTATTATTAATAACAGGTATTAAAGCGCCAATATTCCAGAGAGCTGACAATGTATTATTACTTTCCAATTGCAAATTTGCTTTCGTATATGTTGCCTATCATAGATCCTGAATTTTATGGCGTCGGCTGTCAGTGACATGGCAGCCAGCACTGCATATTTGACATTTCCAGGTATTTTAAGTTTCTATGTTTGAGCCATTAAGGTGTCAAAGCAGGTGTTACTGAAATGGTGAGGGCTAGTCTAAAATACAATTGTGTCCAATGCAAAATGTCTGATTCTATAAATCAGACATCATCAGTAAGGTGAAGTATTAGATTAGTTTCAATTCTGTAAATAATGAAAATAGATAACTTACCCGTCCCACCTGTCCATCCTAGAGCCTTGTATTGCTGCAATAAACGTCCCACAGATTTTTGGTTTTTGGAAACCACCACTTCCCTGGATATTCCAAATTTTTGCTTGTAATATCTCATCAGTGAACGATGCCCTATTCGAGAACCTGGATACAGAAATATGACATGCAGAATTTAAACCAAACCTCGATCGTCCTACATTTTAGTTTTTTTGTTAGATTCCAGAGTTGCCATGAACATGAAAAAAAAACCAAGTAACTTTCTTGAATGGGGTCACTTATATGCCTATATATTTTTACATGGGACAGTGAACCACTTTTTAAAATATCAATATGATAGTTGGCGAGTTGTGCTATACTATGCCACTGGAACCACAATTCCCATTTAGTAAAACAGGAATTTTGATTTGTTATTCTCTGTGAGAGGACTGTAGCAAGCGACATATTGCTAAACGCAACTAAAATTTAAGTGAAAAGTGACCATTTTTAGCCAGTAGGTTCACATTCCATGTGCCTTACCTGAGGGCAATATCAACTCCATAGCGTCATCATCATATTCTAGAGTTTTATCAGATCCTTCTTTTTCAGTCATCTCTATATCTTCTCCTTCTCTGTGGTCAGGATAGCTGGACCTGTTAAATATAAAACATGAGTTTAATGAAATAGGAGTTAAAGGAACAGTAACACCAAAAAATTTATTGTTGCCCTGCACTGGTAAAACTGATCTGTTTGCTTCAGAAACACTACTATAGTTCATATAAACAAGCTACTGTGGAGCAATGGCGGAAATTGAAAAACGACTATATGGCACAGGTTAACTAATGGATAACAGATAACACCATTAGACAGACAGAGCTTATCTGCTATCTATGCTGTGTAACTTGAGCCTTTTCTCCTTTGAATGGTTGCGCCCATTGCTACACAGCGGATTATTTATATAAACAATAATAGTGTTTCTTAAGCAAACACAGCAGTTTTACCAGTGCAGGGCAACACTGCATTATATATATTTTTTTTTAAACTTCTCTTTATTTTTCACGGTATATCTCCATACAAAATAAAGGCATATATTGTACATTACAATCGTATTGTCTCATCACAAAATGTCATAAGATACAGCAGTATCACATGTACAATCAATACCTGAGAATACAGTACAACTATTAACTAGGTCAACAAGGTCATTTAGAGCAACCAGGTCACCAGGTATGTCCGCCTATTACAGATTGTGGTCAAATCAACCCAAATTCACTCAACCCTCCAGAGTCATGAGGTAGCCCGCGGGGCCGGGTTTCGGAAAGACTGCCAGACAGACCATATTTTATCGAACTTCAAGTAATTGTGTTCGTTCTTGGCTGCCATCAACTCCATACTAGCCCTGTAATCAACTGACACTGCATTATATTTTCATTACTTTAAAACACTTATTTTTTTACGTTACTGTTCCTTTAACTAAAACAAGATTTAATGTTGTTATGATATTCCTCAGTTATTCCAAGCATTACTAACACCTTTAAAGGAAAATAAAGTGTTTTAACGTAATGTAAATATAATGTAGTGTTATGCTGCACTGGTAAAATTGTTGTGTTTGCTTCAGAAAGACTACTATAGTTTATATAAACAAGCTGCTGTGTGGTCATTGGGGAAGCCATTCAAGCTGGAAAAAGAAGAAAAGGCACAGAATACCCATCAGATAACAGATTAGCTCTGTAGTATACAATCAGATTCATCAATACTTATCGGTTTTCTACTGTGTGTCCTGTGCTTGAATGGCTACACAGCAGCTGGATTATATAAACCAGTGCTGTCCAACTGGCAGCCCTCAGGCCAGCCCCCCCTTTGTGTGGCCTGCTGTGTCTGTATACCTTGTGTAAAATGTAAAAGGTACGGAGATTAACTGGCCCCTTCATTGTTTACAGCTCAAATTCAGACAATTAATTCCTGCATTGTTCACAATGCCATGTACTGTTCACACCCCTAAAGCCATATTCTGGTCACACCTAAGACCCAGACTGAGTACCTACATTGTTCACCCATTCAGCGGTCCCTATGCTCTCTGTGTGTCATACTATGCCTTCCCTTTGCTCCGTGTGTGCCATTCTCTGCCTTCCCTATGTTCCCTGTGTGTGCCATACTCTACCTGCCCTATGCTCCTTGTGTGCCCTACTCTGTCTGCCCTACACTAGCTGTGGGATGTGAGCCTGATAGGGTTTGTTCTGGGGGTTTGATAGCATTTGGAAATTATTGTTAGGGGGTCCTAATGTGTTTTATTATGTGGTGGGGGTTGCTGTGTTATCCAAAGGGGAGGAGGAGTCTTATGGACTGTTAGGCGACAGTACATTGTATTGTCATTCGTTAAAAACCATTAGATTTTTTGGTGTTACTGTTCTTTAATTAGATTTTATATGTGACTGGTGGGCAACCAGTATCATAAATGCTGCCTGTGCATTATTAATCACCTGAGGTGTGCCACTCTGTACAACTAGGGATTTAAAATAGGGAAATCAAAGTCTATCTGCATGATATTTCATAAACAAATACATATATGCTTTCTAGCCGCTTAGATGAAGCAATAGCATTAGGCAATCATGATTTACTGCACAGAACACCGTACACTGTTTTAGGGCAATGACACATGGTACCTTTTGTCTCCAGCATTTTGTAGGTACAACATGTAAGAAAATACCATGCAATGATAGGGGGAATCACAAATCAAGTAAACACAAAAAGATGTGTACAAAAGCAATTTTGAGCAATTACATGATTAGAGTGTTTTAGCAGAGGCGATTCTCTGTATTCCCCATGGCATACTATTTTCTGGCATTTTGCAGTCAAGACAAAATGCACCAGGTGTCACTGCCCTAAATGCTAAAGGCAAAGTGAGAAGTCAAAAGTGCAAGGAAAACTAATGCAGGGGTATTTATTTTCTTTGATTTTATCTTTTTCCAAAGAACACTAACATATGTATTTTTATCTGCTAGTGAACAAAATAATGCAATTTATGTTATGAATTGAGTAACCACAATATATCTTCCATTTTTGCCTTTCTTACCTAAAATCATAGAAATCAGCAAATTCAAGGGCAGCATCTCCATCAGTGAAGAGTTTACAGTGACTCTTGTCATTCATGTGAGCTTGAACAGATTCTGTGCTGTAAAAAGACTTCCCCTTCTCGTTACACCAGAGGCAAATTTTCCCCACGCCGACTTTCTCCCCTGGAACAGTAATATTCAGCTGTGATTACAGACCACACATATGTATTTTGCTTTGCGGACCAAAAAGCTTTTTAATGATACACAGAATTTATTCCACTGTCTTATACATAAAACAATAATAGAATATCATAGGTCATATAGAGGATGTCAAAGCATTTGGATTTTGTCAACTACATTTGCTTAATATTTTAGGATATACACTTCAGCACTCAGGTGTTGGTGACTTTTGGAACTCACAACCCTAGAGTTTATGTATTCTCTCCCTCAGGCATATTTTTACCTCTACCCTTATCCAGTTTTCCCTCTGTTCTGCCCTTCTTTCTCCTACTCAGTCATTCATCCATTCACTTGACTTTTCTGCTTACTCTTCTTAGGGTCCCCCCCCCGAGCAGTCCTTTATTAGCTGACCAGGTAAGAATTATGAGTGTCAATGTTCTTATGTAGGAAAGAAAGAAAACAGATGTAACATTGCTATGTTCTGTAGAGTAAAAAATAGTGTCCACCTTAGACCCTTACTGGCCCATTTCTTTTTAAGTCCCCTCCTTTCTCTTTTTGTCTTCTGCTAAAAGAAAGTACAAGAGTCTACAGATGGTATGTTCATACAAAGAGCTGTAGCTCCTTTTCACTTGCTCACCTGCAGATGCACCATGCACTGTCTGACATGGTACATAAGCAGAAATTTAAAACCCGCAGATTCCAGAAGAACTCAAGATTTCAACCCATACCCATAGTACATCACTTGGAATCTTAAGCTACCATAAGCATACCAAAAATCGTAAGAAACTTATATTAGTGCGTGAATACCTATCTTAACTCATTCAACAAATTCACCTTCTGCTCTCCTATTCTCTTTTGCTCAATCTAACTGTTACTTTCGCATGTCCCAAAATCTGAACCCCTAATATGAAATTTACAGAAATCGGAAATATAATTGTACAACTAGTCTGCCATAATCACAAAAATAAACATAAAAGCAAAATAAAGGTTTAATCCAAATCTATAAAGGCTTTCAGGCTGTCCTTGAAATATCTTGCAAAGTAACTAAGTATTGAACCAACATCTCACACTTCATGCTGCTGTCCAACTCTGCCCAAACACCACAGCTTTAGAACCCCCAGTGGAGGCCGACCCCACAGCTTGGGATGACAGGAATAGATGACTTTCTAGCACACACACAACCCTATTTTCTCTCTTGATGAATACAAGTGTATATTGCTACTTTAAGTAACTGAAATAAGAATCAGATAACCTACTAGAAGACCTGAACTATAGTCATACTACAAATATATTATTTTTCTATTCATAAACTATAACACTACTTAGTGTTAATTTATTTTAGCTAAAAAAGTAACATATTAATTTGTAACAAATAAATCTGACTTAAACTTTTCGGTCAACATTTTCATTGACAAATTACAGTATCTAAACAAATTTTCACTAGGTCCAACATTATTAGCAACAAAATTACTCACCCAAGTACCTAATAAGACCATGAAGATCCTGGAGATATTCTATATCTGGAATAAAGAAGCTATGAACCTTGGTCATGTGTGCTATATTTTTCATCAGGGAGTGGGAATGGTGCAAACAGAACAAGCAATCTGTGACAGGAATTGCTCCTACTGGTGATGCACTCTCATTTGCAGTGACGTCCTCTCCCTCTAGTCCATTCATGTGCTCCATTTCATCATCACTATCCACTTCATCCTCCTCTTCTGATTCCATGTCATCCCAGCTTTCTATTAAATATACAGAGGGCAAACAAAAATACTGATCCAGAAGCAGACTTAGCTAAAGAACAGCTGTACAGAATATGCATAATGAACCGGAAGCAACAGTAATATCAATATAATGTAGAGTTACTCTGAACTGGTAAACACATACTGTTTGCTTCAGAAACACTTCTGTTTATATAAATGAGCTGCTATTTAGCCATAGGGTAGCAATTCAAGCTGAATATGGCACAAAGGCCCATGTTTACAAAGTAAATAACAGAAAAAGTCAATTTTGAATTTTGAAAAAGTTCCAAAAGAAGACACAAACCTAACCCATTTTGTATTTATTACCTTCCTCCTCATCCTCCACTACTAAATCATGTTCAGTCTCTTCTAATGCTAGTCTCTTGGCTTGTACTTCATACCACTGTTGTCTGGGTGGTTTTTCTGGTCGGGATCTAACACGCCCATCATCTTGCTTTCCAGATGCAGCAGCAGAAGCTTCATTTGGCTGCTTTCTTGAAGACACAGAGGGCTGTGCTTTAATAGCTTGCTGAATAGCTGTGTTCATTGCATCTTTATCTACACTCTCAGGATGAAGTCCCTTTTCTATATTCTTTTCATTCATTAGCTCCACTTTCTTTGTGATTGCTTCAGTGGCCTTCTTCTCCAAATCCAAGTGCTTCTTGGACTTTAGATGATTTTCATAAGTATTAAATGAAGCGAATCTCTTGCTGCAAGCTGTGCAGTAAGTGGCTGTCTCTTTACTCTGTTCCTCTACCACAGCTCTCTGTGCCAGCACCCTCTCCTGGAAATTCTCAGCAGAGACTGGAGGCATATCAGCAACTTTTCTTTTCAGGTTGTATCTGTGCCAGTCAGTCTTGTAATGGGCCCTCTGAATATCAGGGTCTGCAAAAGCAACCCGGCATGAGATGCATGTATAAGAAGCCATGTCTTGCACATGCAGGTTCTTAGTCTGGATCCTGTAGCTGTAAATTCATAAAACAATAGAAATAACACAGGTAAGGTTACACAATAAGGGATACACTCATATGCAATTCTGATATAGCTATATGTTGTTTATATACTGCTACGGTAAAGGCAAATTTTTATGAGGAAATAACTAGAAAGATAAGTATAGTTTATTATAAAATAGTTTAGGAAGGTACAAGCTACAACTGAGGGACTAGTAAGAGAGTCCTAATGGGCTCATGACACATCATTTTATACCCAGTACTGCCGACCCTACTGCCAACTTTACTTTCTTTTCTAGTCACTCGCATTTATATCTATACCATGAGTCATAATTTATGTCCAATGACTCACTGAAACTTGCATTATAAGAAATCATGTACAGCTATTATAAAATGCCTTCAGATTTTATATGGTCATGGAACTCTTCAGTGGCTTAAATTTTTTTATATTTTACAAAATATTTACATTATTTATAATACACAAGTTTCAGTGAGTCATGTGACCACGAACAGGGTTGCCAGGTTTACCGCCAAATTGGGCTGTTTTGAGACTGTAGTGGCGGGTTTTAAATGTCCAAACCCGCCACTGTACGGATTTGGGCTACTTTTGGAAGTTGCAGTGGGTTTGGACTTTCAAAACTTGCCAAATTTTGTGCGGCTGGAATTGGACTCTAGAGTAAATCAGAGATATTAGGGGGAGTTGCTGAGACCGAGGTACTGTGGACATGTCCTTGGTAAGTGTTTCTCTGTACATCCCTTTTAATTTTCCTGCATGTTTTGTGTACAGTGTGAATGGCACAGTTTTTTTTTGTTTAAAATGTGCCCTTGTCAGCTAGAATTGTATGAATGCATGGCATATTTGTGAGTACATCCATTGTATATTGTGTCCCTGTTTGCTGGGATTGAGAGATGTGCATCTGTGTTTTAGATATGTAATGTATTGATAAGCACTTTTTCATGTCTTTAGAAATTTGTCCAAACTTACAGGGAAAATTTTATAATGTCCTCTTTAATGTAGAAAAGTTATTAGAACATTCCAGACACTTATTTGATTTGATACCCTTAGTGTTTTACTCATACCTCCCAACTGTTCTGTTTTGAGCGGGACAGACCCGCTTTTGACAGCTCAACCAGTTGTCACGGATTTGTACTGATAAGTCCCGGGTTTCTCTTTGACCTGCTGCACTGAACAGCCAGAAACAGATACAAAGTTTCTAACTTAATTGCGTCTTGGCAGACAGCCCAGAATACATACTTGATATTCTTTTGTGACCGTTTGATAAGATAAGAACTTAAAGGAATTGTTCAGTGTAAAAATAAAAACTGGGTAAATAGATAGGCTGTGCAAAATAAAACATGTTTCTAATATACTCAGTTAGCCAAAAATGTAGTGTATAAAGGCTGGAGTGATTTGATGTATAACAAGTCAGTCAGGACACTACTTCCTGATTTTCAGCTCTCTTGGTTTACACTGACTGGTTACCCTGGCTACCAGGCAGTAACCAATCAGAGACTTGAAGGGGGGGGGCACATGGGTCATAACTGTTGCTTTTGAATCTGAGCTGAATACTGAGGGTCGATTACAAACCCACTGAACAGAAATGTACCATGTGGCCCCCCTTCAAGTCGCTGACTAGCTCAGAGTTAGAGAGCTTAAAAGCAGGAAGTTGGATTCTGGCTGTTTTATTATCTGTTCACTCCAGACTTTATACATTACATTTTTGGCTAACTAACTATATTAGAAACATTTTTTATTTTGCACAGCCTATTTACCCAGTTTTTATTTTCACACTGAACTATTCCTTTAAGGGTAAGGTCACACTGGGCGATTTGGGGAGATTTAGTTGCCTGTCATCTTTGCAGCGACCAATCTGCCCAAATGCCTTACCTCTGTCTTGCGCCGTGCTATAATGAAAAATCGCCGGCGGCATGGCACACGCGTTGCTTCGTATTACCGAAATCGCCCGAAGTTTCCTTTTTCATTTTAGCCGGCGCAAGACAGAGGTAAGGCATTTGGGGAGATTGGTTGCCGCAAAGACGAGGCAATTAGTCGCCATGCGACTAAATCTACCCAAATCGCCCAGTGTGACCTTACCCTAAGCTTAAATTGCAATTCACCTTCATTTGCAAAACTGTAATAACATATAAAAACCACAGAAATGTGTTCAAACTTTCATAACCTGCAAAATTATGTAAAATGAAAAAGGGGGGGGGGGTAAAACCACATTTTGGCGAGCCAAATCTTTTTGTCCCTCTGTTTCCTAAATGTTGGGAGATATGTTTCACTTTATTTTATTAAGATCTTTCAGTGTACAAATTGGGCTATTTTTAGGCTACTTTTTGGCTAGTTTTTAATATCTTTGGCTGGTTTTGAAACGTAAACCTTGCAACCCTGACCACGAATCACTTCACATCACTAAGCACCTATTATAAATATTATCGCATAAGAATAACAGGTCTGATTTAAGGCCGGTCGAGGAAATCGACATCCTGCGAATAAAATGACAATTAAAAAAAAAAGTGTGGCGAATAAATTCCGTCTTTAACGAAAAAGCATAAATGAAGACACTCACTCAGGCTGATCTCCTGTCACGTTTCTCTTAGTATATATTGCTGTTCCTGTTCCGCTCTTACCATAGAGAAGATCCGGTTTCTGAAAAACGAACTAATGCATTGCGGCTACCATCGAGCCTATAGAACTACGGTGTCCACTTCAGGACATAATTAGAGAAAATCACTTTGTAGCGCCCAGCATCCTTCTGCTGATCTCAAGGGAGGCGGGGGTATCAGTATCCGCTGTAGGTTTTCTATGGAAAGCATTCGTGGATGCTACAAATAAAGCTGGCCGGGAATTGAACGCAGTGACTTGGCGGCTTTGGGTGGCTGTGAACTATAGACAATGTCAGAGGCGGAGGAGGGCAGCCACAAGGTGTCTGAGGAAGAAGAGCAGCTGCCTTCCTGGCGCCGCACCGCTAATGACATGGCAGTGAGCTTCCGAAACATTTTGACTTGGCACAGGCCGGTTCGCAGCCTGGTCGCCTTCCTATGTGCCAACTGCCTCTTCTGGTAGGTCATAGCGCTAGGGAATGGGGGAATAGCGGCAGTTTTTATGACGCAGGGTCCCATTGTGTCTCTTTCAGGGATGACGGGCAGGATCTTATAGGATGATTTTGTTCAGCAAAACAAGGCAGGAAGGATGTTCTATTCTGTACATTTACATTTATTAGTTGGTATTTTTATGGCGCCTGAGGTTGAATTTGATGCAGTTATATATGGTACCAACTGAATCATTGGTATTTATATAAAATGAAAGAATGGTACATGGGTGTATAGGGAACTCTGCCCTCCAACACGTTGATTTGTATGTTTAGTCTGTGTCCCCCACCCCGAGGCTGTGTGTTCTACTGAGAGCTGCCATGGTCCAGCAGCTGGAGAGCAGCTCATTGCTGTCACTGGTGTGGAGTGTTTCTGGTTTCCTCATTCACATTCAGACGATTTATGGCACTTTTTTTCCACAGAAACTCATTGTTGTAAATGCATGAAATATTCCCTTGCAGCACAGCTAAATAAACATGGAGAAAAGTTCTCAGACTCCAAACAATATACTGCGTCAATCAATTCCCGCTTGCATACAAGCACACCACCAACCAAACGTGGCTGATTTATTAACATCAGTGCTTAATTGCACCATTCCCAAAGCTCAAGTACACTAATTGAAAATGTAGGTTAATTAAAATCTTTTAAAAAAATCCCAGAAAATCAGTAGGATTTCAACCATAGGCCAATATAACTAGAAATTACAGTGGAGAAGAACTGCTGATATACTGTGCATTTGCCAACATTCAATAGGGTCATGGGATAATTTGTTGAAATCACCCCTTGACCTCATATACATGGTCAGATGGTTAGGTAGTATGTACATAGTCAAGTTTGGTTAAAAAAGGCCAATGTCCATCAAGCTTAACCCCTCCACATGAAACTCAGCACACTTGCATACACACACGGACCCCTCCATACACTCACATAAACTATATAGACCAAGATCTTTATTAATTGTAAATTTTAGTATCACTATGGCCTTGGATATTATGTTTGTCCAAGAAATTATCCAAGCCACTCTTAAAGGATAAGTACATCTTTAAAATAAGTGAATGTAAAATGGATGATGATGCTATTCTAAGCACTTATGTAATGTACATTCATGATTTGTTTTCTATTTATTCCAAGATATTAAGGGATATGTGTACTGTAATATGAATGCATTTTGTTCCAACAGCACCACCTGCTGGTCAGTTTCCATCCGTTCTGATCACCAAGTAGTCAAGGAAGTTGTCCGGAGAGAGAAAGAGGTTGCTCTGATGTTCTTCTGCTTATGGCAAAAATTAAAAACCTCTCTCAAATCTTTCCTTAACTGGCGACCATCAGAGCAGCCGCTTTCTTTCTCCTGACAACTTCCTTGACTACTTGGTGATCAGAATGGACGGAAACTGACCAGCAGGCGGTGCTGTTGGAACAAAATGCATTCATATTAATAAACAGCACATGTATCCCTTAGGTTGTTCACTGTCAGGTATTGCTGGGAGTCGAGCCGGGGACCTTTGGGTTTCTGGCTCGATACCCTAACCATTTGGCCAGGTGAGCAGCCTGTAGGGTTACTCACTGTGTGTAACCTGGCCTCTGCAGTCCCAGCCCAGCTGCCGCCTGATTGGCCTCTCCAGCCCCAGCTCAGCTGCTGCCTATCTTAATCAACCAATCAGGGCTGCCTCTTCCCTATCTAAGGGCAGCTCTCAGACCACTCCTTGCCAGAGCATTGCATGGTTTTCTAGTACTGCGGCATCGCCCCTAACTAGGTTTCTAGCTCTTGCCCCTTCTCCCTTGTTAGTCTGCCTTGTCTTGTCCTGCTTACCTTTCCTATCTTGTACCTTTCTAGCCTTGACCTTGTTCCAACCCTACCTTGTACTCCTCTCTTGCTCTCCTGCTCCAGTCTCCCTCTCTTGCTCTCCTGCTCCAGTCTCCCTCTCTTGCTCTCCTGCTCCAGTCTCCCTCTCTTGCTCTCCTGCTCCAGTCTCCCTCTCTTGCTCTCCTGCTCCAGTCTCCCTCTCTTGCTCTCCTGCTCCAGTCTCCCTCTCTTGCTCTCCTGCTCCAGTCTCCCTCTCTTGCTCTCCTGCTCCAGTCTCCCTCTGCACTCTATCCCCCAGTTTGATCTACGCCCGCACCGTCCTGTCCCATCCAAGCCGTTCCACTCCTGCCACGTCCAGTCCTTTCCTGTTGAGTCGTCGCCCTCTTCTTCCTGTCTTGTCCAGTCCTGATCGTCGTCCTATCCGTCCTGTTCCAGTCTGACTCTTCGCCCTCATCTACCTGTTCCTGCTTCCCTTCAAGTTTCCCCTTGGCACATACAGCCCCTGCCTCAAGGACTCGCCCTTTCCCTTCAGACTCTACAGCGCCCCCTACCTAATCCTTGACAGAATGCTCTGGCCAAAAGAGTCTGCAAGGGCTGTTCCTGTGCCTTCTGACCGGATTCCCAAAAAGACTGAATATTCTATTTTGACCCGCAGATACTGTGATGGCTCCCCAAGTAAAATTCCTATCTTTCTAGAGGAAGTCCTGCTCCTTTCAGAGAAAAAACACTTTCTAAGTGCTCCTCCAGTCGAGCAAGTTTCGGAAATCATTTTCTTCCTGCTAGAAGGTGAAGCTCGTTACTGGGCCGAGAACTTACTGTGCAGTAAATCCCCTATAATCTACGATACTGCTCAGTTTCTGTTGGCATTCCTAGATAAATTTGCCTCAGTTCCAGGGCCGGCTATCCCTCCGCAGTCTGCTCCAGTTCCGGGGCCGGCTATCCCTCCGCAGTCTGCTCCAGTTCCGGGGCCGGCTATCCCTCCGCAGTCTGCTCCAGTTCCGGGGCCGGCTATCCCTCCGCAGTCTGCTTTGGTTCCCGGGCCTGCCACCCCTCAGCAACTGCTTCCCCTGCAGCCTCGGCTGCCCACAGCTCCAGAGGGGCCTACCCAGCAGCATCGGCTGCCCACAGCTCCAGAGGGGCCTACCCAGCAGCATCGGCTGCCCACAGCTCCAGAGGGGCCTACCCAGCAGCATCGGCTGCCCACAGCTCCAGAGGGGCCTACCCAGCAGCATCGGCTGCCCACAGCTCCAGAGGGGCCTACCCAGCAGCATCGGCTGGCCACAGCTCCAGAGGGGCCTACCCAGCAGCATCGGCTGGCCACAGCTCCAGAGGGGCCTACCCAGCAGCATCGGCTGGCCACAGCTCCAGAGGGGCCTACCCAGCAGCATCGGCTGGCCACAGCTCCAAAGGGGCCTACCCAGCAGCATCGGCTGGCCACAGCTCCAAAGGGGTCTACCCAGCAGCATCGGCTGCCTACAGTTCCAGTGGGGCCTTCCCTGCAACCGCCATTGCCTTCAGCTCCAGAGCCGGTTCCCCAGCAGCCTCCGCTGCCCATGGCTTCAGCTAGGCTTCCCCGGCGACTGGCTCCCCACTGGCTGCCTCCTGCACTTGTGCCGGCTCAACAGCAGCTGCCTCCTGTACCCATTCCTGATCCTGTGCCCCCAGAAGTGGGGCTTCTGCCTGATCTTGTGCCCCCAGAAGTGGGGCTTCTGCCTGATCTTGTGCCCCCAGAAGTGGGGCTTCTGCCTGATCTTGTGCCCCCAGAAGTGGGGCTTCTGCCTGATCCTGTGCCCCCAGAAGTGGGGCTTCTGCCTGATCCTGTGCTCCCAGAAGTGGGGCTTCTGCCTGATCCTGTGCTCCCAGAAGTGGGGCTTCTGCCTGATCCTGTGCTCCCAGAAGTGGGGCTTCTGCCTGATCCTGTGCTCCCAGAAGTGGGGCTTCTGCCTGATCCTGTGCCCCGAGATGGGGGGCTTCTGCCTTGTCCTGTGCCCTCAGAGGTGGGGCTTCTGCAGTGTCTTAACACAGTGACTGTACCAACCCTTAAAATAACATTCAAAACCCAGGCACTCATGTGGAGGGCACCCGCGAGGGTGGAGTTGCCTATACTGTTGCCAAGTCCCAGGGCACCCGCATGGGTGGCTCTGCCAAACACCTGGGCACCCGCCAGGGTGGCTCTTCTGAGTCCCAGAGCACCCGCCAGGGTGGCTCTTCTGAGTCCCAGAGCACCCGCCAGGGTGGCTCTTCTGAGTCCCAGAGCACCCGCCAGGGTGGCTCTTCTGAGTCCCAGAGCACCCGCCAGGGTGGCTCAACCGAGTATCAGAGCACCCGCCAGGGTGGCTCTACCGAGTATCAGAGCACCCGCCAGGGTGGCTCTTCCGAGTCCCAGAGCACCCACCAGGGTGGCTCTACCAAGTATCAGAGCACCCGTGAGGGTGGCTCCTCCAGGTCCCAGAGCACCCGCCAGGGTGGCTCTACCTAGTATCAGAGCACCCGTGAGGGTGGTTCTACCAAGTATCAGAGCACCCGTGAGGGTGGCTCTTCCAGGTCCCAGAGCACCCGCCAGGGTGGCTCTTCCGAGTCCCAGAGCACCCGCCAGGGTGGCTCTTCCGAGTCCCAGAGCACCCGCCAGGGTGGCTCTTCCGAGTCCCAGGGCACCCGCCAGGGTGGCTCTTCCGAGTCCCAGGGCACCCGCCAGGGTGGCTCTGCCGAGCATCAGGGCACCCGCCAGGGTGGCTCTGCCAAGTTCCAGGGTGGCTAATACAATAGCATTACCTTCTAGTTGGGCACCCATGTGGTTAGTTCTGCCCATAGCATTGCCAGTTCCCCAGGTGCACGAAAATGTTGGTCACTGTGGCGCCTGGGAGTCGCCTTGTGAGGGGGGGGATACTGTCAGGTATTGCTGGGAGTCGAGCCGGGGACCTTTGGGTTTCTGGCTCGATACCCTAACCATTTGGCCAGGTGAGCAGCCTGTAGGGTTACTCACTGTGTGTAACCTGGCCTCTGCAGTCCCAGCCCAGCTGCCGCCTGATTGGCCTCTCCAGCCCCAGCTCAGCTGCTGCCTATCTTAATCAACCAATCAGGGCTGCCTCTTCCCTATTTAAGGGCAGCTCTCAGACCACTCCTTGCCAGAGCATTGCATGGTTTTCTAGTACTGCGGCATCGCCCCTAACTAGGTTTCTAGCTCTTGCCCCTTCTCCCTTGTTAGTCTGCCTTGTCTTGTCCTGCTTACCTTTCCTATCTTGTACCTTTCTAGCCTTGACCTTGTTCCAACCCTACCTTGTACTCCTCTCTTGCTCTCCTGCTCCAGTCTCCCTCTCTTGCTCTCCTGCTCCAGTCTCCCTCTCTTGCTCTCCTGCTCCAGTCTCCCTCTCTTGCTCTCCTGCTCCAGTCTCCCTCTGCACTCTATCCCCCAGTTTGATCTACGCCCGCACCGTCCTGTCCCATCCAAGCCATTCCACTCCTGCCACGTCCAGTCCTTTCCTGTTGAGTCGTCGCCCTCTTCTTCCTGTCTTGTCCAGTCCTGATCGTCGTCCTATCCGTCCTGTTCCAGTCTGACTCTTCGCCCTCATCTACCTGTTCCTGCTTCCCTTCAAGTTTCCCCTTGGCACATACAGCCCCTGCCTCAAGGACTCGCCCTTTCCCTTCAGACTCTACAGCGCCCCCTACCTAATCCTTGACATTCACCTTTGTGTTGACTGTTAGTATGATGTAGAGAGTAATGTTCTGAAACAATTTGCATTTGGTTTTCATTTTTTATTATTTAAAGTTTTTGAGTTATTTAGCTTTTTATTCAGAAGCTCTTCAATATGCATTATAAACAATCTGGTTGCTAAAGTCCAAATTATCCTAGTAACCATGCATTGATTTGAACAGACTGGAGTATGAATAGGAGAGGACCTTACTAGAAAGATGACAGAGTCAGCCCTCACAACCTCATCCAGCAGGGCATTCCACAAGCTCACTGTGAAGAACCACCTATATTGCTTCAAATGAAAGTTATTTTCCTCTAATCTAAAGGTGTGGCCTTTGGTGCGTTGATCCATTTTATGGAAAAAATAATCTCCTGCTATCTGTTTATAATGCTCTCTAATGTATTTATAAAGAGAAAGCATGTCCCCAACACAAGCATCTTTTTTCCAGAAAGAACAACCTCAATCTTGAGTCTACCCTCATAATTTAAACATTTCATCCTTTGATCAGTTTAGTTGCAATTCTCTGAACTCTCTCCAGCTTACTAATATCCTTCTTAAAGGAGACATTTTGTGTAAAAAATAAGAACGTACCAGTGCATTATACTCATTTAGACATAGAAGATTCGTGCTTAAAAAAGTAGTATTTCAGGCTGATTTATTGAATATTTTTGCAAAAACTCAAATAATTCCTCCCTTCTCTTCCACTTCATGCTCCTTGAATTCCCAGGCTGTGCAGGTTAGCCGGTGGCACTCAGCTCACTGCACTGTAGGACAGGAACCAATCAGCAGCTAGCATGACCTGATAGGGAACTGAAGCCTGTCTTTGTTTGTGTGACTGCAGGACTGTGATTGGTGGTCCTCCTCTTACTGTGCTTCTGGCAGGGACCGTTAGGACACGCCCACCCCTCGTTTGAAACAGGGACCAGTAAAAATCTATAAGGAACTCTAATAAAGGGGCTGTTTGTTAAAGATAATATAAATGTTTAGCACCATGTAAAAGCAACACCATATAGCAGTGATCCCCAACCAGTAGCTCGTGAGCAACATGTTGCTCTCCAACCCCTTGGATGTTGCTCCCAGTGGTCTCAAAGCAGGTGCTTGTTTTTAAATTCCAAGCTTGGAGGCAAGTTTTGGTTGTATAAAAACCAGTTGTACTGCCAAACAGAGTCTGAATGTAGGTTGACAATCCACATAGGGGCTACCAAATGGCCAATCACAGCACTTATTTGGCACTCAAGTAACATTTTTCATTCTAGTGTTGCTCCCCAACTCTTTTTTCTTCTGAATGTTGCTGACGGGTTCAAAAGGTTGGGGATCCCTGCCATATAGTAATCAAAATTGTCAAAAAAATTAGGGTTTTTTCATTTATCCTATATGTCTCCTTTAAGGACTGAAGCCCACAACTGCACTGCATACTCAAGGTGAGGCCTTACCATGGACTTATAAAGAGGGAAAATTATGTTTTCATTCCTTGAGTTTATGACCTTTATATGCAAGATAGTATTTTATTTGCTTTAGTAGCCCCAACACTCTGACCTTTTAGGGGCAGATTTATGAAGGGTCGAATTGAAAATTTGAATTTTCTAATTTTTTTATGGTCAAAACTGTCAAACTCAAATAGGGAGTTATTCAAGTTCGATTAGAGTTTTTTTTAAAGAAAAAATTCAAATTTTATTTTTGAGATTTATCATACTCTGGCCCTTTAAGAACTCAAAATTGACTATGTGCCACCCTAAAACCTGCCAAATTGCTGTTTAAGTCAATTGGAGAGGTCCAGAGACAAATTTTTAGTTGTTTGCAGCCTTCCTGACATTCGAGTTTTTTTCAGAGAAAAAAATTAGATTCGAGTTTTCGGGTCGATTCCATTCATCCGAGTTAAAAAAAAATCTGATTTTTTTTTTTTTTAATAACTTTCGATTGGTTGAATTTCGAATTTATAGGAGTTTAGGGGAGTTTTTAAAAACTCGCATGAATTCAAAATTCGAACACTTGTTAAATGTGCCTATTAATGTATAGCTTGCATTTATATTATTTTTGTCCAAGTGCATAACCTTGCATTGATCAACACTGAACCTACTCCACTAACAACATAGAATCAAAAATTCCTGCTCACCTCCTCATAAAATGTAATTCAATTAGTCAAATCTGGGCAAGTATGGCCAGCTTAAGGATATGTATACATGACAGTCACCATGCAATTAGTAAATGCAATTGAAATGCAATGCTGTTTTCTACATTCCACTATTTGTCTGTTTCCCAATGAGTGTACAGACATCAGCACTCAGCACTGAACACTTACCAGGAAAAGGTTATTATCACATTTAATTTTCTGAGGTGGTGGAGACAGGGACTCGGTCAAATCAAGGGTCCAGACCAATGTAAAAGGGTGTGCATGAAAAGGGTGTTTATAAGCAGATTGGTTGTGAATTTAAATGGTTACCGTACACCATTTTTAGGAGGGACAGAAGGATTAAAGAGGTGGAGAAATGTGTTTGTAAGTAAAGCGTGGATTAAAGCCATACACTAAAGAAATAACCATTTATGGCACTGGGGAGGGGGTATATTTTCTCTGGGTATAGATTTCGACTGGGCAAAAGGCTACAAAGAAAATGATTATTAGTGTATGGTACCAACCAGCTCGTATAAGTGACGAGAATCAAACCCGACTACTTTTACAAATAAAAGTGGCTTCTCAACTAGGTCGTTATTACTATGGGTGACTTCAATTATCCAGACATTGACTTGAGTAAATATGCTGACTGACAAGTAGTAGTTCAAGAAACCACTAAGAATCAGTCTCTTTTGGATCTTGTAATAACTAATAATACCAAATTTATCTAATATTTGTATGGGTGAACATTTAAGGAAAAATGATCAGAACATGGTCTCCTTTGAGATTATGTTGCAGAGCCAATTCTATAAGGGAGCAACTAAAATTTTAGATGTGCAAAGTTTGACAATATATAGTGAATAAAGTACCCCCTCTTGTAAAATATAAGGATATTAAAAGTTACCGAGGAGTTTCATGACCATATAAAAAACACGAGGCCGAAGGTGTCTTACCTGACACCCTGGGCCGCTGCTCCAATCAGGAGAAAACTGCACCAGTCCAGGTATTTCCTTCTTCTTTCTTCAAGTTTCCTAGGGCAGGCGCATGCTCAGTAGAACAAAACAGCCGACTTCTTCATTACATGTCAGTATTTTCCCATTGTAAGCAAGGAACGTTATTGCAAAACAAAACTTTTGTGGTTCAATTGAAGTGTTGGAGTTAAGAAAAAAATGTGCTTTTAAGTCTTTCAAGTTAGCTGGGAGAGCCAAAACATTTATCAGATACAAGGAGGCCAATAAATCATGCAAAAAAAAGCTATAAGACAAACGAAAATCAGTATGGAAAAGGTATTGTAATATATAATATGTAAGTAGTAAAAAAATGAAGCAAGAAAGGGTAGGACACCTAAAGGGGTTGTTCACCTTTAAATAAACTTTTAGTATAATGTAGCGAGTGATATTCTGAGATAATTTGCAATTGGTTTTTATTATTTGTGGTTTCTGAGTTATTTAGCTTTTTATTCTGCAGCTCTCCAGTTTGCAATTTCAGCAATCTGGTTGCTAGGGTCCAAATTACCCTAGCAACCATGCATTGATTTGAATAAGAGACTGGAATATGAATAGAAGAGGCCTGAATAGAAAGTAATAATGTATAACAATACATTTGTAGCCTTACAGAGCATTTGTTGTTTAGATGGGGCCAGTGACACCCATTTGAAAGCTGGAAAGAGTCAGAAGAAAGCAAATAATTGAAAAACGATACAAAAAAATTAATACAGACCAATTGAAAAGTTTAGAATTCTATAACATACTAAAAGTTTACTAAAGTGAACCACCCCTTTAATTTCAAAGGGGGCTAGCTGGGTGATGGGAACAGAAAAAAAGCAGAGATTCTGAACTGTTATTTTTCATCTGTCTACACAAATGAGGAACCAGTTAATTAAGGTTTCCTTCTTAGTAGTCCCAATTCTACTAATACTAATAGTGATGCATGGTTCACGCATGATGAAATTCAAGAGACTTAAAGGAACAGTTCAGTGTGAAAATAAAAACTGGATAAATAGATAAGCTATACAAAATAAAAAATGTTTCTAATATAGTTAGTTAGGCAAAATGTAATCTATTAAGGCTGAAGTGACTGGATCTCTAATATAATAGCCAGAACACTACTTCCTGATTTTCAGCTCACTAACAGCAACTTGAAGGGGGGCCACATGGGACATAACTTTTCAGTGACTTTGCAATTGATCCTCAGCATGCAGCTCAGATTTAAAAGCAACAGTTATGGCCCCTGTGCCCCCCAATCAAGTCACAGATTGGTTACTGCTTGGTCACCAGGATAACCAGTCAGTGAAAACCAAGAGAGCTGAAAAGCAGGACGTAGTGTTCTGTTCTGACATCCAGTCACTCTAGCCTTTATACATTAAATTTTTGGCTTACTAACTATATTAACATTTTCTATTTTGCACAGCCTATATATTTACCCAGTTTTTATTTTTACACGGAACAATTCCTTTAAGATAAACAGAGGTCTGGGACCGGATGGTATACTTCCTAGGGTACTGTACTTAGCGGGCTTAGCTCTGTGATTGCCAAACCTCTACTTTTTTTCAGGATAAAATGAGGTCTGGCACGATGCAGAGAGACTGGCGAATTGGTTATGTGGTGCCGCTATTCAAAAAGGGATCAAGTTTCAGCCTCAAAACTATAGGCCTGTTAGTCTGACATCAGTGGTAGGAAAGCTTTTTGAAGGAGTATTAAGGGATAAGATACTGGACATCATTGCAAATCATAATACTATGAGTTTGTGCCAGCATGGTTTTATGCGTAATAGAGCTTGCCAGACTATCTTAATTTCTTTTTATGAGAAGGTGAGCAGGGACCTCAATTCTGGGATGGCAGTGGAAGTAATCTACTTAGACTTTGCTAAAGCTTTTGATACAGTGCCACACAGAAGGTTACTGGTGGTAAATGGAACATTTTCTAATTGGACCAGTGTTGTTAGTGGAGTGCCGCAGGGCTCTGTACTAGGTCCTTTGCTTTTCACCTTGTTTATTATTGATCTGGCTGTGGGCATTAAAAGTGTTGTTTCTATTTTTGCTGATGATACTAAATTGTGCAGAACTATAGGTTCCATGCAGGATGCTGCCACTTTGCAGAGTGATTTGATTAAATTGGAAAACTGGGCAGCAAACTGGAAAATGAGGTGTAGTGTTGATAAATGTTATGCACTTTGGCAAAAATAATATGTATGCCAGTTATACACTAAATGGCGGAGTGTGGGGGGTTACCTTAATTGAGAAGGATTTGGGGATTTATGCAGATAACAAGTTGTCTAATTCCAGGCAGCGTCATTCTGCTGATATTAAAGCAAATAAAATACTGTCTTGAATAAAAATGGCCATAAACTCAAGGAATAAAAACATAATTTTGCCTCTTTATAGGTAATATAAATGAGCTGGAGAGAGTGCAGAGACTGGTTGGAACGGAAGACTAAAATTATGAGAGTAGACTGTCAAAGTTGGGGTTATTTTCTCTGGGGAAAAAAGGGTCTTGTGAGGAGACATATTTACACTTTACAACTACATTAGACATTATAGACAAATAGCAGGGGACCTTTTTACCCATAAAGAGGATCACCACACCAGAGGACACCCCTTCAGACTAGAAGAAAAGAACTTTCATTTGAAGCATCGTAGGTGGTTCTTCACATTGAGGGCAAGCGAGGTTGTGGAATGCACTGCCTGATGTTGTGATGGCTGCTTCTGTTAAGAGTGGCCTTGATGATGTTTTGGACAGGCATTGTAGACAAGGCTATTGTGAAACTAAATTCTATAGTTAGTATAGATATGGGGTATATATATATATATATATATATATATATATATATATATATATATATATATATACTGTAGTTTATGTGAGTTTATGGAGGGGTCAGTGTGTGTACGTATGGATGCTGGGTTTCTTTTGGAGGGGTTGAACTTGATGGACTTTGGTCTTTTTTCAACCCAGTTTAACTATGTAACTATATGGGTTCCCACCATACTCAGTGCAACCTTGGGGAACATAAACCAATTTGTTGTGGAGTAGCAAAATGCATAGATCCACACTACACAACAAATGCATTTAAAGGAGACCTGTGTAGGCAATCACACAGACGAGGATCTGAAGTGGGGCAAGATGGAGCCCACCACTCCACTACTCTACAATACATATATGATGTATCCTGGTCAACATTGTCAAAATACTCTTTTTTTTTTTTTCTCTTACTACCCACAGGGAGAAACTGTTTCCTTCCTTAGGATTGCTTTCAGCTTTGTGGCTGTTTTGAACTGCCTCTTAAAATATGTACATCATAGCAATATGTACAGCCCAGATACTGCAAGTACAGCAAGCTGTCCACATCAAGTATATAATGTTTATTCTACTTACAGGTCTGGGATCCAGAAACCCATTATTCAATTCATTCAATATATTAAATGTTTAAGTTATTCTGAGCAAAATTTAGTTTTGCTGTTCCAAATTATGGAAAGACCCCTCATATGGAAAACTCAATGCCCAGTTCCCAGTCATTCTGAACAACAGGTCCCATACCTGTACTATATAAAAATATAAAGATATATTTGCCAACTCAACTACCTTACACAGCGACATATTTTTACATGTCAACCTTCATGACATGATTTCAATCAAATCCAATGAATGTTACACTATTAAAAAGAGCGAAACAATGATAATAAGTAATGCTGTTTTGGACTAAAATAATTTAACTAAAAAATTATATTGTAGTTGTTTGGTGGAGAATTTGTAGGTGCCCTGAATATAAAAGTAATCTCTAACTGTATAACACATTCTAGATATGCAATCACAATAAGTGCAAATGTATTTTTAGCCATGAGAGTGAAAGAGATAAGTGGGTTAATTTATCATACATGGAATGGGAGGCACTCTCACTTTTGAACTGACTGTCTGTAAAAATTCTTCTTGCTGTAATTTATGTGACACTGTTTTTATATTTTTAGGTTTCTTGCCCTGACTCCTTGGAGAATGTACCACTTAATCTCACTTATTCTGCTTGGTGTTGTTATGCTTCAGATTCTCCATCATGTTATACTGTCCAGAAGTAAAGGTTAGCTTGCATGTTATATTTACTGATTACTTGACTGCGCACCATCAACTTACCTTAAGGGAATTGTGTGGCACTGTGCTGCGGTGGATCAAAACTTTTTGCCCTGTTGTTAATGTATTAAACCATGCTGCATATAACAAGACTGTTTTAATACTAACAGTGTGGCCTAAGACAAAGAATGTCAGGCAGTATTCAGGCCTATTAGAATTGCAGCCAAGCATTAGGGGATAATTGATAGTAAAGGCGTGGGACTGTAAAGTCATGGGACAAAAGCTAAGGCTACAGCAACAAGGGGAGGATTCTTTGAGAACCAGCTGATTTGCTGACCTAAGCTGGTTCCTGTGTTTGCACCAAAAGGCACTGTGTTGGCCTCGGGGCAGACACATGGAGGGGACTTTAGCAGACAAACTTTTCATGCAATAGCCAGCATAGGCCAGTGGATCAGCTTGTTCTCGGTCTGTGGATAAACACAGGTTTATCTGCAGGCATAGAGTAAGCCCCATCTGGAATTAGCCTAAAGGCATGGGCACAGGTTATTGTAGGTTCTGCTGCTCTCAGCTTAAGTATTTTTGCATTCTGAGATCAGACCCATTCATTTAAGACCCTCTAGAAATAGCAACCACAAATGCAGAGTGAGCGCAGCGGAGCTCACGGGTGCCATGTTCTTCTCTTCGGTAATCTTCGTGAAGTGAGCGTCGTAATGTCGCATGCGCAATTGGAGCAATGTTCCGGTCTCTATTTCTAGAGTGGAGTGGGGTGCAGGGAGGGGGGCCAGCGGAGGCGCCAATGGGGACTTATCACAATGGGGGGGGGGTCTAGTTCTCCTTTAACGAAAGAATTGGTATGTTTTGCTCCAAAAGTTTAGGCCACCTTCAAACAGGTGTGAAAGGTTTGCAATGAGATTCCCAATGCCATAAAACACAACAAAGAATATTCATTGCGACTTACAAATTTTATTTGCAAATTTGTTCTCTTTGCAGATTTTATAACATTCCTGGCAGAAGACAACAGACTCTAGTAACACTGTTTTCAGAGTATGACCCAGAGAACAGAAATGGATAATACACTTCATTAGAAAGTAGATTTAAAAAAATATTGACATAATGTATATTAGAAAGTTGCTTCAAATATTTATTTTACAAATTCCTTTCAGTGGGTGTAAAACGTAAGAGTATATTTAAGAATTACAACTTTGAAAAAGAACACAAAAAGGCAACTTTTTCATCTCACTTTTTTCTTCCAGGGATACACCTGTGGAGGAAAATGTCTATAAGGTAAGATCTGTACTTTTACTGGTCAAATTAAGCCTTTTTCACTACATAGTTTCTTTGTGTTTAAATATTTGTATGGATAATACACATCTATATACAGGGTATCAAAATTTTCACAATGAAGTTTGAGTGATCTCAAACAGAATCAGCCATCACAATATCATACAGCAGGAAATTCCACAACCTCACTGCCCTCACTGTGAAGAACCGCCTACACTTCTTCAAATGAAAGTTCTTTTCCTCTGGTCTAAAGGGGTGGCCTCTTGTGTGGCAATCCTCTTTATTTGGAAAAAAGGTTCTCTGCTATTTGTCTATAATGTACTTGTAAAGTGAAATCATGTCCCCACGCAAGTGTCTTTTTTCCAGAGAAAGCAACCTCAACCTTGACAGTCTACCCTCATAATTTAAGTCTTCCATCTCTAACCAGTTCAGTTGCATGTCTCTGTACTTTCTCTAGCACATTTATATTCCCTTAAGGACTGGAGCCCAAAACTGCACTGCATACTCAAGGGGAGGCCTAACCAGAGACATATATACAATAAAAATTATATTTTCATCCCTTGAGTTAATGCCAATATTTATGCGAGACAGTACCTTATTTGCTTTAGTAGCCACAGAATGACACTGCCTGGAATTAAACAACTTACCTAAAAAAAAAACGTAGATCCTTCTCAATTAAGGAAGCCCCCAACACACTGCCATTTAGTGTATAACTTGCATTTATATAATTTCTGCCAAAGTGCATAACCTTGCACTTGCTGCCCAGTTTTCTAATTTAGTCAAATTACTCTGCAAAGTGGCAGCATCCTGCATGGAACCTATAGTTCTGCACAATTTTGAATCATCAGCAAAAATAGAAACAGTACTTTCAATACCCTCCTCCAGATCATAGGATCCAATAGAATTGTACAAATTATATTCAATGATAGGGAGATGAAGATTTCCTCTCGCCAGTGTCTACATGCAGACATACTCTGTCATGACAATGAAATATGCTTCAACACTGTGCTGGATATATTCAGTGTATATAGGAGTAAGTCAGCTAAAACCATCTTAACAGTACTTCCAACACCTTAAACAGCAATATACTACTGTATGTTAAGTTTTCCCTTTAAGTTTTTGCATAGTAAGAAAATGCAAGCTTCAGTAGAGGTGTTGCTATACAGAGAATGTTTTATCTGTTTAAAGAATACTGCTGTGAGGTCCAAGAAGTGTTCTGAAAAAAAAACAGGCAAAGTCAGATATTCTGTTCCACTGGTCCAGCTCACATATTGGAGCAGATTATCCACAGGAAGACTGTCCAGTGAAAAGGTATTTGTTGTGAAAAATGTTACCAAGATCTTGCTGAGCTGGAAGGCTTCCTGCCTGTGTTAGGAACTCCCAGAGGTGCAGGGCTGCTACGAGCCGAGGGAGCATGTCCAAGTGACTCAGAGATTGAGGGTTTTAGGAACTGAGATGAAAGCCAGGAGACTGAGCAATCCCCCCAAGAAGTATTGTGGGCACAGCGGTGCCACCATCATGTATCTTGCTACTGGTAGTGCACAAAACAAAAACCATGTAGTGTGTAAACTCAGCAAATGTGTATAGGTATTGCCCAGAGTGCAAGATTTATTTTTTTAATTTGTGTTTTTTCATGCTAAAATGGTCACCCCTGTGCATTAATAAATTGCCTTAAAGTGAAGAAAATGTCATTGGTACACGCCACAATCTTACAGTACATGTATGGGATCCGTCATCCGGAAACCCGTTATCCAGAAAGTTCCGAATTACGGAAAGGCTGCCTCCCATAGACTCCATTATAATGAAATAATCCAAATTTTTAAAAATGATTTCCTTTTTCTCTGTAATAATAAAACAGTAGCTTGTACTTGATCCCAACTAAGATATAATTAATCCTTATTGGAAGCAAAACCAGCTTATTGGGTTGATTTAATGTTTACATGATTTTCTAGTAGACAATGTATGAAGAGCCATATTACGGAAAGAAACGTTATCCGGAAAGCCCCAGGTCCCGAGCATTCTGTATAATAGGTCCCATACCTGTATATACAATATGTCAATCAAGAGTATGGCACATAGCACTGGGAAATTCTGCAACTTTATTGCCTGTTCCTACTTACTTTCCAGATTACCACCATCAGTACTATTTAGTCATATTCCCAAAAGTTAGAGAATTTTATTTTTTCATTCAGGAACAACAATGTTGCATTGCTAAAATTATTATATTATTTATTTTATTTTTTATTCCAAGTTTTCTTGTAGAGACCCATAATTTCGATTTTACTCATTTCACCACTGAGTAGAAGAGATATGTTTTAGTACAGAGTATTTGCAGCACTTATTTTTAATTGCTCCATAGTGCTCTCAAATGGGTCTTTAATTTAATCTAGTGGGTAGTATGGCAAGTATAGACAACATTGCATTCACATGTTGACATATAAATGACACATTTTATTGCACAGATAAATTTTCCATTAATTTTCTTTTCTTTACCATTTTTGTCTACAAATCTATTTTTTCCATGTTGCATGTAGGTACATATTCCATATCTAAAGTTCTAGGGATAATACAGCTCCATTTTCTGTTTCATGACACTTTTTCTGACATTTGCTAAGATATTTGTTTCTGTATGAATCATATTTTTACATACATATTTTCCCCAATGTTACGGCGTAGCACTTTTTAACTGGCCAAAGCGGGTGTTGTATCTAGTGGAAAGGAAAAAGGGCACTCAAAGGAGATGTTGGAAAAAGCTCATGTTAAAGTACAGGCAATGGCACAAGAACAGATTTAGGTTTCGAAAAATAAACCAAAGCAAACGTGGCAGCAGGATGCGAAAAGTATGAAAAAAGTAATAAATGATAAAAAAAATGTATAGGAATTGAAAGATCAGAAGAGAAAATTAGAGACCAGGTACATTAGAAGAAGAGAAAAGTTGAAGTGAGCATGATAGGTATGGTGAACTGTGTTGTTGTAGTTCTGTGCCATAGTTTTTACTAAAGTCTCAGAGCTTCATAACGCTGTTAATCTCCGCAATACAGCTTCTATTTCATCATACTGTAAGAAAACTAGCTTGCAATTTGGGGAACTGTTTTTACCCTTAAATTAACATTTCAGTATTCTGACTATTTGAAATGAGTCTTTTTTTTTTTTTTTGTGCTTTTTAATTATTTTGCTTTTTATTTAGCAGCTTTCCGGTTTATCTGGTTGCTATCATCCAATCTACCCTAGCAACAAGGTGATTGTTTAAATGAGAGTGGTAGATGAATAGGTGAGGGCAGAAATATACTTGTAAGTAATAAAATGTTAGCTTTCAAGATGAAACAGCACCACTTCTTCATAAAATAAAAATGCCTTTATTGGAACCCTTTAGGGCATTACAGCAATGTTTCAGGTCGCATCTGACACTTTGTCAAGCTTAACTGACAATCTTCAACACACTTTTTAAACCCCCCACCTCTCCATCTAGTGGTTAATCCACATACACACCTCTCCTTCAAAATGGAGATAAAATCCAAATATAGTGTAATACAATTTTATTAAAAATATTTCTTTAAAAAAAATTATACTCACATTTCACTCTTTTGGGTAGGTCGCATATAATTATGGGTTGCTGTAATGTTTCAGTAGAAGGAAAGAAATGCAGTGTTTCTTTTGACAGAGGATTCAGAGCAGCATTACTTTGAGGGTTTACTGGTGTATTTATATAGACCTTTCTGATAAAGCTTACTTATTTTTGACCTTTCCTTCTCCTTTAAAGGGGTTGTTAACTTTTAATATGATGTAGGGAGTGATATTCTGAGACAATTTGCATTTTTTTTTATATGTGATTTTTGAGTTAATTCGCTTTTTATTCAGCAGCTTTCCAGTTTGCAAGTTCAGCAGTCTGGTTGCTAGGGTCCAAATTAACCTAGCAACCATATATTTATTGGAATAGGAATAGAAAGCTTAGTAGTAAAAAGTAGCAATAACAATACTTTTGTAGCCTTACAGAGCATTTGTTTTTTAGGTCAAGTAATTGACAGCTAGAAAGAGTCAGAAGAAAAAGGCAAATAATTAAAAAAAAAATATATAAGAAATAAATAATGAAGATCAATTGAAAAGTTGCGTAGAATCCATTCTATAACATTTATAAAAGATGAACCACCCCTTATAAATAAATCTTAATATTGTTCTTTCTGCCAGGCATTGGATCTATTGTGCAATATAATTATACTACTTTGTTCTAGTTTTTAAGCTGATAAACATTTATAAGCTTATGTGATGCCCATTTGCAGTACTGGCACAACTGACAGTTGCCATTGTGTTTTGAGTTACCATTGTTAATGTGAGCTGCAGCTTCAAAGTAAGTAAATATGTTCCAGACATAACAGTGAAGTTCCATGTGATGCCAGTCATTTGAGTTGCCTGGGCAGGTGCATACTGAGCTATGGATGAGTAAATATGAGATTGTTTATATAAGAATATCATTTTACAGAAACCCTTGTCTGCATGGAGTATTACATACTGGGATAGGCTTTGTGTTTGTTTTAAACTAAAAGAAATTCCTTGCTATGCCAGATTTTAAAAGTGTGTTATATTATACCAATATTAAAGGAATTCTGTCATGATTTTTATAGTGTAGTTTTTATTTCTAAATTACACTGTTTACACTGCAGATAATTCATTCAACCATGTAAAGTTTAATTCCTCACCCAACAAGTGTATTTTTTGTTGTTGTTGTAATATTGGTGTGTAGGCAGCCATCTTAGGTAGTTTTACATGGTCATGTGCTTTCAGAACAAGCCAGCTCTTCAGAATGGAACTGGTTTCTTCTACTCAATGTAACTGAAGGTGTTGCAGGGGGACATGGATTTTTACTATTATATCTATCAGGGAGCTGTTATCTGGTTACCTTTCCATTGTTCTGGACTGCTGGGGGGAGAAGGCAGTGTAGCAGTAGAGAGTGGCTGAAGTTTATCAGAGCACATCAAGTCACATTACTAGGGGCACCTGGGAAACTGAAAATATGTCTAGCCCCATGTCAGATTTCAAAATTAAATATAAAAATGGACTTCAGTGCAGATGTCTGCTGGAACAGCGCTTTAAACTGATGCATTTTGAAAAAAACATGTTTTGCCATGACTATCCCTTTAATGAAATATTACTGAATGTTTGGTATCAAGCTGACCCTGACATTACCTATCAAAAAAAGCTTACATACTAAATCAGCTGAGTAAATGGTTCAGTTCCACAACTGCTAAAATATTACAGGGGCTCATCCACTCCTTATTTTCTTCCTTTACTCTCCTGAAATTGCTGTTCTATTTATCCTCTTTTCAGTGCTTCTCTCTGTCTTTTTCTATTTTGTTTCTTAAAGGAAAACTATACCCCTCAAACAATGTAGATCTCTATAAAACTAGAAACTATCTGTTGCTCAAGTATTCATTTTGGGGGTATAGTTTTTATACTCTCTCTCTGCCCCCCCCAACCTGTCTGTCACCTATATGGAACCACATGGCAGCCTGGTTGGGGTGTTCGGGTGGAGGCAGATTAGGGGAGGTTTATTGCAAAATCAATGTTGCACTGTTAACAATAATAACCTATTCATTACATTAATATGACCTTTTCAGTATCCCTTTAACAAAGAAGTAGCCTTCTTTGTTTGGCTACTTTATTAAAGGGATACTTGATCTAGTAATTTGATTCAGCCCATTATTTAGAAATGTAAATTTTTTTCTCATGATCACTCTCAATGCTTTTAAAAAGATTTATTTACTGAGTCATGCCCAGCACAAAGTCATGCTTTAGCAGGGCTTGAATACTTTTCTTAAGTTCCAAGATGGATTAGCATGTCATGGGGAAGATTCTTTAGCTGTCAGAGGACTATGACAGCCCCTCTAAGCTTGGCACAAGAAATGCTACTTTTAACTGCAGATAATTTCTGGCATCAGAATGAACATTAAGCAAACTGGACATAGAACAAGGAGACAAGTGGTTCTAAATAATATGGGGGGCAGATTTATCAAGGGTTGAATTTCGAATAAAAAAGACAAACAGAAATGTATTATTTATTTTTCGGTGAATAGGCCTTTTTCACTCGAATTCGAATCGTACAAATCAAAGTAACATCGTATTCGATCAAATTCGATTCAAAGCTTTTCCTAAAAAAAAAACTTTGATTTTCCAAAGTCCACCATTTGACTCCAAATATGTTCTAGGAGGCCCCCCATAGGCTAAAACAGCAATTCAGCAGGTTTTAGATGGTGAATGGTCAAAGTTGAATTTTTAAAGAGATAGTGCATACATTTCGATATTCGAGTTTTTGAATCTCTATCGAATTTGGAATATTCCCTAGTCTAAGTACACAAAAAATAGCTAGAAATTCGATTTATTTTTTTAATTCTAATTTTCACTTTGACCCTTGATACATCTGCCTTTTAATTAGCAAATAATGTGCTCTGTGTAATATTTTCCTATTGCCACATTCCTTTACTAGCACTTGAAATCAAACTGGAAAGATAACATGCCACATTGAATTGGAGTGGAGCTGCTTCATTTTATCTATTTTTTTTTAAAAAACTTTGGAAATCACAAGATGATTGCTAGAAAGCAGGGGACAATCATTTTATTCTGGAAATTTGCTGTGGAAGTGTAATTACAGTCATTAATTATGCAAAAGGGCAGCATAAATAAGCAGGTGATCTAACCATATACATTTTTTTAAACTTTTTGGTTTTTTTTAGTACAGAATTATTTATCCCTGAACAATATACAGTATCTGGTGACATTAATGCACTGGAAAAGAGGTTAAACTGTTAGTATAACAACTCATATATTAATCTGTCCCAAGAGCAACTTTAATCATATGGCATGGCAACTATTGGTGGTCATAAGACAAGAAATAAGACAAAACTCATGAAATGGAAGGCTTTATTTTTTTTCAAAGAATAATCTAAATTAATACTGTGCATCTCATTGATTTGTTTTAATAAGAGTGATTTTCAGGTAACTGTTCACCATCTAGTGTGACTCAAAGCAGGGAGGAGCTTTGGGGAAACTCAGTTTGAAGGCCATTTACCTTGACATTGCCAAAGACTATGATTTGGTATATATATATATACTTTCATCAGGGAGAAAATGCTTTCTCCCTGATGAAAGTTCCAAGATGGAACTGAAACGTCGGAATCAATAAAACCAACCTTTTTTGACACTGAAACCTTGTTATAAATTCCTTGGATGTGCTGTCGCTTTGATATATATATATATATATATATATATATATATATATATATATATATATATATATATATATATATATATATATATATATATATATATATATATTTCGCCAAGTAACAGCACTCCAAGGAAGGAAGTAAATAACGCCAAGAAAGATTAATAATATGCCAGGTTTATTAGTTCCAACGTTTCGGCTCCATGTTGGAGCCTTCGTCAGGGAGCCGAAACGTTGGAACTAATAAACCTGGCATATTATTAATCTTTCTTGGCGTTATTTACTTCCTTCCTTGGAGTGCTGTTACTTGGCGAAATACGTATTATCTATACTCAACTGGCACCCAGGCTTCGACCCGCTCATGGAGTGCGTTCCAATATCGTTTCTTCTATATATATATATATATATATATATATATATAAAGAACGAAAATACCAGCACCAAGGGTCTTGACCTTTTTCAAGGTACAAACACACACATGATTAGTTCATTAAATAACATCCACCCACATCACGTGACTGTGCCTGTGTTTCCTTGTGCATTTAACCTCTTGTATGGCTATTTTCAGCAATATAATTTTTTTTTAAATATAATACATGTAAAAGTATTTCATATTAAAAATACTAAAAAACTTTTTTAAAAAAATGTAAGCATTCTAAAAAAGTGCTGAGTGCCTAAAATAGTGTAAAAAGCTTTTGCCACACAAAGTGTATCGCCTCCTGGATATATAAAAAAAATCCTATATACTTCCTTTAGAAACATAGTAAAGAAAATTGTGTATCTCAATTACACTGTTGCCAATATTGACATAATGGTTACATAGTCATTCAATCTGGAAGTACTAGGAAAAAAAGTTATATTGTTTCACTAATCCTATACCTAAGGACATCATCTCTTGTTCAAAAAAACATTAAGTTGGAGGGTAGAGTTCAGTCCTTTCGGGGCCACGCACCCCAATTCAAAAGTCCAGAATGCCTCTTTCTGAAGTATAATTTGATTAATGTCCCCACCTCTACGTGGAGGTTTCACATAGTCAATGGGGATGCATTTAAATGATGAGATAGAATGCTTCACCTTCAGTCAGTGTTGTGCAATAGGTTGCTTAGATATATCCTGTTTACCCCTTTTGGTGTCATAATCCGAATCCAGTGCCGCTCTTATTGTGGAACGTGCATGCTGATCCTGTCTCTCAGCTGCCTTGTGGTTTTACCACAATACAAAAGCCCGCATGGGCATTTGATGATATAAACGACATTCTCCGATCGGCATCCACTATGTGGATTGTAAAATTTATCCCCAAGTATAAGTGTATTGCACATAACACAGTTATTGCATTTAAACACCCCTGCTTTCACTGAGCCCCCTCCTGTTGATTGTACATACTTGTTGATTGGATCAGCCGGTGTCCGTAATGCCCATATGAGGTCTCTTGTCCACCAACTTCGACATATCCGGATCCGTGCTGATTAGAGGCCAGTGCTGTAAAAGAGACTTTTTAATGATTGGGGAACAAGGGCCATAAGTATTCATATAGAACAGGTCTTCTGCCTTTCCTCGGTATCACTTGTGATCCTAGCCACCCGAAGCAACTGTGATCTGGGCAGCGAGTGCAACAAGTGCCTGGGGTGACTACTTTTATAATGGAGTAAGGTATTCATATCCGTTAATTTCCGATAGATTCTGGTTTGTAATTTATTGTTCATCACATCTTTATACACTGTAACATCCAGATAATGAATCGATGTTTGATCAAAATTTAATGTCAATCTAACTGGAGACAATGTTGAATTAAGGTCGTTGGTGAACTGTAACAAATCCTCTGGGGTACCATACCAAATAAAGAATAAATCGTCGATGTAGTGCCTATAGTAAGCTCCAAATCGACGAAACATTGGATGACACAATATGTGCTCACACTCATATTTGTACATATAAATATACTGGGGACTGCCATGGGGTCGAATGTAGTGCCCACTTATGCAAATATTTATCTCAGTGTAATTGAGATACATAACATTCTTTACTATGTTTCTAAAGGGAGTACATAGGATTTTTTTTATATATCCAGTAGGTGATACATTTTGTGTGGCAAAAGCTTTTTACACTATTTTAGGCACTCAGCACTTTTTTAGAATGCTTACATTTTTTTAAAAAAGTTTTTTAGTACTGTATTTTTAATATGAAATACTTTTCCATGTATTATATTAAAAAATGTTTTGCTATATTGCTGAAAATAGCCATACAAGAGGTTAAATGCACAAGGAAACACAGTCACGTGATGTGGGTGGAGGTTATTTAATGAACTAATCATGTGTGTATTTGTACCTTGAAAAAGGTCCCAAGAGGGACCGAAACGTCGGTTTTTACATACCATGTCTTAATACAAGTTATTTTGACACAAGACCCTTTGTGCTGGCATTTTTGTTCTTTTTGAATATGAAATTGGTTCTGTGCACAGGGGTAGATATAATCAAGCCGTTGGGAGAGAGGTGCTGTCCATACACACATATAGATATTAGCAGGGTGCACGGTCAATTTCAATTCATGTTGTCTGTATTGGAAAGAAATCCAGGGACCAGCACTACCCTCAGTGTACTTTTATTATTTCACATACATCTCATGCAGTTCCAACGTTTCGGTCTTCTTTGGGACCTTTTTCAAGGATTCTGTGTTATGTGCAAAAAACATTTAAATACTCTAACAGTGCCAAAAGCCAAAAACCGCAGCAGAGGAGGCAATATCAGAAGATATAATCTTTAATCTGTCTTCCTATCAATCGAATGCATCTGAGATGTCAGTACTACGCAGAGAGCTGGGATTCGCTCCGGTGGTGAGTGGCCTATCTTTCTCCCATGTTGTAGTGCTGTACCACTTCTATGGTACAGAGGGACGGAATTTTTCTAATCTACATGATGAAGGACCGGTAATAGAAGCCAGTATTAGCCACTCCCTGTTTTAGAACACACCCACTGTAAACCACACCCATGTTACCGCAAGACCATGTCCACATTAATAGCACACCAAAAAAACAGATGGTTTGTGCTCACTGCAGGAATGAGGACCGGAACTAGGGGTAGGCAGAGTAGGCGGCTGTCTAGGACGCCACAATTGAGGGGCGCACTTTTAATGTTTTTGTTTTCTTTTTTTCAAGCATTTATTTAATATTTTGTTTCAGTAATCATGGTCACTCAGTCGGGTGGAATCCCCCTCCTTCACCTTCTCCCTCTTGCCAGCAAGTAATAGCTCCTTTTGTGCAGTGCGGCAGTGCAGCGCAATGTGCGTATATGCGTCAATGGTGTTACTGATGCGGTTGGGTGGCAGAGAGAGGCAGAGAGCTGGCGCTTGCTGCTCTCAGCTATGCACAGTTGCACTGAACTGAAGACATTCTTCCTATTACTGTGAAAGTGTGAACCTTCCTTCTGGCACAGCCAGGTAAAGATTTGGGCCGGGCCATGTTTGCTGTTGCTACTGGGCTGGGCGCTGGCACAGGTACATAAATACTTGGGGGCAATATGATGTGATCAGACTTATTTTTGGCTGCTGCTGGCACAGGTAAAGATTGGGGGAAATATGATGGCTGCTGGAGGGCTGTATGATGGGTGGCTGCTGAGCTTGCTGGTACAGGTATGGGGGGCAGTATAATGGATGGCTACTGTTACAGGTATGGGGAGGCAGTATGATGGATGGCTGCTGGCACAGGTATGGGGGACAGTATCATGGATGGCTACTGGCACAGGTATGGGGGGCAGTCTGATGGATGGCTACTGGCATAGGTACAGGTGGGCTGTATTATGGATGGCTGCTGGGCTTGCTGGTACAGGTACAGGTGGCAGTAATATAAATGAAAAAGTGTTGTACATTTTCTTGCTTTCTTTATTTAAAAACCATCATGGTAAGAAGGGAAATGGTAATGCAGGATAAGGAGGGCGCTGATTGAAGCTCTTGCCTGGGGTGCCAAACTACCTTGGCCCGGCACTGGCAGGGATGCCACTAATATGTGAAAAAAGTTGTCATATTAAAACCTACCCTTAAATCTACATGCCTCCTCCTCCCCTGTGTATAATACAGAACGCCAGCATATGATTAAACTCCTTAGGGACCCCTAACAATAATTTTCAAATGCTAACAAACCCCCAGAACAAATACCAGGCTTATGTTCCATAGGTTCATAGGTCAGGGTGCATGGGGCAGGCAAAGTATGACACACACAGGGAGCATAGGGAAGACAGAACAGAGCAGGAGACAGGAAAATCAGGACCACTCTAAAATGTACTACATACAGTGACACAGTGCTGGTGCCCCATTACCATTTTGTATAAAGTGTGAACAGGTGAACAATGTGGGCAGTTTCAGTCTGGGTCTCAAGTGTGAACAGTACAGGGCTTTAGGGGTGTGAACAATGCAAGGGGAATTACATGTGTGAACAATACAGGGGATTACTGTGTGAATTTTAGGTTCAAACAATGCAGGGGCCAGTTAATCTCTGTAGTTATACCTTTTAAAGTTTACATATGGTAAGCAGAGACAGCAGGCAGACTTTGATATGGAGAGCCACACAAGGGGGGGTGCAGGCAGCATGTGGCCTGCGGGCCGCCTGTTGGACAGCCCTGTTGTAGACAATTACAAATTCACCCGACAGATTTGTTTTAAGGAACATTTTGGTTATGATGTTAAGACAACGGGAGTCAACAGAGGGTTAAGGGGAGAGCCACAAGGGGCGCACATAACACAGGATTTGGCCCGCACCTTTAAAAGAAAAAGCATATACGACCCAGGGAGTACTAATCCCTCGATAAAAACATTTCATCATCTTATTATTAATGACATGTTGTCCCTACACAAAGAGAGACCTAAATCGACAAGATAGTGAACATATTACATCTCCTGAGTGTGCACATATTACATCTTCTGAGTCTTGTCCTGTCCCTGCACTGTGCTGACCTGTCTTGCAGGAGTTGCATATTTTTGCACTTGCACTTTTTGTCTGTTGCCCGTTACATATATGTTGTGTTGTGTAGCACCATGGTCCTAGAGGAACGTTGTTTCGTTTCACTGTGTACTGTACAAACGTATATGGATGAAATAACAAACTCACTCTTGACGTCTTGACTTGACTTGAAATGGAGAGGCAATTTGACCAGTGCCAAGAAAGAAGCCATAAAAACCTTGAAAAACAACAGAGACATTCTTATACGAAATGCAGCTAAAGGTGGGGGGAAAGTTGTCTTGGACTATAGCTATTATCGGAATGAATTACTGTCACAACTGTCAGATACGAATAGTTATAAGAAATTGTTGATTAATGCTACCAATAATTTTATAAAGGCTTTGGAAACGCATCTTAAGATGGCAATGGCACAGGGTTGGATAACATCAGACATGTTAGACTATTTATTGCCTGCGCATCCAGTGGTACCAGTGATCTATACACATCCAAAGGTGCACAAACATCTCGAAAAGCCACCTGGGAGGCCGATCATTTCTTTGAGAGGCTCCCTTAATGAGAATATTGCTCAATACGTTGATTATTTACTGCAGCCCTGTATAAAAGATATAGGGAGTTATCTGCAAGACACGAAAGATTTCTTGAAAGTGATATCGAGTATACATGTGCCTTTGGAGAGGATGACACTGGTTACCATGGATGTGCAAAGCTTGTACACATGTATAACACATTGTGAAGGTTTGGAGTCAGTGCAGAAGCTGATCACGGGGAATGCGAAATATGTGGGGCCACCTGTGGAATTCACGTTGTCCTTGTTAGAATTTTTCCTGTACAAAAGTTATTTCAAGTTCGAGAAACAATATTATATACAATGTAATGGGACGGTATGGGTTCACGAGTGGCCCCTGCATACACTAATGCCTATATGTGGGAATACGAGAGAGTGAATTAATTTTGCAATGAGTTATTCAAACAATATGGCTCCTTCTACATGCGCTATATAGATGATATTTTCTTTATTTAGTTGGGCTCGGAAGAGGAGCTATTGCAGCTAATAGAAGAGCTTAATACCCTTGATACAGCAGTAAAATTGGGGGCAAACTACAGTGATCAGGAGATTAATTTTTTGGACGTAACCATATATAAGAATATGGGTGGTTTGCAAACTTGTATATACTCTAAGCCCACTGACAGGAACACGCTGCTACATTAAAAAAGGCACCACCCTAGACATCTATTAGATTCAAGTCGCAGATGTTATGCGTAGTCCATATAGACAGTGAGATGGCTAAAAGATGTGAGGATTTGCAGGTGATGGGTAAGAAATTAATTGAAAGAGGTTATCCCCGTAAATTAATCATGGAGGTTATAGAGTGGGCTAAACAAGTTGATCGGGGGCAAGTGTTGCAGGACAAGGATAATAAATCCCATAGAGATAAAACCAGTCAGGATGTATATTACGTAAGTCAATACGATCCCAACAGTTGGAGAATTAAACAAACTATTATGGAGAACTGGAAAATCATCAGTACCGATGAACAGTTGGCACACATAGTACCAAAGAAACCAAGATTTTGTTTCTCAAGGGCACGTAACCTCAAGGAGCAACTGAGTCCATCAGACCCGTGGAGTGATACACGGGAGCATTTTTTGAGCCACGCCCAGGGGTATGTAGATGCGGGGGGTGTGTTATGTGTGGGAGCCTTATATTAGGAACGCATTTCACACACCCACATACAGGAAAAAAGTATACAATCAAGCAGAGAATGACATGTGAGACGGCCATGGTAGTGTATATTATTAAGTGCCCGTGTGGACTAGTGTATTGTGGTACGACCATACGGCAACTCAAAGATAGGATTAGCATGCACAGGGCGAGTATACGTGCAGCCTTAGATCCAGAGAGAAAATGAATGAATTATATGTAAATTAGATGTGTTCTGATTGGTTGAAGCCTATTGGCACTATGACACCATGTTGGCACCTTTTGGCACTGTTAGAGTATTTAAATGTTTTTTGCACATAACACAGAATCCTTCAAAAAGGTCCCAAAGAGGACCGAAATGTTGGAACTGCATGAGATGTATGTGAAATAAATAAAGTTATATATATATATATATATATGATTTTTAGAGGCAGAGCCTCACAGGCAGCATCATGGCGGGTCTCTGGTGCTGATGATGAGAAGCATGCACACTGAAAGCCAGAACCAAACTGGCTTCCGTGGCACATGTTTCTGCAAATGTTGGGAAGCACAAAAAATTGTTTTGTACAAGTTGTTCCTTTACATACATGGCCATCTTTAGGCACAACAGTCTCTACTGCTGTATTCATGGCAATGTACCAATGTTTCTGACACATACTGTACCCTTACTGTGGCTTATTGATTAATAAATCTATACATTTTCGATTTTGTTAGATATGTATTTGAATTCAGACGAGACTAAAATTACGGTATTCTGGTTCTCGGGAGACCATATGAAAAGATGAATTATTTGTTTAGTTGCTCTGTAATTTGTATCTTCAATTTAGACAAAACAAATGCTAGTGTATCATTAGAGGGGTATACATTCATCCTGAGTAATTTAAAACTAGGGGGTGTGCTACTTACTCTCTTTTCCTATTGGTTTTTGAGTCTTCAGCAGAAAGTCCTTTAGCTGATTCCTTATCTAAGAAATCACCACAATAACATGTTTATTTCTTTGCAGCTTTATTGACATAACCAGGCATGAGTTGGTACAAGTGCTTACAGTAATGTAGCGATAAAACACAGATTTATAATGAAATACTTTTTTTTTCAATATTTTTTTCTGAAATAATGCTGGAGGTCATTATGTATCTCCATATGTATAATTGTCTTTAGCAGAAGGAAAATTCATTGTGCTTAATGACCTACCCTCAACAATATTGGGTCCCAACACTTAAACCAGTGTTCTTAACTTATCATTCAGGCCAAAATTACTTGTTAACACATTATTTTTATTACTATTTGAATTTGTAGCAATCTGACGTTATTAAAAAGGAGCTTGTGTTGGGTTGTGTGTGGCCTGACAGCCTAAGAGCTGTGTGTAGAATAAAAAAATTAAACTATCCTCACCCAGCTCCGGAACCTTAAAAATGTGTCAGTAAACCAAAGTAAGACTCCACCAATCCGATGGGAGGCAAGAACTCGCAGAAATAGCACAAAAACTTAGTGCGTATGCTAGAGACGCAGGCCAAGATGGCGGCACCGTCCTCTATCCCTAATACTGAAAAACCTTCCCGCAACCTAGGTATATCGGACTGCCAGGCAACTATAATGTCCACCTTTATCAATAAATAGAAAAACTCAATATTGAACTGTCAAGGCAAGTGTAGCGCACCCGTACTGTTGGCAGCTGTATATATGAGTCTGCTTTCCTTAACCAGGTGACACCTCAAGGTCCCAGTAACCAGGCACATAAGATGGCAGTGCAACAGGCACAACCTGACTTTATTAAACAGCTGCAGCTGTAAGAGAGGATTGATTAGAAATTGAACAATATTATGACAATTAGTATTCTGCTAACAAAAACAGCCCCTGTAAAACCCTTCAAACCCCGGTGTGCACACCTAAGTTCCGAAACCGTTGTGTACCGATGGGGGGCCCCCTTTACTGGGTTGAAAGTACTGGATGGGCTGCAAATAGCACAGCAGTCTAAATGAATGGCAAATTCCACTTTAGGTAGCTGCTGAACTGTGCAACTGGATTATCTCCCTGGACGTAACTAGGGATGGGCGGATTTTTTCGCCTTGTTTCGCCACGGAAATGATGCCCATAGACTTGTATGGTGTCGTGCGACAAAAAAAAAGACGCACGTCAAAAAAAATTCAGCGCTCAACAAAATTTTTTTGACACCCATATACTTAAATGGGTGTCGGCGACAATTAGCCGGTGGCGAATTCGCCCATCCCTAGATGTAACCACATTAAAAGAACTGGTGATGTGTCCCTTGCTAAGGGTATAGATGGTGCTCCCTCTGGTGCTGTTGGAAGTGTGCAGCAATGCTGTCAGCTCTCCTTGCACAATATGTCTCACCATCCAATGGACTAGCAGGATAATGTCTGTTAATATAACTCCCAATGTTCCTTAAACTGGTAGCACGAGTTAATAACTTACAGTTGACAAGGCACCTTGCTTCTCTCCACACTGTAGCTTTCACTTTATCAAGATGGCTGACTGTTGTACTCCTGGATCACAGTGGGCGCTGACAACAAAACATCCTCCAGTGAACAGCAGCACACAGCTTCAAGCAGGTTGCACACTTGTGTTCTCCCCTTGCAGGTTAATAGCAGTCTCTCTCTCTCTCTCTCTCTCTCTCTCTCTCTCTCTCTCTCTCTCTCTCTCTCTCTCTCTCTCTCTCTCTCTCTCTCTCTCTCTCTCTCTCTCTTCTCTCTCTTCTCTCTCTTCTCTCTCTTCTCTCTCTTCTCTCTCTCTCTCTCTCTCTCTCTCTCTCTCTCTCTCTCTCTCTCTCTCTCCTGGAACACAAACCCCCAGTCTCTAGATCTCCCAGCACATCTCTCCATGCTGGCTGGTCTCTCCTCCTCCTGTTCCAGGCTGATTCCTGTTCCTGGCTGAGAGGGCAGGGCACAGACTGTCTCCTTTATCATTGGCTGGAGAAAATCCCTTCCTTCCTGCAGGCTGAAGCATTAACTAGTTCCTCTGTACTGTAGTGGAAGGCACAGGGGACTACATTACCCAGCAGTTTTATAGGTGCAAACATTAAGTGTGCTACACAAGATACACAGAATATCAGGGGAGCTGACTACAACGGCGGAATCCCAAATCAGTAACCTGGAAGACACTACGTGATGAAATACAACAGCTTTGCATTCAAAGTAAGCAATTGGCTGCGCATATAGAGGAGAACATCAGAGTGGTGGGCCTACTGGAGGCAATGGAGGGAAAGAACCAGAGGCCTTCTTCACGGAGTGGCTGAAACAGCACTTGGGTGAGTCCATCTTTTATCCCCACTTGCTAGTAGAAAGTGCACACCGTTTGGAGGGAGGACTGCATCAATGAACCCACCTGGTCCTAGATTCAAAGCATTTTTTCCACTAATGTGGAGCTCACCGGTTCCAGGCGATCACGTGTCCATGCATCCAACTTCTCGGCAATGGAACCTTTTCAAAATTGCAAATACGGACTTCTGTGACACGTGAAATCAGGATAAATAAATTCTTCTTTATTTGTTAAAATACTTTGGCTTAGTGCATATAGCTACTAGTGACGCGTTTCGTGCCCCATGGCACTTCCTCAGTGTACCATTTTATTTACAGTATAAGGGGCAAATTCACTAAGCGATAAATGCGATAGCGACGCCTTCACCGCACTTTGCCAGGCGAAGTTTTGACAGGACGCCGCTAATTCACTAAAATCCGAAGTTGCGCTCAGGGAGGCGAACGGTAGCGAATTTGCGCTAGCATTAATTCGTCAAACAAAGCGAAGTTACGCTAGCGATGCCTAATTTGCATACGGCTTAAAGTTAAATTTGAATGGACATGTTTGTAGCAGCAAATACATTACACTACACAAGGCTGGGAAAGCTTCATTAAATAAAATAGAGTTGATATTTTGTCCTATTCATGTGCCCACTGTATAGTTTAGGTGCCATATGTTAGGAAATGTAGGGGGGAAGGAGGGTGCCCCCAAAAAAATGTACGATCTTTTTCAGACTATCAGCCTTAAAAAAAGGAAAAGACGCCAGCGTTTTTTGGCTAGGATATCCTATCTACTCTATTGCACTTCACCTGGTCTGAGGTGGCGAAGGCAAGTCTGGCGCAAGAGGTAACGTTCAGTAAAATGCGCAAGTTAGTGAATTAGCCTAGTTACATTGACCCTTCGCCATAGCGCAACTTTGCCTGGCGTAAGGGTGCGAAGTAGCGCTAGAGTAGGTCCACTTCGTTAGCGAATTTACAGCAGCTCCCTTTAGTAAATTGGCGCTAGCGAATTTGCACTAACATTAGGTGCTTCGCGCTTTAGTGAATTTGCCCCTACAACTTTATAACTATCCACAATTACAGACAATTCTCAAGGACTTAGTCTTAAAGGGAAATTACTAAAATTTTCATTTCATACACTTGTAATATAAAACCTAAAAAACAATTTATTTTATAATATACCATACCGGACTGGCTATCTGTGGGTTCTGGCAAATGCCAGAGGGGCTGCTGTATGGTTTCATAGAAAGTTACCATAGAGTGGGCTGATTGGGGGCTGTTTGGGCTGGTAGGGGGCTATTTGGGCCTCTGCGTACTTGGAATGGCAGGGCCTATTTTGATTCCCAGTCCAGGCTTGGATTCTATCCTTCTATCTCCGTATAGTTCGACCAACGTACTGACAACCACAATTACACGTGGCCAAATATATAACATTTCTAATTCTACAATTTATATACAATCTACAGTCATATTCTTTACCTGTAACCGTATATTTTGAATCCTCTGGATACATTAATATAGCTACATGCCTTACAAATTTTAGCTTCACGTCTATATGTCCCAATATAGTTTAACCAATTTGACCGCCTACGTTCTTTCTTATATGGGAGTATACTTGGAGATACGTAACTAGCAATTGATCTATTTTTTCTATATCTAAACCAATGTTTCTTAACTATCTTTTTAATACCAAGTGCCTTCTGTACCATTTCTGAAATAATCAAGACTTTGGATCCGCTTTCAGATCTCCCCGAAACCATATTTTCTTTGATCCTAGACTTGGGCTGTGATCATGCACTGTACAGTACACTTAAGCAGCCAGATTCTAAACCTGACGAGGCTTTATTTATAGCACCTTAAATTGTTATTCATGGTTGTATGCTTTTCAGTAGTCTCTGCGTCCTGTCATGATGAACTGTTAACAGAAAACAGCAAAACAGATGCTTTCAGGTCAGTCTTCACTGTCACTTGAGAGTGAATCTAATTTATCTTCTCTAGTTTATCTTGTCAATTGTCTCTGTACCCATGCTCCATTTCAGCTCCTAACAAATGACTTAGCATATTGCCTCTATAATCTATGCGGACTCATTATTTAAATATAAAGATGAAAGTCTGGATAATTCTGCTATTAGCGTCTTCAAATAAATGTTGATGATTGATCCTCCTGGTCTTTGGGGACTGCATGGGTGTGCAAATCCATCCAGATGCCACAGCAACTAAACATCCATTTGTTTTCAATATTTGAACTACATTAGACCTGTCAAAGCTATTTCCTTATTCGTTGCTATGGGCAAGTAGAAGAGGGATCCAATAGTTAGAGGCAAACACACCAACATTTTTAATCAGGGCTTACATACCTTCCATTATACTGTAATCTTTTATTGTACATTATACTGTGGAAACAGTGTGTGGCATGCATAACATTTTAAAGGAGAAGGAAAGCTACGGAGGCATTTTATTGCCAATAGATTAGCTGCAATAGTGCAAGCTAGAATGCTATATTTATTCTGTAGAATGTTTTACCATACCTGAGTAAAAAGCTCTAGAAACTCTCTGTTTGTTTAGGATAGGAGCTGCAGTATTAACATGGTGTGACATCACTTCCTGCCTGAGTCTCTCCCTGCTCTGGGCTCAGATTACAGTAGAAAAGGGAGGGGGTGGGGAAGAGGAGCAAACTGAGCATGCTCTTGCCCAGGGCAATGAGGTTTAAGCTGAAGGCAGGAAGTCTGATACAGAAGCCCATGAGTACACAACAGAAGGAAAGAAATGCAGTGTTTCTTTTGACATAGGACTCAGAGCAGCATTACTTTGGGGGTTTACTGGTATATTTAGATGGACCTTTCTGATAAGGCTTACTTAGTTTTAACCTTTCCTTCTCCTTTAAGGGGGTTCACACCTCCCTTCCTCTGGTAAATATACTAAAGTGAACTTTAAAATCCCATTCTCATTCTCTGTAGGTGTTCCTATGCTAAATTGGAATTTATGTTTCAATGTTTTTTATTGGGGTTTTTCAAGAAAATTATTACAGCCATTGGAAAGGGAAAGAAAAAATAGGCATGTTGTAAATAAGTAATATGTTTACATTAAAGGTTGTACATATATGCAGCGGACCAACATCAGCATCGCAGCATAATAAACAAATTACCAATATTCCACTAACTGTAAAACAGTGTTATCAAAGTGGAGCAGAGTCTCCCTGGCAACCTCCGGAAGATGCATCCACATCTTTATATTAATATGTATCATAAGATGTGTGACACTTAACAATAAACTTGTGGAATACTATATTTTTATTACTTAATGATACATTTTTATTAAATAAACTATTTTACCCCATGGTCATCAGGTAACTGTTTTTAAATTATCTAAACCTAAATCTAAGGGGGAACTAAAGAAAAAGGAAATTATCCAACCGGACAAATTGCTTAAGACTTAGTTATTCATTTTTCTCTGTCTGATGGAAATATTACACAGAGTCAACTAGAAAATATAGGACTGTGGGAGGTCAAGAATTCAGTGCTTCAAGAAGCTATATCTCAAATAATTTTGACTGAGGATATAATGAGGACCATAAGCTAGTTCTATTGAGGAATGGTTGTAAGTTGTCTGATTTCATTGCCCAGGACTTTTCTGCTCGTAGGTTGAACTCCACCATCTTAAGGATGTCTTCAAATCTTGGTATATGTTCAGATTTCCAGTTATCTACTATCTGCATTCTCGTTGCTATAAATATATGATTAAATAAGATTCTCTCTTTGGGGGGTAATTCAATTGTTTTTATATGCAGTAATGACATATATGGGGGAATATGGACAAGGTTTACTGGTAATTTTTTGAGACAGACTTCCACTTTTTTCCATAAAGGTTGAATCCTTGGACAATGCCAAGGAACCCACTTGATTGCATTTCCTCCAGCAAAGTGGTGAAACCTGGGAATCAAACTTGGAGATTTTTTCAGGTGTGAGGTACCACCGCCAGATCATTTTAAGTAAATTTTCCTGATGAGAAATACAGTGGGAAGATTTCTTTACAGATTTAATAGCTAATTCCCAGTCACCCTGTTCTATATCTGTTTGAAAGTGTTCCTGCCAGCTTCTTAGCTGCCATTTAGGGATGCCCTCTTTGTTAGTTAATAATGTTCTATAAAACAAGGCAGTACCTTTCATATAAGTTTTATCAGGTGACAATAGTTTATTAATTTGTGGGGGTAAAGAAATTGTAAGAGGAGTATGTCTTGAGAAATATTTTTGTATTTTAGAGTATTTATGAGCCTCCGATCTAGGTATGTTATACAGATCAGACAACTCCTCAAAGGATTTTTGGCCTGACTCTCCAAAGAGTTTATCAATTGTATCCAAACCCAATTCTACCCAGTTATCAAATGAAACCTTCTTTACTACATTTGAGATATTGATGAAGGGGATGGGTAAATTAGTAGCTAACGGGTTATTATTACAGAGTTTAGTCAGTTCCTTCCAGATTTTCAATGTATGCTTAGTGACTGGATTAGATGTTGGTTTTGGAATTTCCCAGATTAGATTGGATTCTAAGAAGTTTTTGTAAGATGAGTAAGAGGATTGGTTTTGCTCTAGAACTATCCATTGTTTTGATGTGTCATTTGTCCAGATAGATCTGGATTGTTCTAGGATGGTTGCTTTGTAGTAAAGTTCTATATCCGGAACTCCAAGACCAAGTTCTGTTTGATGTTGCGTTAATATTTTATTGGAAAATCTGGAGGTTTTGTTAATCAGAACAAATTTGTTAATCAATTTTTGTAAGCTAGTGAAAAATGATTTAGGGACTTTTATGGGAAGGTTACGAAATAGGTATAATAGTTGGGGTAGTATCATCATTTTAAAGGCGGCACTCCTGCCAAGCCAGGAGAATTCAAATTTAGAGAGGGCTTCTAATTGATTTTTAAGTTTAGAGATCCAAGGCTCATAATTCTCTTTGTATAGTAAGGATAAGGAAGGTGTAATGTATACTCCTAAATATTTTATGTACTTAATAGTCCAGAAATATGGGGATGAGTTTTTAAGAGACTGTGTTGTATCTGGATCAAGGTTGCATGGTAGGATGACTGTTTTGTTTTCATTCAGTTTATAATAAGATATTTTGGAGAAAGAACTTAATTCAGATCTTAGATTTGGCAGTGATACCTGGGGATCTTGTAGATATAATAATATGTCATCTGCATATAATCCCAATTTATACTCAGATCCACCAAGCTTGATACCCTTTATCAGATTATTATTTCTTATTTTTTGTGCTAGGGGTTCAAGTGTTAATATAAAAATAATTGGTGAGAGTGGGGCATCCCTGACGAGTTCCGTTAGTTATATTAAAAGGAGATGATAAGGTACCTGATGACATAACCAAAGCAGAAGGCTGTGAATATAGCGCCATTATTGCCTTATGTAAGTAACCCACACAGCCAAATTTTTCCAACACACATGACAAATAGTTCCAGTTTACTCTATCAAACGCCTTCTCTGCGTCCAAAGAGACAAACAGAGAAGGCGTTCGACAAACACCAACTTCATGTAAGAGAGCTAACACCTTTCTAGTTGCGTCATAAGTCATTCTTCCCTTTACAAATCCCACCTGATCAAAATGTATTAATTGGGGAATTAAAGGGGCTAATCTATTTGCAATTACCTTCGCGTAAATTTTTAAATCGGTGTTAAGTAGGGAAATAGGCCTATAATTACCTGGGTCACTGGGGTCTTTGCCTTCTTTAGGAATTGTTGTGATGACAGCGCATAAGGATTCTTTGGGAAATTTGCCAAGGGTAGCTACCTCATTAAACATTTGTGTAAGGGGCTTAGATAAGATATCAACAATTTTTTTGTAGTAATCGTTAATGAAGCCATCTATCCCAGGGGCCTTGTCACTTTTAAGGGTTTTAATGGCTATTTCTATCTCCTGTTGTCGGAAGGGAGTATTTGTCTGTTTTTGTTCGAATTCAGATAGGGATGAGAGGTTTATACTTTCTAAATATTGATCAATTTCTTGTTTGGTGGGTATGTGAGTATCCGGGTGTTTATCTAAGTTATATAAATTTTCATAAAATGTTGCCAAAGTGTCGACAATCTCTTTTGGGTGATGAACCGTTATACCAGTTTGTGGGCGTTTTAGTTTCAATATTCTTCTGGCAATTCTCTGTCCTATTATTTTTTGGGCCATAACCTTCCCTGCCTTGTTTCTATCTGCATACCAATTTTCTTTCAATATAGTATGCCATCTATCATATTGTTGATATAATGTCTCTTTCAATTCTTGTCTGAATTCTTCTAATTTGGGTATTAATTCAGTTTTTTTATTATTATAAATTGTGTATTCTAATAGTTTAATTTCTTTCAGAAGGAAATCTGTTTTTTCTTTCCTTTTCTTCTTAAGGATGGAGCTATGTTTTATAAAGATTCCTCTTATAAAGGCCTTATGGGCATTCCATAGTGTAGATTTACCTACCTCATTATTATCATTAATTAGGAAATAATCTTTCAGATTTTTTTGGATCAAGGGGGCTGACGATTCAGAATATAATACAATTTTATTCATTCTCCAAGGATGTTTTACTAAATTGGAATTTAAAGGGATCCTGTCATCGGAAAACGTGTTTTTTTTCAAAACGCATCAGTTAATAGTGCTACTCCAGCACTGAAATCCATTTCTCAAAAGAGCAAACAGAATTTTTTTATATTCAATTTTGAAATCTGACATGGGGCTAGACATTTTGTCAATTTCCCAGCTGCCCCTGGTCATGTGACTTGTGCCTGCACTTTAGGAGAGAAATGCTTTCTGGCAGGCTGCTGTTTTTCCTTCTCAATGTAACTGAATGTGTCTCAGTGAGACATGGGTTTTTACTATTGAGTGCTGTTCTTAGATCTACCAGGCAGCTGTTATCTTGTGTTAGGGAGTTGCTATCTGGTTACCTTGCCATTGTTCTTTTGTTTGGCTGCTGGGGGGAAAAGGGAGGGTGGTGATATCACTCCAACTTGCAGTACAGCAGTAAAGAGTGATTGAAGTCACATGACTTGGGGCAGCTGGGAAATTGACAATATGTCTAGCCCCATGTCAGATTTCAAAATTAAATAGAAAAAAATCTGTTTGCTCTTTTGAGAAATGGATTTCAGTGCAGAATTCTGCTGGAGCAGCACTATTAACTGATTAATTTTGAACGCGCTAATCCAACCAATTTGGTGTTGACAGTAATCAGTATTACATACATTCAAATTAACAAAATTACAAGGGTACCCACATTTTTGCACATCCAATTTTTCACATTTGATTTAATTTCATACAACTGAATACTGCTTCTCTAAAATCTTTGTTCAGAAAACACCCTAGTACTCAGATGTTCCTGGGAAATGAAAGACATATCACTGTTATCTTTTTGTTGAAATTGGAGTAAATTATTATGAAGGCTGAGAGGGGTTCCCAAATTTGTCATATGTATATATACCATTATATATATATATATATATATATATACACACACCCCCCTCCCCGTTGGGATAGTTTGGGGTAAAAATAAATTAGTCAATATAATCAGAGACATACTACACCAGATGGGCATCTCAGAATAATCAAAATATGTATGAATTATGGACATGGGCATAAATGCCTTCAAATACCTGGTAAAGGCAGGGCTCTTTTGTACTAGAGAACACTGTGCCTTGAACCTCATGCACCATAGTAGGTGTAAACTGCAAATTGAAGGGTGGCGCTTGTATAGGTGAGTGCCTTGTGTATGGTGATTTAATATTGTGATAAATGTTGCACCTAACAATACTAAATGGGGCCTATTGTCTCTATTTTCTTGTGTAAGTTATTGAAAACAAATGTTTTGCTAAGCAGTTTGCTTAACTTCAACACTTTCAATTCTTTAAGGAAATAGCTTTTTGTTGTTCCTCGTTTGTTTTTGTTGTATGAACTAAGATACAGTACTTCTGAAATCAGAAGTTGCTGTAATAGAAGTGTTAAAAAGGGTGTTATCTAATCACTCTGTGAGTTAACTTGTCAGCAAGTTGGGACTGCAAAACAACCCATGAGATCCAAGGCTCTGTTTGCTTTATTTATAACAGCCAATCGTTGCTCTCACTCTGTCTGCTCCATTCAAGACAAGCTGACACACACACACACACACACACGGAATCATAAACACAGACTCAGCTTGTTCAGACTTCCTCAGTTCTCCTTACAGTCGTGGCCAAGTTCAAAAGGCACATCTGTACTCGGATTACTTTTTTGGCACAAGCATTTTTGTTGAAGGCAGAAATGCCTGAAGGAGAAGACTCCGATCCACATAAAAGGTATTGGAAAGTTGATGTGCCTTGCGGAGTTTAATGCAGTAATATATACAAAAAACTTGTTCTTGAAGTGTGTTGTAAGTTACTGTGTGTTGCTACTGTTTTTATGACGAGTTAATTTCTCCTGTTATTCAGTACTAATGTAACTGTAATCTAAATAGCATAAAAATTTTTTTCAGATGTCTTGTCCCAATAACATACTAAAAAACATGTTTACTAACATTGGATATAAATATCTGGAGAGATTTCTGGAGATGTTGATGCTGATTGGTTGCTATGGGCAACATGTCCAGAAATCTCTCCAGATAGTTATCGCCAATATTTGTAAACATGCCCCTTATTTTCCTAAGAAGATTTCCGTATGTTTTTAGATTTGCACCCAGTCCCCCCCCCCCCACCCGGAGTGGTCATCTGCATTCCCATAAAGGGTACATTCCTGTCAGATTCAGAGAGTCAATTAGATTCTGCTATAAGGACATTTGGTTGGACTGACATTTGGAGTTCAACGCTTTTGTGATTGCATTTTTGAGTTGCTTTTAGGTTAGGTATTCCTTAAGTATACCCAGTATAATGGTACATAGAAATTAAATGGCAATTAAAGCAGAATTAATTGGACTAGCAAACAGAAAAAGTGACAAACCAAAGACCTGCTGTACAAAAAGCTCAATAAATCAATAACAACAAAGAAATAAGCTGCATATTACTTTAGAATATCACTGTCAACATTAAGCAAAACAGGTTTTGCAAATTACCCCTTTTTAAGTAATATTTGTGGTAATTAAATTTTTTTTCTCCTGATGGCCTGTTAGTTCCTTATTATCATGGGAACTAACCCAAGGGTAAAGAAGGTAATTGTGAAATTGGCTTCAAATTAGATTCCAAGCTGTAGGATATTAATGCTAGTTCTGTTCTGTTATGTTGCCACTGAGGTCCCTACTTGGGCACCAGAAAGCCATGTGAATTGCAACACAGCTATAGCTGGATGGCATGAAACTTGGGCACAAGGACCTACAGTATGTTCAGCATAACATTTAGATATACCCATCTACTGTTTAGTCAGATAGTTTCATGGCTGTATTTCCCTGTATTACTGGGAAGAATGTACTCACTGTTGTAAAACATCAAATATCCGCCTCACCAGATAAAATTATGGGTGATTTTATTTTTTGGCTACACTCTTGCACTTGGTTCCACCCAGACTTAAGCCCCTCTGCTTTGTCTCAGATGAGGGACTAAATCTGAATGTGAAATATAAGGATATTAGAAACCGCAAAGGTGTTCCTTGACATAAAAATCCAGAAGCCACATAGCACAGGTTAATTGTAAGCTATGAATAACCTGTAAAATATATCTCTATAAATTGTGCAAAATTATTATTTAGAACTGGTTCTTAGTAATGTTAGTTGAGTTACATGACTAATGTTCACCAATCAATCTAAAAGACAGATGTAAGTTACAGCCTTATATTCACGGGAAACAGCGTTGAAGCTTAACAGTTGACGATCACCATGGAAGTGTAAAGGATGAAAGATTAGGAATCATCTTGCATATCTGTTAGGATCTCCCTGGTTGCGAACCAGAGACCTGTTGTATTGCAGGCACTGCTCCTCCTGCTTCAGCCACAGGAGACAGTGTGGCAATAGCCTGAAATACAATATCTTTCATGGCACTGTCTCCATCTTCCAGGAATCCACACCCTCTATAAGCTGTAAAATGATCTGCTTCTCATGGACATGGTAGACTGTTCAGAAAAGGGATTGGTTGAAAGTCCTTTGCACAAAAGTAAAAAGTCCACAACCAGGTCTCTTTGCCCTGCAGATTTTTCAATTGCAGAGAACCACCCAGCAGCAGAGTGCTGCAGTTCAGCAATGCACGGCATATTAAATTACCAGCAGGCTCCTTTTTTGAAAGGCTGGTTTATTAATCCAGCACAGAGGAGTCTGGGATGCAGTCTTAAATAGCCCTTAAATGAGCAATTGCCCACAGCTCGATAGAGGGCGTCGATTCCTGGAAGATGGAGGTAGTGTCATAGAAGATATTGTATTTCAGGCTGTTGCCACACTGCCTCCTATGCCTCAAGCAGGAGGAGCAGTGCTTGGTTGAAACAGGTCCCTGGTTTCGAAACCAGGGACATGTTGCATTCCAGGCACTGCTCCTCCTGATTGAGCCATAGCAGGCAGTGTGGCGACAGCCTGAAATTCAATATCTTCTATGTCCCTGGTGTGAAACCAGAGAGTTCCTAACAATATCATAACAACTGAAGGCTGCACTATGTGTTCATACAAATATAACTGCAAACATAACTGTGCATGTACTGTTTAACTATACTGCAACAAACTACTAAACCATAACAATTAGTTAGCAATTTGTTTTCCTCATTCTAGTCCACTCTTACAAAGAAAGCTCGTATCATATTGGTTTCTATGGGGCACTATACTATTACAAAGTTACCCCATGGGAATTTCCATTATTCCAGTGGTCTGAGTATACATTATTTTCAGGTATACAGGTGTGGGTTCTGTTATCCAGAAACCATTATCCAGAAAGCTCAGATATGGAAGAGCATCTACCATAGACTCCATTATAATCGAATAGTCCACATTTTTAAAAATGATTTCCTTTTTCTCTATAATAAACCGTAACTTGACCTTCATCCAAACTAAGATATAATTTATCTTTATTGGAAGCAAAACAATGCTATTGGGCGTATTTAGTATTTACATTGTTTTCTACTAGACTTAAGGTATAGAGATCCAAATTATGGAACTATCCATTATGTGGAAAACCCCAGGTTCCGAGCATTCTGGATAACAGTTCCCATACCTGTATTATATTTCTTTTGCAATTAGAATTATCAACTGATTTTTAAGGGGCACTACATGCCTTTATATACCTGTAATTGTAAGAAAAATAAATGGAACTTGTGTTGAAAATGTATGACAAATCATTGGAGAGGTTCAGGTCAACCAATTGCCTAAGTGGCAGCTGATATGCTCCTTTGTGGTGTGGAACAGTAAGTGAAAACCTGTTCATAACTTGTTCATGTGCAAAAGTAAACAAACAAGTTTTAAGCAAGACATTATTATGTTAGTACTGTACTCATATTTTCATAAAGATCTAAAGATTAGTGCTATTGTATTAAAATATCGTCACAGTATTTTATTGCTCCCTCTTTGATTTTTACACGTTTTGTTCTGTTACAAACTGAAATTAAATTGGATTTTTTTGGTAAATCTTTCTTTTATTGAATATTAATAAACAGAGAAGGGGTCCTAAATAAAAGAAGGAAGGGGTACCACAAAACTTTTCCCATGATAAGCCACAAATATGTAAAATTTTCAAAGAACAATGGATACCAACAATTCAGAAGCCACGAAGTTAAATACTTTACTCTCAGAAGTTGTTAAGAGTACACTTCATTAAGAAGTGAAAAGTATAAAGTAGCAGGTTATTTTTATACTTTGGTTTGATTGTGTATTGCGTTCAGCCAGTGTTCCCTAGTTGTCTAAAACTGGGATATATTATTCTGTAAAAAACTAGTTATTTTCTCTAAATTCCTAGTATCCTCTACTAGGTTTATCCAATCAACCTCAGAGGGAGGGTTTGCCATTTTCCACATTTTGGGGATTAAGGCTGTGCAGATTGAAGCCAGTAAATTCTAATTAAAATTGATTTAATTAGAATTTATACGATTGGTTCCCAGTATTCTTTAAATGTTAAAAATATGGTTTTAGATATAGAAATTATTGGGGGTTTCACAGTGTAGATTTTTTATGGACTATTTGTTTTCAGTTGTTTTGCAGTTCACAAAATTCGTTCATTTTATCAGTTTACAGGGATGACCATATGGTATTTACTACTGATGCACATGTTGATAGTCTCACATAATTAGAATGCTCCAGCAGCTCATAGTGAGAGGTTTTGAAATCAGCTTACCCGACTGAAGGGGCATTTCTGAGAAAAGCTTTCAGAGGTGGGGCAGAGGCTTGTCACTGAAAACACAGAGAAGAGATGATTGCCTCACCACAAATCACTATACAAGAGCACGAGAACATTAGTCATCCCCTCAGAATGGGACCTTCACTGGTGCCAGTAATAGAAGAGTTTTTTTATACTATGATGAGAAAGGGCAGCTGTGGGAGCCAGATGGCAGGTGGCTGTCCTCGGGCTGTTTAAGTTTATCCGTGTTTGTGTTATAGACCAGATTAGATCCAGTCATTTGGAAAAATACCAACCTGGAAGCCCTACTAGATAAAGCTGTATTTTTGAAATCTGAATAACTAGTGAAACAACAAACATTTAATTTACTGTTGCTTGATGCCTCACATTCCTTATGGTAAAGCTATTTTTTAAGTTTTAGATGTTTTTGTGAAAAGAAGCAGTAAAGTTGATCAGTGCTTGCTTGTTCTGAAAGGAAATGTAGGGCCAAGATCTTATGGGTTTAAAGGGATACTGTCATTGGAAAACTTATTTTTTTTCAAAATCAGTTAATAGTGCTGCTCCAGCAGATTTCTGCATTGTAATCAAACTGATTTTTTTATATTTAATTTTGAAATTTGAACATGGGGCTAGACATATTGTCAGTTTCCCAGGTGTTCCTAGTCATGTAACTTGTGTTCTGATAAACTTCAGTCACTCTTTACTGATGCACTGCAAGTTGGAGTGATATCATCCCCTCCCTCCACCCCCCCCCCATCAGCCCATCAGCAAAACAATGGGCGGGTAACTAGATAAGGGCTCCCAGGTAAATATAAGTAAAAGTCCATGTCCCACTGTGACTCCTTCAGTTACATTGAGTAGGAGAAACAATAGCTTGTCAGAAAGCAGTTCCATATTGCAGCACTGGCTCTTTCTGAAAGCACATGATCAGGTAAAATGACCTGAGATGGCTACCTACACACCAAAATTACTGTTTTTGTAAAAATACAGTTGTTGGGTTAGGAATAACATTTTACATGGTGGAGTGAATTATTTGCAGTGTAAACTGTGTAATTTAGAAATAAAAAAACAACACCATAAAAATCATGGCATAATCCCTTTAACTATCCACTCCAATTTCTGCACATATAAAAAAGGGTTCTGGAGTTTGTAGGTTACAGTGGTGTCCTGATGTGTTGTATGATACTTCATTTGGGCATGTGACGTTGTGATGGAAAGCACAGGAACCTCAAAGCACCGCAGTTACAATAATATTTTTATATTGTTTTTCCCCTGTGCAACACAAATCACTTATTGATGAGATACTTTTTATTGTACTCAAAAAGCCTGGGTGAACTGGCTTTTTAAAACATCCAAAGTAAATGCCGTGCACTGTATGGCTGGGGTTGCCACCTTTTCTGGACAAAAAAACTGCAACACTGCCATTCCTATAGCTTTATCTGTTTTTCCTATTAATAATATTGTCATAATTTTTATATAAACACCTGCCAAATGGCAACCCTAAGTATGGCAGGAAGTTCCATAGTGTGGGTGCTGTATGATGGAAAACACAAGATTTCAGTGCAACTCTGGGTACCATGAGTTACCTGACTCTGAAGAATGGAAGGAATGGGTGGGAATACGAGTAATCAGAAGTTATTACAGATAACACAGGTTAAACGGGTGTGTTTACTTCAGAAACACAACTGTAGTTTATCTAAATCGCCATGGGGGCAGCCATTCAAGCACAGGATACACAGTAGATAAATAAGCTCTAAAGAATCCCATTGTGTACCACAGAGCTTATCAGTTATCTGCTGTTTAGCCTGTTTCTGCTCTGTCTACCCCCATAACTAGACAGCAGTTTGTTTATATAAACTATAGTAGAGTATCTTAAGCAAATACACCAGTTATACTATTGCAACACAACAGTACATTATATTTCCATTACTTCAAAACACTTTCATTTTTGGTATTAATGTTCCTTTAAGGGTGGCGGCACACAGGGAGATTTGTTGGCAAGAGACAAATCTTCTCTACTGCCAAGTAACTTCTCTTGTACATGTGTAGTACTGCTGCCTGTCTCACCTACTGCCAAGTAACTTCTCTTGTGCGTATGTACTCTTGCTGCCTCTCTCACCTACTGCCAAGTAACTTCTCTTGTGCATGTGTAGTACTGCTGCCTCTCTCACCTACTGCCAAGTAACTTCTTTTGTACATGTGTAGTACTGCTGCCTCTCTCACCTACTGCCAAGTAACTTCTCTTGTTTGTGTATGGTGCTGCTGCCTCCCTCACCTACTGCCAAGTAACTTCTCTTGTGTGTGTGTAGTGTTGCTGCCTCCCTCACATTTCCATTACTTCAAAACACTTTCATTTTTGGTATTAATGTTCCTTTAAGGGTGGCGGCACACAGGGAGATTTGTTGGCAAGAGACAAATCTTCTCTACTGCCAAGTAACTTCTCTTGTACATGTGTAGTACTGCTGCCTCTTTCACCTACTGCCAAGTAACTTCTCTTGTGTGCGTGTGTAATACTGCTGCCTCTCTCATCTACTGCCAAGTAACTTCTCTTGTACATGTGTAGAACTGCTGCCTCCCTCACCTACTGCCAAGTAACTTCTCTTATACATGTGTAGTACTGCTGCCTCCCTCGCCTACTGCCAAGTAACTTCTCTTGTACATCTGTAGTATTGCTGCCTCTCTCACCTACTGCCAAGTAACTTATCTTGTGCATCTGTAGTACTGCTGCCTCTCTCACCTACTGCCACATAACTTCTCTTGTGCGTGTGTAGTACTGCTGCCTCTCTCACCTACTGCCAAGTAACTTCTCTTGTGAGTGTGTAGTACTGTTGCCACTCTCGCCTACTGCCATGTAGCTTCTCTTGTGCGCGTGTAGTACTGCTCCCTGCCTCTCTTACTACTAAGTAACATGTCTTGTACATTTGCAGCCGTTCACTAATGAATTTCCTTAGGCCGTGCGGCGCGCACTTCCTGGTTTCCTATGCGCATTGACGCTGGCGTGATTACGTCAGCGCGCAATGGCTCGAAATTCAAATAGTATTAAAGGGGCCTTTACACTGTAATCTTTGCCCGTTGTTAGGTTCATCTTGTGTGAGTTCCTAGGTGCTATCCTGAGTAATCCTGTGTTATGATTCCTGTTTTGACCCTGCCTGCCTGACTTTCCTGATTTCTGTGATCCCGACCTCTGCCCGGTAAACCGACTATTCTGCTATCCGTATTCCAACCCATGCCTGTTTGCCCCTCTGCTCGTCCAGAGCCTGTTTGACGACGCTTGACTACGTTTTATGTCTATTCCTTTATGTCTATTCTTCTGCCCAAAGATCGTGCCCCTCTGCTCGTCCAGAACCCTTCGCTTGGCTCCTCTCTTATTAAGACCTGGCGGCATCCAATTAGCCGAGGGCTCCTCCCGAGACCAGACCAGGGAGCCTAGCATTGGTTCTGGGTGCCGATCGTGACAAATAACTTCTAATCAGCCCTGCCGCTTGTGGATTTATTTTTGACAGATATAAGCTCACTATGGGGAACTACCAGGTATACATTAGGTATTGCACTTCTGTGCTCTGTTTCCTATTTGTATCCTTTATTCACTACTAAATTAATAATAGACAGCATGGAAAGTGTCACAAGTAATGCCTGGAACATCTATAATCTGAAGAGAGCCTCTGCATTTCTCAGGCTCAGAGTAGTTACATTCCTTGTTGGTCCTGACATTCAAGCCTTTCTTTTTCTAGAGATCTTTAAGCTATATAATGCAGAGAGAGAATCTGTCAGGAACAAAGTTACAAATCTCCAACAGATGTCATCTGTAATTAATATCCAAATATGTATTTTCACATGATCTCTATATATAATCATTTGTGTGTTCCCTATTAATTGTGATCTTATATTAACAGGATTCTTAGGATCTGCTATTCTCATTTTGCCAAATATACCCCTGACCACTTTGCAAATAGGTTATAAAAAAAGTTGAAAATAATGGCGTTTGCCTGATCTAAGTGCACTGTTTTCTTTTGTATATGCATCATATGATAATACTTTATATATAGCGAATACTAGTTGAAAGGGTAAAGGGGGTGGCACACATTCATTGTACATTCACTACAAGCACTGAAATATTTTAATAATGTATTGTTGCTTAGAATGATGTTTTCTTTCATTAGGCAAATTGTTATTTTGGGGTTAACTTTTCATTTAATATTATGGCAGATAAGTATAGCAAATGTTGAGTTTTAAGTAGGCATTGTCCATTATTAAATTGAAAACAGTATTTCAGTAAAACTGTGAAACTGTTAAATGACAACTGTTTAATCCCTTTGGGTAGAGATTTCAATTGGCCAAAAGGTAACAAAGGAAATTATCATTAGTATATGCTACAAACCACCTTGTATAAGTGACAAGAATGAAGCCCAAATTAGTAAAGAAGATCTATCTATTGGTAAATATAGATTGGAATGATCAAAAAAGGGATCTGACTTTGTCAGTATTTTTATAGCTGATGCAAGAAAGAAAGAACGAGGTATGCCTTATTGATCAATTAAAACTCCACCCTTCAAAATTGTATACTTCTTTATTTTTATATATATTCTATATAAAACAACGGTTTTTATATACAAAACTGGATGTTAATGACACTTATCAGTTGATAAAAAAGTTGATAAAACATATTTATTAATGACCTGGAGGTGGGCATTGAGTACTGTTTCTATTTTTTTTTTTGCTGTTAATACTAAATTGTGCAGAGCTATAAGTTCCATGCAGGATGCTGCCACTTTGCAGAGTGATTTGACTAAATTGGAAAACTTTGCTGCAAACTGAAAATGAGGTTCAATGTTGAGAAATGAAAACTTATGTTCTTTATTTATAAATAATATAAATGCAAGTTATACATTATACTGTGTTGGAGGTTTCATAAATTGGAAAGGATCTCTGGAGTTTTGTAAATAGCAAGTTGTCTAAATCCAGGCAGTGTTATTCTGTGGCTACTATATATAAATAATGTCTTGAACTTGATGGATGTGATGCCTTTTTTCAACCTAATTTACTATGTAACTATTCTTGTTTCATGTCTGACACAATTGGTGTCAAAAGCATTGTTCAGTGTGGAGATCAGTACAGGAAAACAGAAAAAAGTTTTTGCTACCCATGATGTTCCTAAACAATGCCTTTCATAATCTCCAGAAATTGTGTTCCTCTAATGACAGCAGTACCAAAGAAAATAAACATGTTATTTTTTTGTGTATTATTCAGGTGGGAAATGATGACCTCTTCGGAATGCAAACCAAGGCTTGGCCAGTGCATTTCAGAGTCCTGGTCCAGTTATAGTGCATTTCTGCAAGAGTTACTTCATTTTAAACAACAAAACCCTGGCAAGGTATGTCGGAAACCCACTTAGAGCTGTGTATCTCTACTTCAGTTATTATGCATGTTACCAGTAGAATAAAAGAAAAGATTTCCATGTGATATAACCAAGTTTTATCAGATATTTGTCTGCCCTTGTGTACTATAAGATTAATTTACAATGAGCAGGGGTGCATGTAGTGAAGTATAAGGGTACACAGCACTGGCTTGGTCATTGGGGCTCTATTCTTAATACCTGTGTTAAGCACAGTGGTTCCTTCTGTGCTGTCTCCTGTCTTGTGTGCTTTGCATGTCCCATGATTCCAAGATAAAGTCTGCATCTTTAAGACCCAGGTTAAGGCTAAGAAAACAGCTAGGAGACCAAATACGTCTGCATCACGAAGACTAACATGCTGTGTCTCTTCTGCCTGTTAAACTGCCCCTCCCCCTCATCCAGTGACCAATGCAGAGGGTATGCTGTATCTCCTGCTGGCAATTCATCCTGTTGCTAGAACCACCAATCATAGTATATCGCATTAACTTATTCAGCCTATGCTGCCACTGTGCAAATTTATTTTGCCATGTGTATGCTAAGTACTTAGCATTATCCATATACAGTAACCGTAAGAGCATATGCTAAGTCCCCTGCTACACCTCAATAATTGATTTTTAACAATTGGGAAATTGTTCTAAGCAACCCACATTCTTAACATAACATCATACAGTGTTTTTAAATTCCAACTTAATAAGAGTTTTACCTTACCTATTCATTATAGGGCAGCTGTTGGCCAGAAATATTATTCTCAACCAAAGGTGTGGGCTAATAGAGCCTACACTCCGGTTGGGGGAAGCAGTAGTTTTTTCTTAAAAACAAAATCGGCCCTGGCAGCAATAGGACACTCACATCGGGAGGGAGCTCCTAGTCCGAGCAGCCATGCTTAGCAGTGTGCATGTGCATAATGAGAAAGTTGCGGCATTTGCTCATTATGCACATGCGTGTGCCCCAACATGGTCGCTTGAACCAGAAACTCCCTCCTGGTGCAGGTGTTCTAGCGCTGACGGTGGGCATAAAAAGAGAAGTAGTTACTCCCAACAGGAGTTGGTGCAGGTATTAGCCCATATCTTTGATTGGGGAAAATATTTTCAGCAAACAGTTGCCCTTTAATGTAATTTACCTGGAAACTAACTGGCTGGCTCTTTCTACAAGGAACCTTCTCCACTTATTTCTGCCAAAAAAATCCCCGTCTTGTTAGAAGTTCAGCATGAATGTCAATTAGACAGAAATTTTAGGCCAAAACTTAGGTATTGTCCTAGATATATTTTATATATCTGAAATCTTGTCATGTGATCATATGCTGGACCAGAAAATGGGGGACAAACACATATATCCTCAAAACCTCTGTACTAAAAAGTTTCTGGCTGTCTAGGCAGGCAGAGTGGAAGATGCAGCGTTACAAGAATTGAGATGCATGCAGTAATGCTTTTTAACATGGATGTACCTAGGCTAAATGCCTATGTAGCATATTTTGTATGACTCCTGTCTAGTGTGGTTAAAAATGATTGCATGCACATTTTACTATCATTATTTATAAGCATATATTCTAGCACATAATGACAGCTGATATATGTGGAAAGGAATTGAATTCCTGTGTCTGAATTTTTGGCAGTGTAAAACTTTATCTAGGTGGGTGGATCACGATTTGTCTTCACACCTAATACTTAAAACCGTTTACACTGGAAGCTATGTGACGTTATTATGAATTGTATTTAGCAACCAGGCATCTGAATTATGCCAGAAATTGCTTTGTCATTTTGTGACCTATTTTAAAATACCTGTTAATAATATTGCCACTCAGTGAGTTACATTATACAAAATTCCTAAATAGGAGTTATATCCAATTAATTTTACCTTTAAAGGGGCGCTATCGCAAAAATGAAAATTTAATATAAACTTTATCATACTTTTCTAAATATAAACCAATAAAATATACTGGAAAGCTGGAAAGGGTGGGAGCTACAACATGGAGCAGGCCACTGCTCCTGTATAAACTATAACAAATAAGTGAAAGTTGTGCTCACCACTAATTTTTACAAACATCAAGTGCAATGAGGTTGTTACCACAAAATACATATAGACATATTGTCTATATATATTTTGTGGTCACGGCCTCATTGCACCCCTGCTTAATGTTTTTAAAAAGTAAAGAAGTCATGAGTTGGTGCCTGGCAATATTTTGGGTTTAAAATATAAATTTAAACTGTTGTCAAGTTCTTGGAACTAGATGATCAGGACAAACTCCTGGAAACTTGTAACATATTTATTTCCTGGAGGAGATTAATGCCTTGCTTTACATAAACTTGACAACCAGGAATATCGGATACTAAATCATACTTGTCAGCATATGACAGCACTGCACATATGCCCTTTTTGATAGTGCCAAAATATCAGTTGGCCCTGATTACATATTTCAGCAATTACAGTTAGAGACAGTCTGGAGTCTTTGGAGCTGGAACCCAGATACAGTTTTTAACTTTAGGAAATACTCAAATATACAGTATAGCTCTCTGGAAATAACTTTTCTGCAAAAGAAAAATTACTGTCTCAGTATAACCCTACATGAATGAATGTTTTAGCAAACTCTTATGGACGGATTTATTATGTGATATTAAAAAGGGCTTAAAAAAACAGCGTCATTTTTTACGCACTTTTTCTTTGAGCAACTTCCGCCAGAACTTACTTACAAAGGTCTGAAGCAATGTAAAATAACGGCGGAAAATCTGGCATTTGCATGGCATAAAATATCACACACCTCAATAAATTTTCCATTTATTTTACACAGCTTTTTACATGGTTTTTCCAGAGAATTTAGTTTTACACAGCATAATAAATAGGCCCCTAAGTAGACCACATCTAACTTTTTTTTTTCTGCTCACTTTTATAGCAGACAATTATATTTTGGCAACATCTATAGCACATAGAACCATACTGACACAAAATGTATTCCAATATCGTATCCCTTAAGAGTTCCAAAAGCATTCCAATGATTTATTTTGACATTGTATAAACTAACTGGCCACTAGTTGCTTGGTTGAGAATAATTTTTTGAATAATGGCACGAATTTAGCAATTTGGCAGTGTACTTTGCCAGACCTCAAGATAATCAGCAAAGATTAAGTAAAAGTTCTACAGAACTGTTTATTTTGATATCCCCATTCTTATTTTTTTTTATAATTGTCAGTAGTTATAAAACATACTGATATTGATGGGGGTGGTATGTTGTTTAATTGATAGATATTTTAATCAATAAATATTTAATATTTGTTCCTACAGTTCTGCCTGCTGGTCTGCAGTGTGTGCTTTTTTTTCACTATTATGGGAAGCTACATTCCTGGAGTTGTACTCTCCTATTTATTGTGTAAGTATGCAATGCAGTTATTGTTCAATGCTTTGTGCCAGGCAGAGCAATCTATCCTCAAACAAGCTGTGCAGGACCCACAGGGGCACAAGTAAGTTTCAGCTAAAGCACTTTTTTGGTGAATGCTGCAGGGAGTTTTCCCAAGAATAATTACTTGTCAATTAGTTCCCTATTGCATAATATATTGCAGGGATGAGCTCAAAACATGGTAATACCATGCAATGTATATACTGTTTTATCTGTTATTAGCAGGGGTCAGGGTAGCCTCCATCTAATTGCATGGTATTTGCAATTATACTATTTTGCTGGACTGCATATGGGCATTGAATAAACTGCTATACAGGCTGCCTAATTGTGCCAGTGGGTTTGATATAAATGGCATTGGGGAAATTGGTCTCACTTATTTGTAAATATTTTATGTATTTAAGTATATTTTGGTTTTTAAAAGTACTGCTTTTAACAGCCGCCACTGCATTGGCGTTGTAGTTGAGCAGAAGTTCTTTAGGTTAAACATGTACATTAAGAATGAATCAGATAAGAATACAAATTGGAGTTTATTTATCAATGAATGATATTAGAGTTCATCAGAATCTGTCTGGAAGGCTCTAAATTTATTCTTTGGTAAGTATGCCCCTTTGCTGGAGGTTTCAGTAAGCTGAGAAGATTTGAAAATACAACAGGCAAATTATTTATATTAAGGGTAGAGAAACATTTAGATCCAAACAAAGATGGCAATAAAAAATTGTATAAAAATGTACATTCTCTAAAAATTATGCCATGAAAATTCTGTGGATTAAATCACTTTAAACCCATTCTAATTTTATTTTCAATGCAGTACTATTTGCATTTCTGTGTCCATTTTTGAAATGCAATGAATTTGGAAAGAGAATGTGCTTCAAAGTCAAGACAGTTCTGCAGAAACTAAATCTTGGATTCCGAGCCTATGTGATCCAGTGGATAAAAGCAAAATCCAGTGAGTGTCTCATATTATTGAAGAAGACAAAAAAAAACAAAACAGCAGTGTAGTAAGTATATAAATTTGTAGTCTTCCATGTGTTCTAGTACCAGGGTACTGAATGGGGAATCAAAACGATTTTTTATTACATAATCAGACATTCAACAGCCCTTATTTAGTCTTAATAGAATAATGACAGTAAGAGCATGCACGTAAATTACTTTTCAAACCATATAAATTACGAGTAGCCTATTAGTAGGCACTAACAACCTCAGACACAACACAAGCTTTAATTAAACTTTGGGTGAAATGTACATCAGGGCGAAATTCAAAGCGATTTTTAATTCTTGCCGACGGTAAGGTAAATTCTGGCAAATTAGTCACCCGCAGTAGAGAAGGTTTGTCGCTGGGCGACTAATCTCCCTGTCTGCCACCACCCTAAGAGGTGAGGAACTGAGAATTGTGTTAGGCCTTAGATTGTAATAGTAGTAGGCTACTTGTATTTTATAGGTTTGAAAAGTGATTTACCTGCGTGCTTACTGTCATCTCATTGTCATTATTGTATTAAAACTAAATATGGGCTTTTGAATGTCTGATTATGTAAGAAGGAATCATTTTGATTCCTCATTCAGTTCCTTGGTACTAGAAAACATGGGGGATAACACATTTATGTACTCACCTTACTACACTGCTGGTATAAAGGGTTTTTAATATGTATGTTTTTTATCGTATCAATAAATGTGTCTTTATAATATTACCTCCACTAGTGAGATCCCCTGTTCCTTTAATAGCTTTTTTTTTTATTTGTTTATAGATTGAAAAGCTGCTCTGGGAGCATTAGTACACTTTACAGACTTAAGGGGTCATTTACTTAAGCTCCAGACAGACATATAGGATCACTAGTGTAGCTAAGGGGCACATATATCAACTGTCAAATTTGAGATTTACAGCAATTTGCTTTTATACCACAAAAAGCTGGCCAGTTCATGTAGAAGTCAATGGGAGGTATATTTTCAAAGTTCAACCTGTTTTTCTATTTGTGTTTTCGAGATTTCTTCAAAATTTGGCACTAGTTGAAAAGAAGGGTACAATGTAAATTCACTTCATTCAAGTTGTTTTAAGTTTTTAAATTATCAAGTTTTCAAGTTTTTACTTTGTTTATAAATATGCACACATTCTAGACTTGTTTTTTACAAATTTTTAAGAGTAAAAGATCTCGAAAATTGGAATTTTGATAAGTCTTCCGCTAAGAATTGTTGATGCTAAAATTTGGGACATTTCCATGTAAATATGAATCTACCACAGTCTAGTTCCCTATTTACATGGAAATGAATGAGCATTGTATTAAAATTAAAGCAATGCAAGTTAATGAGAACTTAAAGATTGAGAAGGCATTTTTAAATTTAATGGATCAGATCGTAATCTTTACTGCAGGAAATTTTTTTCTTATTTTACAGAGAAAGAAGCAGAGACTATACAAGGAGATGAAAGTGAACTGGATTTGTCGGCATTATGTCCTCAGGTGCTACTTTATCAAATTCTATAAAACTATTATACCACATGTTACTGTTGTGTTCAGAATAATAGCAGTGTGTTTAAAAAGTGAAAAAGCTCAAAATCCTTATAATAGCTTTTATTTCCATACATGCTAATGCATTGGGAACACTGCACATTCTACTTCAAATCAGAACGCATTCTTCTTTACAAACTCAAACATTCACTGTAAAAACTGAAAAATGTTTCAAGATGTTGCTTTCCATTGAATCACTGAACTTATATTTAGTTGTATAACCACTGTTTCTGAGAACTGCTGCACATCTGTAGTGCATAGAGTCAACCAACTTCTGGCACCTGTTTCATTCCACAATACTTCTGCATCTCTTTATGCTCAGAAACAGCATGTTTTGATGTTAACCCACAAGTTTTTCTATTGGATTACGGTCCGGGGATTGGGTCTGGAACTAAGATGTTTCTCATTTACAGTTATGTTTGGGGTCATTGTCTTGTTAAAACACTCATATGCTCTATGCATAAGACAACATGACCTCTTCAAGTAGTTTGATGTATTTAAACGGAAAATGATGCCTGGTATGCAATAAATAGGTCCAACACCATAGTATGAGAAACATCCCCATATCATGATGCTTGCGCCATTTTGCTTCATTGTCTTCACAGTGTACTGTGGCTTGAATTCAATGTTTGGGGGTCATCTGACAAACTATCTGTAGCCCCTAGACCAAAGAAGAACAATCTTGCTTTCATCAGTCCACAAAATGTTGCACCATTTCTCTTTAGGCCAGTCAGTGTGTTCTTTGGCAAATTGTAATTTCTTCAGCATGTCTTTTTTTCAGCAATGGGACTTTGCAGGGAATTCTTGCCAATATCTTGTCGTCACATAGGCAACTTTTAATTGTAACAGTACTCACAGGTAATTTTAGACCTTTGGTCTTCCTTGAGCTGATCATTGCCATTTTGGCTATTCTTTATTCTTTTTCAGGTTTTGGTTGCCATTTTAAAGCATTTGAGATCATTTTAGCTGAGCAGCCTATCATTCCCGTTTCCAATCAACTTTTTAATTGCAGTACACTGAACATGTCTAGAACAACCCATTTTACTCAGATTTTGCACTATAACCGGCATACACAACAGTTGCTGCCTTCCTTCCTGGATTAAGGGCTGTAATTCATCACAGAAGAATGAAGAATGAACTCCCCACTACTATTATTTGGAAGAAGCTATTATTATTTTGAACAAGCCTCAATTAATGATTCAATGTCACAGAATTTCATGACTGATGCATATCATGACTGTTTTCTATTACTCTATTACACCTACTAGTAAATTATTTGACATGTGAAATATAATTTCGACCAAAAATAATAATTGATCAGGTTAGTGATATCGGACTGCTATTATTCTGAACACAACTGTATATAGCACCTCAAGTTGCAGAATGTATGTAACTGATGTTTTCCCCATAGTGATTTGCTAAAATGATTTACTCTGTTTTTTTCTTTAGATTAATCCTGCAACAGTAGGCAAGGAGCTTTCTGTTTCTGACACAGAGCCATCAGACGTGTCCTGGACAGATAATGGGACCTTCAATTTATCAGAAGGGTACACTCCACAGACGGACACCTCAGATGGTAGGACATGAACAAAAACTATTACCCAAACCCTCCTTATAAAGTTGAAAGGCTACATAAATCTGCCAGTTGCATGAATATATGTAGAAATAACACGTAATTTGCTATTATTACTTATGCTAGATGCCCAATCAAGCTCATTTGTTTACACTGGGCAAATGTACACCTGGGCAGTAAGCCTTGGGATCCAATGAGTAATAACCTTTTATCGTCAGCCACACAAAGAATAATCTGTTTGGCAGCCCTCACTAGAAAATAAGCACAGATTTCTCTGTTTCACTGTGTCTAATTGAGGGGGTAAGTAAGTAAGATCAAACTGCTTTAATCTGGAAAATCTGCCTGCAGTCCTGTTTGATAGGAGGAACGGCACTTGTGCAGTAACCCATGAAAAATCAAATGTTTGCTTTCATTATATTTCTGCAGCTTGTCTGTACAGTTTTGCATTGACCAAATTGCTGGGTTGTTGATTAGTTTGTTTTGGCCTATGAGCTTTGGAGTAATCAGTATATGGATGGGGACTATACACAGAAGCAATCACTTATAAACTTATGAAAATTGTATATGAATAAATTGTATACAAAATTGTATAAAAAATCTATAAAGTTGAAATGGGCACCCCTTGCAAAATTACATCTTTAGCTAATTTCTTAAGTGAAAAGCAGGAAGCAACTACTGCAGGAATCACTGTTTAAAAAAACACAAATTAGCTAGCGTTAAAGGAGAACTAAACCCTAGCTCATCACCCTCCAACTGCTTCCACAGTCTCCCCTCTAAGCTCCTTCCCAGCAATATCTCTTTTGTTGAAAAGTTCCCCTGTGCACCAACCTCCCATAAATCTGCAGAGCTGTGCAGCGGAGTTCAAAGATACCATCTTCCCCTGTCTTCTGATAGTCTTCTGTTAGCCTGCTGACATGGATCTTGTAGGAGCATGCACAGTTAAACATATGTCCTCAATCAGCTTCAGCTGCTCATGGCCCTGCAAGATCTGTATCTGAGTAATTACAGATGAGGATCCAAAGACAGGGGAAAATGGCACCTTTGAACTCTGCTGCGCAGCTTTGCAGTTATATGGCAGGTTGGCACACAGGTGAACTTCAGCAGAATAGATGTTACGGGGAGGGAGTTTAGAGAGGGGTTGAATGGGGGTTAAAATGGGCTAGGATTTAGTTCTATAATGCAGAGTTACATTTTATTTCACCAACGTCACAAGAAAATAGTAATTGTGCAAAGGTTTTGACTGCCTAGTAAGTCAGTATTTATGAACACCCCTTTGGCAAAGATCATTGCTTGCAAATGCCTTTTGTATACAGCTAGGAGTCTTTCAATTTATGTAGTAGGAATTTTTGCCCACTCTTCCTTGCAGTTGGCTTTTAATTCCGAGATCTTCCTGGTATGGCTCACATGTTTAAGAACTACCCACAGATGTTAAATGATGTTTAAGTCAGGGGACTGTGCCGTTCATATCAAAACATCCAGCCTGCATTTCTGGCAGTAGCTCATGGTGGCTTTATAGGTATGTTAGGATCATTGGCTTGTTGTTGGAGCCGATTCCCTTTTCAGCTTCTTGGCTGACTGTTTCAAATTGGCATCAAGAATGTGCTGATATTGAACAGAATCCATTCCCCTGCAGGTACAATTCTTCCTGTACCACTGGCTGCCACACAACCCAAAGCATAATGGATCCATTGCCTATGTATATACAGTTGTGTTCAGAATAATAGCAGTTCGACATCACTGACCTGATCAGTCACAGTATTTGGTAGGATATATATTTCTAAATGGCAAATAATTTACTAGTAGGTGTAGTAGAGTAATAGAAAACCATGACCAACAGTCATGACATGCATGCTGCTGATTCTGTGTAATTGAATCATTAATTGAGACTTGATCATACAGTAATAGTTCAATTAGTGAGGTCATTCATTATGTGAAAAAACAGGTGTCAGTTGTGGCCCTTATTTAAGGAAGAAAGGCAGCAAATGTTATGCACGCTGGTTATAGTGCATTTTGAGAAAAATGGGTTGTTCCAGACATTATTTAGAAGAACAGTGTACTTTAATTAAAAAGTTGATTGGAGAGGGGAAAACATAAAGAAGTGCAGAAAACTATAGGCTGCTCATAGAGGAAAGTGTAGCTACCATTCGAATGGATAGAAGAATAGCCAAAATGGCAAAGACTCAATGATCAGCTCCAGGATGATCAAAGAAGGTCTAAAGTTACCTGTGAATACTGTCTGCAAGAAGCACCCGCCTTCTTGATGTTTCACATACTATGCGTTGGGCCTATTTATTGCATACCAGGGATCGTGGATCAGTTTTAATCCATCAAAGTACTTGAAGAAGTCATGTTGCCTTATGCTGAAGAAGAAATGTCCTTGAAATGGGAGTTTCAACAAGACAACAACCCCAAACACACCAGTAAATGAGCAACATTTTGATTCCAGACCAATAAAATTGATGGCCAGCCCAATCCCCGGACCTTAATCCACTAGAAAATTTGTGGTTTAACATTAAAACATGTTGTTTCTGAGCATGAAGAGATGCAGAATAGTTGTGGAATGAAACAGGTGCCAGACGTTGGTGAACTCCATACAACACAGATGTGCAGCAGTTCTCAGAAACAATGGATATACAACTAAATATTAGTTCAGTGATTCAAAGGAAAGCAAGATCTAAGTTTATACAGAGAATGTTTGAGTTTGTAAAGAAGATTGCAGACACTGCTATTTTTTGGAACAGCCTAATATTCCATTTTCTTCACTTTCTGTAAAGGAATAACACAAATTTGATAAATTTTCTTCATGTTTTGATTTGGAATAGAATGTGCAGTGTTCCCAATGCATTTGTGTGTATGGAAATAAAAAGCTATTATGAGGATTTTGAACTTTATTCACTTTTTTAAACATGCTGCTATTATTCTGAACACAACTCTACATGTTCTATGTTTGCTTTTCCAAGTTAAATATTTTAAAGAATTTCCCTCATACACATTTTTTGTTGTTATTCATTTATTCTTTGTAAGCCATAGTGGTATATTGTATTTGTTATTCATTCAATGTTTGGTTCAGTTAGCAGCCTTCTTCTCTTGCCTTTTTTTTAACAGATTTTGACCATCGAAGTGACCAAGAAGAAGCCTTTTCCAGAGACCTGACAGAATTCCCCTCTCTTGAGAATGGTTCTGGATCTAATGATGATGACTCCAGCATAGGCCTACCCACTGTGCCCATGAGCAAGCATGGAAAAAGTAGCAAATTAAATGATAAGTATTCAGCGGCAGCCCTGTCACTTGCCCTTGGCAGTGAGCAATCCTTTAATTTAATCAGTGACATGGCTGGGGAAGCCATAACAATGGCAGTGTCTGCAGCTATCACAGAGCAGTTGCAGTCATCCCTGCTTTCATCCCCTCCTCCAGCTGCAAGCTTCACTGAAGATACAGATACAGAAGAAGCTGATGATTTTGAACTTCTAGATCAGTCAGAACTGGAGGACTTAGATGAGGGACCGGAGAAAAAACAGCATCCAAACGAAAAGAAGCCATCTTCTGGGTTTCTATCCAGTCTTCTAGGGGGCCATTAACACATACTCGTTTCCAGAACAAAACAAAAAAAAAAAAACAATTATTGCAATTTAAAGGCAACAAAATGAAGTAGGAAGTTCTTGGGAAATATTTCCATTTATAAATTGTTATTTTAGGCCGCAGTGAACTGTTCTGAATGCCTAGCAGTTGTCTCACTGATTGTATTCCCTTTGCACTTTGACATTGTTGCATGGAGTTGACTTACTGTTTATGTACTTTTACAGTTATGAGCCTTAGATGGTATAGTACAATGATGTATAGAAATTAAGGCCTACAAATTCACAGCTCAATCATATATCTAAAACAAAGAGATACTCCGTCATAGAAGTTGCTATATATTGTACCTTTTGCTAATTAGCTGTCCGTGCCCTCATAGTTTGCACTTTAAAATTTGACATTGATTAAAATATATAATATAAGACACTATACTATTGTCAGGATTTCAAATCTGACAAGAGTTGGTATGTCCAAAAACACTGTATGGGAAAGTTTATGGAGATTCTTAAATACAGAGCATACTAGAACTCTGAGTTGCTTTCTTTATAAAACAGCTTGATTGGTCAGATTGGTCAGGATTATCCTTCGACCAAAAAAAGTTAGCCAAGCCTATGGGGACCTTCCCCATAGGCTAACATTGAGTTCGGAAGCTTTTAGGTGGCGAAGTGTTTTCTTAAAGAGACAGTACTTCGACTATTGAATGGTCGAATAGTCAAATGATTTTTAGTTCGATCGTTTATGGGGTTTGTCAATGGAGGTCTTATTTAGAAGTTATCTCAGAGAATGTTACTCAAAACAGTAAAAGAAAAAAATGTATGTTCTCTAAACTGTAACTTAATTGCCTCCTTTTGTGTGACTTCACCAGTACTTGAAAGGGTTTTTTTTTTTTGCCTTCCTCTGGATCAACTAGCAGTTAGGCAGGTTAAAATAGAGTTAAAAGGTTGAACTTGATGGACATGTCTTTTTTTTCAACCTAACTTACTATGTTACAGAGAATGGGAAACTCTGGATTATTTGCATTTATTTTCTCATCAATACTATACACCAGATTAAGAGAAAATATAAATGATTTCAATAAACCTCTTAGAAAAGTGTATAGAATATACATATCAAAAGAATATACACTGTCCAAAACACAGTTCATGTGATGTGTTTTCTAATTCCAATTAATAAAATACCGGTACCTACAGATCCCTTATTTGTTAATCTGTTATCCAGAAAGCTCTGAATTACAGAAAGCCCATCACTATAGAAACCATTCTAATAAAATTATTTACATTTTAATTTAATTACATTATATAAGGTTTATTTAACATTTAAATGATTTTTAGCAGACCTAAGGTATGGAGATCCAAACTACAGAAAGATCCCATATCTGGAAACCCCCAGGGCCCAAGCATAATAGATCCTATAACTATAATTAAATTCCAGTTAATCAAATACAACACGATGTCTAGTACTAAACATAAATAAATTAATAGATGTTTATAGGAAAAACACCACATCCAGAAATGTAAGCTATTATTGCCTTACACACCATTTAAATAAATAAACCAAAACTATTTGAATATACATGCACCTTCATTTGTTTATTTTTAAAATATTAAAATCTCTACCATGACACTAATTCTTGTACCCATACAAAAAGCTTTTCCCCTTCCTCCAACAGCCTTTAAATAGGTTGTTCAAACTCTTTTTTAAGTTCAGATGTTCACCAGAAAGACTTTTTCCAATTACTTTTTACTTTTTATTTTTGATCATTTTTCTAATATTGAAGTTCCATTTTTCACCTTCTAAAGCAGCTTGGGGGGGGGGGGGGTCGCCGACTCTTTAACTGTTTTAAATTCATACATTGAGGGGCAAATATACCTAGGGTTGAATATCGAGGGTTAAAATTAACCCTCGATATTCGACTGCCGAATTTAAATCCTTTGACTTCGAATATCGAAGTCGAAGGATTTAGCGCAATTCGTTTGATCGAACAATTAAATCCTTCGAATTTTAATCCATCGATCGAACGAAATCCCTTCGATCAAAAAAACCTTGGCAAGACTATGGGGACCTTCCCCATAGGCTAACATTGGCCTCGGTAGGTTTTAGGTGGCGAAATAGGGGGTCGAATAATTTTTTAAAGAGACAGTACTTCACTTTCGAATAGTCGAACGATTTTTAGTTCGAATCGTTCGATTCGTAGTCGAAGGTCGAAGTAGTCCATTCGATGGTCGAAGTAGCCATATTCGACCATTCGAAATTTGAAATTTTTTTCCTCTATTCCTTCACTCAAACTAAGTAAATGGGCCCCTGAGTTGATACATTTATTATCTGTAGCACTGCTGAGCAGAATCCCTAGGTGTCATTAAAGGCGGCTGTTAGAATTGATACAATAGTTGCTAATACTCCAGAGATGATACTGTATATATCAATTGTAATCAATGTATCAATGAATTGTATCAACTAAATGTAGCAAATTGTAATAGTTCAGAATCTGCATTTGGATTACTGAGCTGCCAAACTGAAACCCCAGAGAAACAAACATTAAACTTCAGTTTTGGGAAAACAGTAAAAAATAATAGAGTGAAAGCAACCGAAAAAAGTCTTTGTTTATGGTGAACAATCCGAAAAAAAGTCAACGGAAAAAAGTGTTTGAAAGGTGAACAACCCCTTTAAGCATTGAAAAGCTCAGTGGGTGCAGACCCCCTCTGAAAACCTCCCCAACCCCCTCTGACCCCTCCGACCCTTCCCAACCCCCAACCCCCGGTCCTTGGAAAAAAAATTGGCTCTTTTTTTGGTCCCTCTTTTTTTCGGCCAAAAAAGGTTGTGGACCCTTGCACTAAAGAACGTATAATGCACACTGTTGTCCCGGGCTGCACTACAATGGTGTTGATTGATGAGTGTTTTGGCACCTCCCTGCTAGATTATTTGCATGCTCAGAATATTTGGCCGGCATATACTTTATGTAAGAAATATTCCTTAAACTTGTTTTGTCTGTTTTTGCCATAGATCTGCAATTTACAGTGCTGGTTATTGATTAGGCTGACTAGAAATTCCTGTTGAGCAAGGACAACATTAGGCTGTGGACATAGGCCTCAACCAGTGAGGACATTTACATAATCCGATTGGTTGGTTGTCATCAGTCCAGTTTGTGCCTCCGACTGAATGGCCAAGTCAGGTACAGATCAGCTAGTCTGGGACCCCAATACCTAAATGATAGTAATTTACCTCTTAACTTCCAAATTACAGACTTCCAATTGATTCCATTAGGAAGGAGAGAAGTAACAAACTATAAGTAACCAAAAACTTTGGAGTTGGACGAGAGAAGCGTTGAAATTTGCCTCTTGTGGTCTCTCTTTTGTTTTATTTGTTATGGCTTTAATATATATATGGGTTGTCTACTCTATCTTCATTAATATTTATGATATAGAATATAACAGTTTCCAACTATTTTCCAGTTTTCAAAATAGTTCTTTCTCATATATATATATATATATATATATATATATATATATATATATATATATATATATATATATATATATATATATATATATATATATATATATATATATATATATATATATATATATACATTGTCTTTGGCCTCAGCAAAGGTAACAGGCAGCAACATGGGCTTTCTTTCTGCAGCACCAAGAAGAGTGCTAATAGAGAAGCTTCTATGGCTTGCTTGTTGCTACATATCTCTGCCTATGCCAATAGCAGCTCTGATAGGCACGACACGGACTTTCTTTCTAAGCAGGGTCACAAGAAACTTGGTATTGCTGTTCAGCATTCATACAGGCACTGTTATGACAGCACACCCATGTTAGGGTCAATAGCAGTTTAGAAAGGCACTTGTACTGCCAGAGCAGCACTCAGAGCAATGCTGTGTCCCTGTTCCTTTAAGCAAAAAATATAATTCTTTTTAATCTGCAATCTGCTTGTAATTTATGTTGATTATTAGGTTAACTTCAAAGTTAAATGCCAATAGAATAAAACACTGCACAGTTTGTGGGAGAGAGAGAAACAGCCAGAGTTTATAACATTTGTTCTTGGAAACATTTTGCGGAGTAGCATATTTTCGTGATATTAGCAGAAGGTTGAGGTTGAGGTTGAGGGCAAAAATAAGCATTAGTTTCCGGTGTTAAAGAATAACTTTAGAAATAAATATTTGTGTGGATACTTATGTATTAGAAGAAGTAGTGATTCTGTACTAAATGAGCATTGATTTGTTTTTTTGTCACTGGCGTCATGCTCTGAAAATCACAGGGAACTTTCAAATGCCTAAAAACCCAGATTACTGCTACAGTTACAATCACACTGTTACAACCAACACAATTTTATTGTTTGTAGCTGTCGTTACACAGTTATGTTTTATATAGAACATTGGGGTTGTCTGGTTAAATGCCCCCGTTATCAAGAACATAACGTCCCTAATATTGTAATGGGTACCATTTTTTTTAGTATTGTACAAACCAAAGATCACAACTTTTTCGGGCATCTATTTTATTTTCATGTCTCTACCATTTTGATGTGTATTCATAATTCTAATCAAAACTGCTGACTTTAATTGAGACAATAACAAACAGTGCAAAGTTTATCTAATTTGTTCTTCAGAGCAAGCCTTGGATGGTGGCCTTGGATCATTTCAGTTTGCTATTCCTATACCAGAAGGTCAGCTTTATTAGGGTGCATGGATTTCTACTAACACTATGGGGGCTAACGCTGGCGAAAATCCGATTTACTAACAGTCGCTGGTGTAATTTCGCCATGGAGATAGACTCTGGCACAACTTCGCACTCTTAAGGCCAGGCAAATTTTCGCTCTGGCGAAAGAGCGTTACTACGCTATTTCACTAAGTTTTTGATTTTACTCTTACCTCTATAGCCAGACTTGCCTTCGCCACCTCAGACCAGGCAAAGTACAATAGAGTAGATAGGAGTTCCTCAAAACAAAGTTGACGTCTTTTCCATTTTACAGGGTGATAGGCTGAAAGAGATCGAAAAAATGTTGGGGTGTACCCTCCTTCCCCCCTATATTTGATAACATATGGCACCTAAACTATACTGTGGGCACATGTGTAGGGCAATATAACACATCTATATGATTTTATTAAGGTTTCCCTGGCCTTGTGTAGTGTAATGTATTTGCTGCAGCATATACGGCCATTGTACTTTAACTGCACGCCGTATGCAAATTAGCCAACGCAAGCGTACCTTCGAACTGCTGATCGTATTTTCACTAGCGCAACTTCGCCAGTGTTCGTTACCCTGTGCGCAGCTTCAGATCTTCGTGAATTAGCGTTGTCCAGGCGAATTTACGCCTGGTGAAGTGTTGCGATGTGCGCAAAGCCAGCGCTGGCGAATTTGTGCAGGTAAGTAAATTTGCCCCTATGCCTAAATGTAGCCTTACTCATATCCAGACCATAAGAGCACACAATTACTTCCAGGGCACGTGTTACCGTTGCATATAAATAGATTTGGAGTTAGTAGTAAAAGATGACATTTGTTTGGGCATTTCTATACCAAGACAAACCAAACTGCAAAATTGCTTCGATAGGCAAATCAGTGATTTGTAATGAAGGTTTCTACATAGCAAAGTACATCCAAATGAAATTGTAAGAGGAAAACCAATGCACTTTATTTACATTTTTCCTTTTATTTAAAAATAAATAAATAATTTCACGGCCATTTTAATTGCAACAAATATGGTTCTGGTCTGAAAGCAGTAATTCAGCTAGAAGTGTGATGTTTTCGTGTTTTTTGTTTTAATTGTATAATGTACATTTTGCTACAGAATGCTTTCTGCATAAATCAAATAAACAAAATGCACTTTGTTACTTTACTATTTGGGCGTGCTCTGTATACTATATGTGTATGGTAATATATGAATAACATTTAAGTCTCAAATGTACAATAAATTCACACAATAAATAATATATATTTAGGTGACTATTTATATGAACAGTTTACATCCATGTTACATTCTTCTTTTAATGCCAGTGCTTAGTTTTGTTGCTAATTTCACCTCTTTCGTTTTTCTTAGCATGTTGGTTTTGGGGAAACCGTTCAATTTTCAAGTTGAAAACGTTTCTTCCGATTGGCACTTTACTTTTACCTACACTGAAATGGTGCACGAACATGTTACGTTTGTCTTGAAATAGGAAAGTACAATGTTGGTGATAAATCCTCCTCCTCCTTCATCCTCTAAGTACTCTTTGTTTAATGGGCTTACTAGAACTTACTAGGCACCTTTTGATGTCCTCATCCCTCTAATAACGTATTTTTTTACATTGCACTCCCCTTTTTATATCTATAATAGACATATTTATGATTCTTCACTGTATTCACTGTTTGGTGACTTTGGTCTGGGCTTTTGTGCTTAAAATTGTTACCTTTTTTATGGGACAATGAAGTCCTAGGTTTTAAATATTATATCTATGAAATATGGTTTTATTTACTATAATGCAAACTTATGGTAACATTTTAGTGTACCCTCTTATACAATGTCCTAATTGTATAAAGTCCTAATTAGTATTGTGTAACTTTTATTTGCCATACAACAGATCAAATGTAGAATGTATAAGCCTATTGGAAATAGTCTATGCTAGGTGATATAGAAGAGTATGTCACTTACCCTTAGTTGCAGTTTCACCCGCAGCAGCCACAAAACGAGATAAGGGCAAAGTAACAAATCCGAGGGCTAACAGCGCTCATTGTCTACGTGTTAAAGTACTGGTGATAAGCGCAAGGAGGCAGAAAATCACAGCACCAGTACACGAGGCACAAAGGCAGCAACCCAAGCTAGATCATATGGAGAGGACAATTATACTCACCTTTATACTCACCTAAAGCTTCAGTTCCTCACAGAGTGGCTTCTTTCTTAATTATTCATTATTCACTTTGCTCTGGAAATAACACATTCGATGGATTTAGAAGAAAAACTGGCATGGTCACTTCAGTTGAGCAATCCTAATATGCTATTAATTCCCCAACCACCCCAACAACTTTAGGTAGTGGAGCAAACACATTTAAAATTTGGACACATTATTATTATTATTATTATAGGACACTTATTTTCATACGTAGTCCAGTTTTCTTCACAGAATCTCCACCACGGATAATGGTTTCCATTTGTCTTTCCTAACCTATTAGACAAGAACAGATCTCAGTGAAAAACTGTGAATTCTGAGAAAAGGGAAAGTAAGATATCTTGATGTTGGGAGAAGTCTTACATCGATTATGTTCTAAGTTATTGAGATTAATAAAGACTACGTCTCCCCCTCCTCGTGCATTCATGTGCAAGCACCAGTGTGCTCCAAAGTAGCACATTCTAAAATAACAGAAAAAAAATCAGTGTTTAAAATAAAAAGCACAGAGCTAAAGGTTTCTCTGTGGAAATTCTATCACAGCTCTCTAAACATGGGCATAACTATAGAGGAAGCAGACCCTGTGATTGATAATTAATGAGCAATTTTAATATATCTTGGTAGAATAAACAAACATCAATATTTACTTTGGGGCCCAATGACATCTAGGTACACCACTGTGTCTAAATGCAAAGCTAGGCCTTACCCTGGGCTCAATGAAGTGCAGCTCACATTAATTTGGCTGATATACACTGGAAGTGTGATTCGGTGAAACCAAGAAATGTGCAATTTGGTCAACAATCTTTTTGTCTGACATCACACTTAAATGGAGAATAAAATATGTATGTTATTCCATTGTAAAAAAAAAACAGGTAGAGAGATAATGCACATATTTCGGAGATAAAAATATTTAGAAATGTATGTAGTGTGTAAGGTGAAGAGCAATAGCTGGAAAAAGAAAGGCAGAGGGTGAGTAGATCTAAAGAAATTCAAGGGGAGCAACATGCTGAAGTCCAGGAATATTAAAGGGATTCTGTCATGATTTTTATGGTTTACATTTTATTTCTATATTACACTGTTTACATAGAATATAATTCACTCTACCATTTAAAATGGTATTCTTGAACCAACAAATGTATGTTTTTTAGCTGTAATATTAGTGTGTATGTAGCCATTTCAATTCATTGTGTCCTGGTTTCTAACCTTTGCGAAGGAGCCAGCACTTCAGGATGGAACTGCTTTGAGACAGCTATTGATTCCCTTCTCATTGTACTTCAATATGACCCAAGTTGTGTTCCCTAGTCCCATCTAATTGTAGGCATGAGAATAACACCATAGCTTGGGTGCTATCATCATGTCTACCACTAAAGCACAAGTTACATGGTTGGGGGCACCTGGGAAATGGACATCATGCCAATTTTCAAATTTAAACATACAAAAAATCTGTTTGCTCTTTCTGTAAATGGATATCCATGCATTAATTCTATTTAAAATTAATTTAAACATTAAATAAACCCAATAGGATTGTTTTGCCTCTAATAAGGATCAATTATATCTTAGCTGGGATCAAATACAAGGTACTGTTTTATAATTACATCGACAAATAAAATCACTTTTAAAATAGAAATTACTGTATTTGGTTAAAATAAAGTTTATGGGAGACTACAGTGAAGCTCTAGATTCCATAATTTAGAGCTTTCTGGATAATGGATCCCATACCTATAAAAATCAGATGGACACAAAGATAGAATGCCTGCAAAGAAAACTTGCTCATTAGGAAGCAAAACCTGCCAACATGTGTCCGTTTTAGTAAAGAAGCCTGGCTTTGTGGTTGGCTTAGAATTCCCAGCTGCCCTGGTTTATAAGATATGGGCACTTATATTTATATTATATTTATATTTATGGGCTCATAGCGTTAAAACATGTTAAATTAAAAAAACAAGCTACTTTGTGCACTGGGGCAAAAATACAAATGCATTCTATAACTAATATTTAAAATACTTTCTCTTGTCTTGTCTTAATATAATTTTATTGTTAAAGTGGTAGTTAAACTTTAAATTCATTTTAGGTACAATATGGACAATGATATTCAGAGGCAATTGAATGCAATTAGATTTCATTTTTCGTATATTGTGTTTTTTTGGGTATTTATTTTTTGTTCGGCATATCTCGATTTGTAGTTCCCCAATTCTCATTATGTGTGTTTGAAATTTACACTAGGAGAGAGAAGTCGCACATTTACAGAGAGGAAGGATCCAAGAGCATATTTCATATATATGTATATATATATATATATATATATATATATATATATATATATATATATATATATATATATATATATATAGAGAGAGAGAGATATTATACATGTCCCTATACATATATATATATTCTAAGGTTTATTTCTGCATTGTTTAATTATGTAATTGTTTAGGGTCCTTGAGATAATGCAGTTTGATTAACAAGAGACCCCCTCAAAATGTTGTTAATAACCCTGAGCAAGTGGAAAAGATGCGTTTGTCACTGCTCATTGGCAGCCTCTAGAGGGCAGCAGCAGCAACGTTTTCCACAAAAAATAATCCAGTACAGTATAGGATGTGCAGTAATGAATCCACAGGGTATGGACAAATACTCCCAACTGTTTCACAGGCTGGACATATATTTAAGGTCAGGGTGGTAGTTTCTGGTTATTCCGATTGGAGCAAACACCACCTTTTGTTCCATTTTCCTATGCTATTGTTAAATGGATAAAGAAACTGCCAACGTAAACCGATGGATTATTTTAGCTGCATTTATTCTCCCTATTTTCTCTCTATCTTCAGATGTGCTGCATTCATCATCAGTCTGGTGTGTGCAACTCTCTAAGCGACTAGTAGCAGCTACTTCTTGTGGCTACAAAATACTCTGCCACAGTCAATACTGATAATTGCCTCTGCTAAACACGAAGGGGGTTATTTATAAAGATTCAAAAATATCTAAGTATTTTCTGAAAACGATTCCGACCAAATCCGCATGGAATTTCCCCCCTTATTTATCAATTCATTTTTCCAATAAATTTCCTGTGCGGGAAAAAACTCGAAAAAAACGTGAAAGAAATTGAATTGTACAAATTTTCCACCTGAAAACTCAGATGTTTTTTTTTAAATTTTTGCCCGAAATCCACTAAATCTTCAGATTATTGCACAAAACCCAGCGCATATCTTCGGGACTTCTCCCATTGATTTATATACAACCTCGGCAGGTCCGAGATGCTGGACTTTTTTATTCTGTTTTTTTCCATCCTTGGGGTAGAATAAAATATACTAAAAATTTGGATTTTATAGTTAAAACATTTAATTTTTTCGAGTTTTTGTCATTAAGACTTTAATAAATAACCCCTGTAGTGTCTTAGCAAAGCTAGTTATCACTATTGTCTATGTTGTAGCCATGACAAATAGCTGCTACTAGTGGCTTCACCTTTATTGCTGAAATGGACTAGCAATCGGCCTATAATGCTGCAATAATTACAATAGGTAGATAACGGAGATGGCAGCCAACAACTTGTCAGCCTGCACCTAACCTAGTTTGTCCCACTGAACCCATCTTGATAGCATGCAGGAGGGGCAGGGTGAGTGCAAGTTTATAAAAGAAAGCGGCAGGGCAGAGTTAGGACTAAGCTCAGGGAGTGATGTAGGAGAGGGCTGGGTAGAGGAATGATATCATCAGCAGGAAGGCCAATAGGCAGAATTAGGCACACCATTAGGCTCACCAATATATGGTCCTGTATAATCCATTGGGGTCCATTCAACCCATGGTCCAATTGGTCTAAGAACATACCACATTGAACCATATATTGTTTGTCCTCCTTAAAGGAAATGGAATCCTTATAAAAAAAATGACTGCAAAGTTGCTCTGCACAAAGTCTAATAACACAGTAACTTATTAACTGTATGTCTTCGAACTGGGGAATTCTGGGGAATTTGGGTTTTTAGGGCTAGTCCACACGAGGAGATTCGGGGAGATTTTGTCACCTAGCGACTAATTGCCTCGTCTTTTGAGCGACTATCTCCCCGAACTGCCTCAGCATTTTTCCCCATAGGCTACAATGAAAAGCTAATGCACACGCAGCGATGCGTTTTCAATAGTCGCCCGAAGTTTACCTCAGTGAGGCAAAATAACCTCCTAAATGTGCACCGTAGACTTACGCATGAACAACAGAGTTTTCAGATTTGACACACCCTGTGCGTTCCCAAGTGTAAGTATAGCCAAGAAAGAATTAAAAGGAACATTGCTTGCAACCTAACTGAGAGAGCCTATAATAAATGGTTGTCCCTTCTACTTAAACTAAGGAGCAATAGGAAAGAGCTTATGGCTCCTGTTATGATTATCTTATTTCTCTTGGAGATACATTCAGTCAATCAGACCTGGATTTATTATTTGGATGCCTCTAAGCCAGAGCATCCTCCCCATACCCAACAAAAAACAATCCTGCGGCTCAAAAGCTTGGACGTGTGCAGGTTTCTGCTGAAGCAACTGGGTATTAGATGTGCAGGAGATTTAAGGAGCTCTCAAATATACTGCATAGTGCTTGAATTCAGTTCAATTTCACCATACAAATATATCACCCCGCTTACATTAAAGCGAACAGGTAAGAACCACAATGGGGGGGATCAAGGAGCCTCTTTCCTTAACAAGATCAGGAGTTGTTCTTAAATAAAGAATACTGACTGGATCAATACCTCTGCCACTGCTGACCTTAATGAACATGGGGAATTATTTACAGCTATATGTTAATGGGCTGGAGCTTAAAAACTCCCTGCTTTCTCACTAGAGCTTCTGCGTTAAGGGTAAGTGCACTGTTAGTCTTACTATTCAGTCACAGTTTGCTGGGGGACTTGATTTTAAATGCACTACAAACAAATGCTAATGGATAGTGTAGGACTCACGTACAATGAGGGGCCTTGACGTGGCACGTGAGCTTACATAGTTTGCCTAAAGTATGGTATTAACACCTGATTTTTTTGTAATAATTATTTTTAAAGGCAAATTGTGCTCTGGCAATTTTTCTATTTATCTTTGTGTACAAATATTGGCTTTTTATCATTTATACTGTAGCAACTGGACAACTCCAGATTGTGGGTTAGACCAAGCTCTGGCATAATATTCTGTCAAACTACTTTGTTTGTTACTGGTTGTTCTTTTATGTCCCCTTTTGTCAATAAAATAAAAAACTGTAAAAAATACATGCAGGCCCTTGTTCCTGCAGAGAACCCGCTTTCATTAAACACAAGATCTTGGTTTTGGGACAAACGTTTATTTATCATTGAACACAGGTAACATTTTCATATAACATGAAGCCAAGTTTTCACCTTATAATAACTAAAAGTTGTGTGTGATGTTTTCTTCATATTAAAAATTTCCATATAAAAATAGAGCACTCAAAATGAATATCTATTTACAAGCACTTTCACGGCGTTCCAGTGCCAAATGGCTGAAGAAACATTTCTAAGGCAAGTGCTTACCATAATATTAATGTATTTATATAATAAGGTTGTTTATAAATACTGTATATTGTTCTAAAGCGATGCAATCACTTAATTTAGAATCTAGTAGGTAGAAAATGCAGACTGGCAACAGGAAATACAAAGTCGAATGGGATGTGTAACATTTTAACTGCTGAGAGACAGTTCAAAGCACGGCTCTGGACAGACATCATTGCACGCTATGATTCCCTTTCCACTGATTTGTGTAAATATTGTAATACAATTAGAATTTACAAAGGCCAAATAGTCACACAAGCTAAAATAAACATTAATGTGCTGCCCAATGAGCACGCCATTAGTTTCACAAGAAGACTGCCTGCAGCATTCCAGGAATACAACTGCTGTTTAATAATGAACAAAATCCAACTGGCAGATTTTGAGGCCTGCTCAAGTCTGAAGGCACTTTAACACTGCAGGATAGGCAGTGAGTTAGAGTCTAAGGCATCAGTCAATATCAAGTAATGGTGATGCTTTGGAAATCTTGCTGGCAGATTTTAGGCTCTGGATCTTCCAGCATAAGACACTCAACCATCTGGCTTAAGTTCCAACTATTTGCTGAAGATCCCTTGATGTCTATTTACTCTAGCACCAATTATCCATATGCTTCAGGCTTCCGATATATGATCAGCAGGCAAAGCTTTCACCTGGAGCTGCCCTGACTGCTTTCAGAGCGACTGGTGCTGAACCGTTTCTTCACAATCATGCTGATGTAGGCCTTCATTAGCTTGGCTATCTCAACCACCTTATTGGGATAGAGAAGCAAAGAGAGATGTACATAAATATATGTGTCACCATGCAGAATGTGATCAACATTTCACGGGGGAAGATGATATACATCAATCAAGTGAGAGAAGATGTCACCAGTATTTCATTTCCCTTAAAAATACCATTGTTGAAAAGCTACTTAATTTATTGAAATGACACAGAAACGTCCTTCTGCCTTCGATGTTTTATAAATATGCCCCTTGAGTTGTATTAAACCTGGTCTTTGTGAGGTCCGTGTCCTGGTCTTTATTGAACAAGTGGCTCTGTAATATACTGTGCTTATATGTGTTGTTTTTCCTTTGGTTTTGAACCTTTGTACGTTTAGTAAAACGCAGAGACACAGGTTATCAAAATATATATTTTTATATAAATTAGGACACATGAATTATTGATTGCACCTAGATCACTAGTGATAAGGTTGCCTTTATGATAATCACATATTTCATATCTAATATACTAGTATCACTTTAAGTAAGATCTTTCCTTTCAGCAGAAGCTACATTATGACATGAGCTTTGGAAAGCACCATCCACGTTTATCTCTAATTTAGTAAATATCACTGTTTAATTAAGCCTTTTGCTCAGGGGTACACTCCTACACGGGACTAGGTGAATGGTCAATCCATACCTGATGTAATGGAAGCTAAAATACTTTCTTCTAATTGGTTAGAATGTGAAACCACCCTAATCCACCTTAAAGTATAATCACTAACTAATTCTATAAGTTGTTGGTCCATAAATAAAGGATCTGTTCATGTATATGGTAGAACAGAACAAAGAGATACTCTGGTGCCTAGATCTGTTTTCTTGCATGCAATACTCTTGCAGCTGACATCCCCTTTGTACTTGAAGGCTTGACCTTAACACTAGATCTATGTATGACCAATAATACAGGAGTACATGAAATTTCTCTCAACAATACATGCCCACTGTGAAGTCTTTTTAAAACTCAACTACTGTACATATTCTTAAATGACATGAGACAATACTTACCGCACTTGTTTCAAACAGCAGTTCACGCTCATCTACAATTATCTTGTAGGTATTGGCATATGGTGCACCAAAAGACAAAATATGTTCATAGTGAAACACTTCCAGGGGTCTTCCTTCCCCTCTTTTGTAAACGGAAACAGCTTCAACACAGACACCTAACCACAGTTCCTGTGGAAATCCGCCTTCTTTACACTAGACCAACACAAGAGAAAACTATAACATGTCTGTAATGTCTTATGCACATTTGTTTTTAAACAAAACTTTATTTAGGTATAGTATATGGACATTGTAACGTATAAGTTATCACATAAGGGTCTGGGAGTTACTATTGTTGTAGTACATGTGGCCATTTATATTCCACAGTAAATCTACACAATCTGTATGTTTGTTCATCTGCACTTTAACGCTATAATTATGTTGGAACTAACTTGCTTAATAAAAAAAAAAACTTTATAAACCCATCACAAAAGTGTTCATTGCTTCCATTTAGTTTTACTGACTCTACATGGGGGGGGGGCAGGGAATCTTATAACAATACCTATTTGACCATTACTGGGACGTTCCAGGGCTGGTGCCTTGATGCTTAACCATCTAGATTGTGAATATCTAACCATGGGGACCATTTTTTTTAAATTATGCAGGGCAACCTATCTTTATGTAGAGGCGTTTGTACATGAGCACCGATTGGTTAATCTGGTTTCCCAAAATTGTATAGTTGGGGCAATTTGTGCCTTCCATTTCATGGTAATAGATTTACGAGCATAAGCAAACAAAATAGAGATGAGTGCTCTTTCAGTGCTCTTTCAGCTGTCGTTGGGGCCAGATCAGTAACTTGTTTCAATACCATCCCCAGGGGATTGACAGTAATTGGAGTATCCATCATGTCAGAAGTATATTGTGCTATTGCCCTCCAAAACCTTTGTATCCTGGCACATGGCCAAACCATATGAATGAAATTAGCAGGTGTTTGATGGCACCAGGGGCACTCATTTGCATAGGTTGGGGACATTTTGGCTAGTGCAGTGGGAGTGAGCTTTGCTTTGTGGAGAAATGTATATTGTACCAATCTATCTCTATGCTATGCAACAGCTGAAGGGCAGAAGGAAGTCAATACCTTATTTTAAGACATACATTGTATTCAAGAAGATGTTGGAGCTTCCTATTAAAATGCATTAATGTCAACATTCTTAAAAAATATTGCCTTAGAAATTGGGCTAGCATTTTTTCCTTACCTCTACATCAAAGAGGGTTGATCCATAACCAGGCCACTCCTTTATCAGAGACATGTATTTGGTCATACACTGGTCATTATTCATGCCTTGAAACCTTTTCCATTTGTCAATAATATTGGTTCTAGTTGAAAGCACCTCCTCTTTCACCCACATTTCCTGCATCTGCTCCTCTTCCAGTTGTTTCTGTTTGCTAACAGATCCACTTCTGAAGCTCCTTCTTAAAGTTCCATCCAAGAAGCTAGATCTCTTCCTTTCACATCTTTCTGATGTAGAGGACACCTTGGTGGACTGAGTAATTCGGGCCTTTAGTTTTTGCAAGGGGTAGAATTCCTCCATCTCTGGCACATTGGTATGTAGACTATAATCTCCTTGCGTGTACTGCAATCTCAAAGCAGCTAGGCTTTGCAGTGTTTCCTCAGGTGCAGGATAGTGGCCTTGGATAACAGCTTCATGAGCCTAATGGAAAGAGTGATAACTTCAGTAAGTTGCAGCTTTACAAGTAAAGACTATGATCACATTGACTTCTAAGGCCTTCATGCCCCTTGGTATACTGTATTTCAGTTGGCTGAACTTTGATGGGTATAAAATGAGTTCAGCAGTTATTAACATATGGTGAAGTGATGATACCTTACAAAGGTAAACGGGGTCCAGGTGCCTAAGCTTCAGACCTTCAGCATATACCTCTTGAAATTAACAGGTTTAACACTGAACTGGAACCACCAAAAAAGAGACACAATAATGTGGAATGTAAAAAAAGTCACTCCACAAACATTTAATACAAACAGAAGCCTTTTTTTTTGCATTTAAGCATTTAATGCTTACAGGACACATAATCAAAGGCTGTCAGTGACCTATTTGCAATTATATACATAAGTAAGGCATTTACATTTTATTTCCTTCAGTCTTGGAATTACACAATCATTCCCATGTGCAGTGCCCTACACAACTATAGAGCATAAGGAAGAAAAGAGAAATGTGAAGAGGGCAGTAAGATTGCTGAATGGAAAATGAAAGTAATTGACTGCCCCACCTCTATGCCTCAGGCAGACAATGATTGATTGACAGCTCAGATATTTAAACACCTTTATAACAGGTGTGGGTGTTTTAAAGGAACAGGTGTGGATGTTTTAAAGGAACAGTTCAGTGTGAAAACAAAAACTGGGTAAATAGATAAATAATAAAAAATGTTTCTGATATAGTTAGTTAGCCACAAATGTAATGTATAAAGGCTGGAGTGACTGGGTGTCTAACATAATAGCCTGAACACTACTTCTTGCTTTTCAGCTCTATAACTCTGTTAGTCAGTGACTTGAAGGGGAGCCACATGGTACATATCTGTTCAGTGAGTTTCCAATTGATCCTCAGCATTCAGCTCAGATTCAAAAGCAACAGATATGACCCATGTGCCCCCCCCATCAAGTCTCTGATTAGTTACTGCCTGGTAACCAGTCAGTGTAAACCAAGAGAGCTGAAAAGCAGGAAGTAGTGTTCAGGCTATTATGTTAGACACCCAGTTACTCCAGCCTTTATACATTACATTTATGCCTAACTATATAAGAAACATTTTTTATTTTGCACAGTCTATCTATTTACCCAGTATACAAGCAAAATGTAATTGGGAATTAATAGGTACCAATGGCTGCCACCTTTGTGTTTTGTAGGCCTTCTGCAGTCAAGCAAAAACATTTGTGTGCATGAGGTCTAAGTGAGAATGCAAATCATGGATCCAAATACAAACTAAATTTAGCAAACATATAAACATTTTAAGAATACAAATTCAACTAACACTGTGTGTTGAGAAGTATAATGTGCTCCCTATATTTAGGCTAATTTTTCTTTCTTCTTTTTTTTTACCACATGACAGTCACAGAGAATGAGGTCACATAAAGGCACACTGCGTCATGGCTGTGTAACATATGTTACACAGTTTTATTTCTTCTCAACCACTGGGACAGCTGGATCACATATGCCATGGACAAGAAAGTCAGACTGCTAGATGGTGTCATATTATTTTGAATTTCCATGTGAATGTCAGAAGAATGCCACAGTTAGGGGCACATTTACTGAGGGTTGAAGTGAATTTTCAAATTTAAAAACTTCAAATTTCGAACTAATTTTTGGGTACTTCGACCATCGAATAGGCCTAAATTCGACTTCGATTCGAAGTAAAAAAAGGTTTGACTTCGAAAATCGAAGTACTATCTCTTTAAAAAAGTTCGACTTCGCCACCTTAAACCTGCCGAATTGCTATGTTAGCCTATGGGGACCTCCTAGAACCTATAGCCAACATTTGGCTATGTTTTTAAAAGTCGAAGTAAAATTGTTCGATCGATCGATTAAATCGTTCGATTCAAAGGATTTCATTGTACGATCGAACGATTTTACTTCGACCGAATATGGCCAAATTCGATAAAAAAATCCTTCGACTTCGAATATCGAAGTAATGACATTCGATGGTCAAGTTTTTTACACTTCGAAATTCGACCCTTGATAAATCTGCCCCTTAGTGTTCCAGTGGTGAATCCGACCATGTCAGGTCACATTCTCAGAAGTCACATAAGAGCTGTGCACTTTTTTCCTTATTACTCTCCAGGCAATCTGGCCAAAATCTGTATTGTGCCTAAAGCCTTAGTTTTAGGAAGCAGGAAACTGGGTCATTTTAGTTACATTTTAGCTGTAACAGAGGAAGAATTGTTCTGGATTTGTGTCTCACCTGCTCAAACATAAATACATATTCCACGCTGTCCTTTGGAACATGTTCTGTGTCTAGGAAGCAGTAAAGCTTAAAGTAAAATTTCCAGGGCTTATCTCCTGCTTCTGAACTCACAGCCAGTCTGCAGAGAATAAAAAAACACACTTATTATTTTATCTAAACCAGTTGTCATCAGTAATTGCACATATGCTATAAAGGAAACCAAGTAAGAATAGCAAATCTACATGCAAATTGGTAAAATGCAAATACCTATCAAAACAGACCAGTTCAATCGGCAAAGTGTAAATAATTTAAAGCTAAGGGGCACACTATACTTTATGAAGTTATTTTTAATCATATAATTTATATCTAAATTTCAATCCATAACTTATAATTGAAGCTTAATTTTCCTGGAAATACCATTGCAAAGGCTTCAAAGAATAATGACATCAGTCTTCAACAACACATTGTAGCAGAATGCCTTCACAGACAGCATGACCCGAAGAAGTCCGATAGAAGAACACAGATAAAGGAGACCTAGCGGCTGTTGTTACAGACAGTTTGGCAACTGCCTGGGCAAGTTATAATTGGCTGGAGGTACCAGTGGACTGTTTTTAATTATTTAAAATATTTTACTTAGGGAAACCACCTGGCCATTTAGCTTGACGTCAATGTTACTAATGAAGAAAAACCCAAACACTACATCACAGTAAAAAAACAAAAACAAATGAATGTTGCTTACTTTTCGAATTTAGCTAAAACATCAGCTACAACAGTTCTGCTTTCAATGGCTTTATCATCGATCCCATTGTATTCAAACAGTGCAAACATGTTTCTGCTGTCCTCCATAGCCAGACCCCTAATTAGCTTTTCAACAACCTAGAATGACATGTAAATTGTTTTAAAAAATTCACAGGAAGAAATAAGAAATATTTTCACATGTGTCTTTCCCCAATATGTCTATATCTAGTATATTAACTCACTGCAATCTTGTTGATATCTATATAGTGCACATAACAATTATCATAATAAAAGGGGCTAAAATGAAGCCTAACAATGTGTGCTATGATACATGAGACATTATGACTGCGACTGTACTCTCAGGGGGGTAACACCATGGTAATGAAAACACCCTTCGGCCCATGGCAGACCCGAATATTTGTCAACCACGGTATATTTGTGCTACTGTGTGAAACAAATCTCCTAGAAGTAACTTCCCTTGTCTAACATTTGGATTGCCACATACAGTATAAGGCACAATGAAAACAGGCATTTTCTGATGATTAAGCAGGATTGCCTTGAGTAATGTGTTCCTTGGTTTATGTGTGAGCACAATGAATCAAAGCCAGGGGCGGTACTTAGTACTTAAATTAGCGGTACAGGTATAGGATCCCTTATCCGGAAACCCGATATCCAGAAAGCTCCGAATTACAGAATTACAGTCTCACATAGACTCCATTTTATCCAAATAATCCAAATTTTTACAGTAGCTTGTACTTGATCCCAACTAAGATATAATTAATGCTTTTTGGAAGCAAAACCAGCCTATTGGGTTTATTTAATGTTTAAATGAATTTCTAATAGACATAAGGCAAGCAGACCCAAATTACAGAAAGATCCGTTATCTGGAAAACCTCAGGTCCCGAGCATTCTGGATAACAGGTCCCATACCTGTAATTCTATTTAGGATTATCCAATGGCAAATACTACTATAAAACTATATTTTTATGAAAATATTTTATTTAGATAAAGCGGTGCATACTGTATGAGCTGTTTGATGTGATATTTTTTTTTTACAGAGACCTGCAATGTTCAGGGTGTTTTAAAAGTTGTGGTTCTCCATTGCAGCCAAATTGCTCTGTATATCATAGCCACAAAGACTGGGGTGTGTAGCCCCTGTATAGAAGCATATGGTTCTCCCACTTTGGGTGACAGATTGTTGAAAAAGGTCCTCCATAACCTGATGAGAGTAGGGGGTATTACACTGATTTTTAAATATAAACATTTATGAAATTCTATTCCCATCTGTTTATATGTACTTCGGAAATGTAAGCATTTTCTGTAAATGGTTACGATATGGAAAGGACATTCGTACCTAATCTACAAAACGTTAGCTTGGCTGTTATTGATCTCAATGAACATGTATTTTGTACTGAAGACACTTTCCATTTAAAAGACCAACTGAAATAAAAGGAAAGACAGCACACAGAAAAACAAGGCCAAAAGCAGATATTAGTTCTGGTGATCTGTAATACGTGCTTTATTATGAACCTTCTAGGCTCACCTCTCCTGCTGTGGTGTGTGAGTTGATAGCGATCTTGCACGCTCCCCCTCCATGGCAGTACACAGTGGTTGTAATTTCTTGGCGGATAATTAAAGCTTCTATTTCAGCTCTAGATGGAACAAACTCCCGGCATTTGGATTTCTTTAGAGATTCATAAATAAACACTGCATATTTTTCCATTTCTGAGCCTTGATATTGTTCTCGTGTTCTATAGGAAGGAAGTTAAAAAAAAGACTGAACCTCCATTCAACCAAAGGTGAGGCCACATTTGTTGCCGGATGATAAAGCAAGTACTGTATATCACAAGGTGTGTGGACACCTTACGTGATGGGACTTGGGAAGTTGTCAAAATTTCACCCTAAAGTCCTATATGGTAGGATATTTTCAACTCTGCTGTTTGGTAGCTGAAACTATAGTGGCAAACATGAAAAACAACCTACTCACTGAAAAGAAAACTCTACTCATATTGTAGATCAAAATTGGCTGCACGGTAGGGTTCAAAGGACCATTTAAATTAGGTTCCTGCTTAACCCACATAGATTTATGGACAAGTAGCCAAAGGACCAATACCCTTCTCACGGGAAATTATTTAACACTCCAGACAAACTCCAGACAACGACATAAAGCTATTGAATTCCTACCTCTTAAGGTGAAATTTTAGATACTTTACAATCCTTCGGCTTGGTGGGAAGGTGCAGCTCAAACAGGTAAGTATTTGCCAATGATACAGATTCCCTGTGCTCCCTGAATTAGGCACTGTATTTGTTTGCTTGATGAGTTGGCAGTAGAGTTCATCTCTCAGAGGTCGCAAATCATGGCCTGTTTGAAGGATTCCCTGAATTATTGGGACGGGATCGGAGAGAGATTCAAGTTGCTGCAGGGAATTAAAAATCTTGATGGCTTCATCTTGGAGAGTTGTATAGCCTTTGTCTTTCAGCACTAGATAGAACAAATATTTAACGTAAATTAAGTAAAAATACATTATAATAGTTTTTTTTATATATTTTATCCATTAAAAATGTTGTAGTTTATGTAAAGTAAATGCTGCTGCCCTGCTGGGTTGCTGGGTAAATTTTAACAGTGTTCCTATCATGCTGTGTCTGGTGCAGAGTGTGGCAGTGCCCCACATGCAAATGCTGACTAAATGATTTTCCACCCATATCCTCTGGCACTTGTGCCTGGGTTCATTCATGAAATATGCTATCTTAAACTTACTCTTAAAAAGTCTTCATGGTTGACTAGTAGTCAGACTGCATTAATTGAAGCTCATCTATTAACTAATCATTCACCAGTGTTTATATTTTAGAGGTATTCTATTGAGCTAATCACCTATAGAAACCAATCAGCAGATGGCATTTGATAGTCACATGTTTAAAAACATGATAGTAAGGTGTTGTACCGTGTTAGCCAGTGAAAACTGCAGAAATGTGAGGTTAGGTAATACCTTTTATGTTACGTTATAACATCTTTAAGCTTGAAGAAGACGTAATACTATCATCTTGAAAGCTTACATTTTTTACTTACTCGATTAGGCAATAAAAGGTATCACCTAACCTCACATTTCTGCAATGTTTAAAAACAAACAACTTAACGTTTCTATGGGTTACTGCAACCTTGGCAAACTCCGTGCATTTTATTACATATGGGGACATATATATATACACATAAGCCAATAAAAGATGTAGACGTTCTTCCTCCAAGTAGCTTACTTGCCCGTGTATGGGGCACATCAATGTGCCTACCCAACCGATATCTGCCACAAAGTGTCCAGGGACTTGCTACATAAGCAGATATGGCAAAACAAATTTGATTCCTTTACAGATGTAACTTCTTTTTCTGCAAATATTTTGATGATTGCGCTTATCAGTTTCGATTTTAAACAATAGCCCAGCTAATACTAAGCATGTGGAGTGTTATCCAGTTAAGAAAGAGGGGTTTGCTAATGCAGACAACTTATATATGGAGCACTACATAGATAATGGATAGAGGATTCTTCTAAAAGTACTAGAGGATTTTGAAGCCAAATTCTTTTCAGGCTTCTTTATGTAAGGTGCACTTACGGTTGAGGTTAATGTCTCCATAGGGTAGTGGCAGTAAGGGTGAATGCAAGGGATGATGAGTATAACGCAAAATTGGATTTCTCTTGTAAATCTGTTCCACCACTTCACTGTTTAAGCAGTTTTCCTATAAAAGACACCAACAGCCAATATGAAACCATTAAACAAATAAACAATAGGTCAAGAGGTAGAGTGCCCCAAAAACTACTTCTGGGGTTCAGAATTCAAATGCTTGGGCAATATGTATTTCCCTTTACAGCTGTGTTGCCCAAACACAAATATATTCAAAGGGAAGTCACGTTGCAACACAGAATATGTACCCCCATCCATATATGGGGCAAATGCCTTCCTCCAGAAACATACAAAATTTGTGATATACCTTGATATCATGAATCAGTTGTTGTGTTGGTGTGTCTATTGGGGCCTTTGTATCGATTACGTTCTGAATGGCACTAGACCATCTCGTAGCTTCATTGAGCAGTTTGGTGTATAAGCGGTAGCAATGCTTGCGTCCATATACTGTCACATTCCAGTACCCTAAAAAGAATTTTAGGATTAATCAGAAGCACTGCTGCACCAATAACAAACCCTAAATTCACTAGAAGCAAATGATTTTAGAAATTATTATGTTGCTGCATTATTGGATACTGTCCTGTTTGTAGAAAGAAAGATAGTGTATACAAATGGTCTTGTCTATATAAACAGAAGCTGTTTCAGGGTCAATAAAAAAAAAAATAATAATATATATATATATATATATATATATATATATATATATATATATATATATATATATATATATATATATATATATATATATATATATATATATATATATATATATATATATATATGAATCTTAAATCTCTGTTAACTACCGTCACATGTTTTTTGCCACATATACTGTACATCTTATTTTTTTGAAAAGTTCCAATGTACTGTACTTAGAGAAAGTATGTGTAAGTGTGAAAGGATAAATGTATTTAGAAATTTCCCACAATGATTCTTTACATTCAGTTAATGAAAAATGTTGTCGAACGTAGCCTACATAGTTACATTTTTGTTAGTTCTACTTTAGAGATATTTTATCTGACATTTTAAAATAGAGGGCTTATATATTTTATTTAATAAATCTACTGAAACAGTACTTATAACTTTTCTTTCATGCACATGTGCCAATAGGCAATGAAGGGGGCAGGCACCGGACCCAGGGCTGGATTTACATAGTGGGCAGCCCTAGGCCCACTGTCGTTTGTCGCCCCCGTCCCCTCCATTTTATGTGTTCAAATTTTCATCATCAGGAACGGAGCAATGGGGATGGGCACACAGGAAATTTATATCTCCTTTGTATCCCCAGTGTATCTGAACCAATGTGGGTGTGGCTGGGCATCATGCCGCCCCCTAAAATCCTGACGCCTTAGGCCCAGGTCTTGGTGGCCTCTCCACAAATCCAGGCCTGACTGGACCTAAGCATGGCCCTGGCGGTGCGATTTGGAATCTCCTGAGCTGTGTCAGTAAGTTGAGATATTATAAAAATTATGTAATTGCCACAGGCTTTACCTGTCTCCTTAAAGATCTTCTCTTCGGGTTGCACTACAGAGCAGAGGCTGTTAAGCACCACAGTGCCCAATTTCATTGCACTTTTCTCAGAGCTCTTATAATAATCAAGAGAGTTGTGAGTGAGGACAAACCAACGTTTCTTCAGCTTCAGAGAGGACATCTTGGGACTGTTTTTCACTTCCTTGTGTAACCAACCTTTAAAATGCCAAAGGAAATTGTGATTATATCTAATATCAAATTACGAATTCCACTAGAGAAGTGCAGTTATGGATACATACTTTTAATCAAAACAATTTATTAGCTGTTACTTATGAAAATTAAAAAAAGAAAATAAAACCGCTACTCATGACTAAATATAGTTTTATATTTAGTACTTATTGAGCTGCAAACATGCGTGCCCATAAGGCTCTGTGGCGTGGCTTGTTGGACAACAGAGTGAGGCAACCGTATTTTTGAAAAGTACATTTTACTATAAATTATTTTTGAACCAAAACAATGCCCCTGTTTTTCCTTGGTCAACCCGTATAGCTACACCAGCATTAACTCCAGCTATTGTTCAACTAAAGCAAGGGAATAGCAAATCCAACCCATATAGAGGTATATAAATGCAGATATTCCAAGCAGCAATGTCTGTGCCCACTGTGCTCTCATTATCTCCCATCTGTACTACTGGGTAAATAATAATAAACAATAATAATATTACTGGGTACCGTAAATAATAATAATAAACAATAATAGTATGGCGTACTTTTAAAAATATGGAGAAGTGCCTTTTTAATACGGAATCGCTTGTTCTCAACTTTTTCGACATACAGTATATTATAATGTAACTCTGCGTATTTTACCTCGAACAATGAATTCCTGTCCTTCCACCCTCGTGTCTCCCTTTGACCTTTGCAGTAAAGTTATCCAGTGGTGCATCTCTTCAGGGGTATCTGTATTACAGTGGAAGACGCGGTTTGCAGTAATGATAACAAATGAATTTGGTCTGGAGGCAAAAACGTAATGGAAAAAACTGTTAGTTATCATGCAAACATGAGCTATGTTTGGCAAACAAACCCAGGCCCTCCTATTATTTGTCTGGGCATTGATGCTTGTTGATAGGACAGTTACTATAAGTAGATTTAAAACGATGGAATTATTTACTGTAAATCTCCAGTATGAGTGGAGTTACTCATTTATCTGCTTTTCTGCCCCCAGTAAGTTTTTTTGATGACAAAACTGGCATGACAGGCCAAAAAGGAACGTGCATTGGTCAATGAGCCCACTGGCACATACAATATTTGGGGTCATTATCCAACAGAGAAATTATGGAGCCACTGTATATAGACCTGGTTAGTCGGATCAGCACTATTCAGCCATTTACTGTACAGATGAAGCCACTTGGATTTGTGAGATAAATGCGTCATGACTCATGGTTAATTGAAGAAACTGCGTTATCTAAAGTCATCTTAACTCATTTAATGCATTTAACCTTTCCATTAGCATACCAAAGCACCATTGTGAACAATGGTGAATGCCTTAATTAGATGGGATGTTGTGACGCAGTTTTCTGTGTTAAATGAGATAAATGGGATATCTGTGTTTAGTTATTCTGTGTCAAACAGACAAACCAAAGTGGCTGCATCTGTATGTGGGCAAAATTTGCAATATCTTACACTTCAGTCCCTGCTCAACACTAAAGGTGGCCATAGACATTACGATTTTTAAGATCCTTTCGTTATCTTAAGACCGAGCATATTCTGAAATGATCGTTTAAATGTACAATTTGTCGCTTTTTCAAGTGTCTATTGAAGCCAGGAAAACTGTGGGTAGCTTTCTGCTTGGCCCTGCAAACAATTGTACAATGGATACATTTCATTGTAAACGTTGAACATTTTCTAACCTGACCAATTGATTTTCTGACCGATGTCGGACGAAAAATCGTTAGATGCACAATCATTTGGTGCCCACTAAACTCACGATAATTTGACAGATTTGATGGATCACACTAAAATCAGTAGTTAGGGAGAGAAAAATCTTAATGTCTGTGGTCACCTTTAGAGGTGCTAAATTGTGTTTCAAACCTGTATGTTGCATGGACATGGACTTTTGTTCCTATTTTTTGTACTTTGTATCTTGCTAAACATAATAAATGAGCCCTAGTTTACTTTGACTAGGATTGGAATGTACTGGAATGTACTGTATGTATGCATAGTTTTTCTATTTAATTACAACTGAATGCACTGGAAGGTGATCATAGGTAAAGGAAAGGTGACATTAAATATCATACCAGTTTGGCTTGCATTAATCTAAAGAGTTGCTGTACATATAGTTTATCTAAACAGCACTCTGTGGGGCTACAAGAAGGTCAATCAGTATAGTTGGAAACACATTCCTATGTGTGCATCTGAAGAATATGAAATCTCTTGGACTTTCCCAGAGTGTTTTAAATCAGGACACAGAAATATGGCACTTTAGACTTGTTGCGGGACCTCTATGAAGACCTCAATGCTTAACACAAAAACAAAAATATACTTCTGATTATAAGTACTAGCTTACCTATCTGGGTTATCTGAAGCACACACAGCATCAATCATTCCAACATCCAAAGTGCCCTGTTAATAAAAACAAAAGGTAACGACTATAATAGCATAATAAGCATTCCAGCTCCAAAAGCTTTATTATAAACCTGTAATGACATGAATGAAATGTAATAACTGAATGTCTAAGCTTTCCTGGGAAATGCTGCAGCACTGAACACAGTACATGCACCATCAGACTTGGGATAATGTCAAATGTTGCCTTTTGTCTCCCTGGGACAATTTTGAAACAACCTAAATTTTGCCCAAAAACATTTTGACATTATGTTTAATACAGGATCTGAAAAGAACATAATATAGGAGGAAAGTGATTTAGCGATATGTCAAACTGTTTTTGTTTTGTCAAAATAAAGGTTTAAACTGCAGTTACCAGTGCAGAAATAGCTAATGTAACTTGAAAATTAAATTGTTTATTTTTATTACTCAAGGGGAGTACTACTATTTAGATGCAGGACAAAGCATGCTAAATGAATTTTGACTGAGGTTGTGAAATGCCCTGAATACTTGGCCATCGGCTATCTAACACTAAAGACAAAACTAAACAATATACTGTATATTGCCATTGGTTTTATAAGTCCTACCCATAATGACTTGCATAAAGGGGTGGTTAAGTTAACGTTAGTATTTTATAAATATAAATTGATATTTATTTTTTATATTTTATAGTTTTTTAAATATTTGCCTTCTTCTTCTTTTTCTGACTCTTTCCAGCATTCAAATGGGGGACCCCATCTCAAAAACAGATGCTCTGCAAGGCTATAGATTTATTGTTATTGCTACTTTTAAGTATTCAAGTATTTAAGTGTTTGTATTCAGGCCCTCTACTATTCAGATTTCAGTCTCTTATTCAAATCAATGATGGCTGCTAGGGTAATTTGGAATTGGTGCCCCCAGTAACATTTGGCATACTTGTGTTTTGGTTTTTTTTTTACATTTGAATGTGGCTCACAGGTGAAAAATGTTGGGGATTCCTGCTCTACGTCATACTGAAAGTTAATTTAAAGGTGAACAACCCCTTTCAAAAGGTTTCAGGCACACACATTTTAATACACATAGAAAAGTAGACGCTCAAAAAATACTTGAGCATAGAGGTATAGGATACCCCTAGGGTCCATGAAAAAGATTTCCACTTACCACAGCGTTCTGCGGATTGGCTTGTTCATCATGCATCTCCCGAATTTCCTGTTCTGTGGAAGAGTGAACCTGGCTCATTACACTGAACCACTGACTGGAGAGGGAACAAAGGTGGGAGAAAAAAGACATAGCAGGTTAGAAAGTCCTGCAAGTCACTCCTCAGATCCTGTTTGTGAGACAGGTTTAAGCAAGATGCTCCAGCTACTGTATATACATAAGTACCTCCTACTCACTTTTTTCTTGTTTTCTTGCCAATTGAAATTATTGCAACACACTCCTGTTTTTAAAGAATTTGTTTAATTTAGCTCCAGGCTTTCAAGTAAAGATGAACTGACAAGCAAGAAATTAAAAGTTCCCTTTACTTAGCAATCCATATGGAGATCGATTACATTTCAGAGTAATTTGATTAGAGGTCAGCTTTTTATTTACAATAAAATAGAGCACTAGCTAGGTCATGTTAAATTACTATCCAGACCATAACTAGCTAATTGTGATCAATCTTGGGAGGTTGCACCAACTGTTCATATGACAGGTACAGTAGTAGAGATGTTGTATGCTCTGGAGTATAAAACTTAGCATTTGATAACATAACAACATTGTTAATAGAAATGGAATATCTGATTATTTTCCTATAAATAAACAATATGAGAGCTACTGTATTCATAGAACAATATTAATATCTGTATAACAATATGCTGTTGCCTCTGTCAACAAATTCACACAATGGTACAGGTATGGGATCCGTTATCTGGAAACTCGTTATCCAGAAATTTCCGAATTACAGAATACCTGTCTTCCATAGACTCCATTTTATCCAAATAATCTACATTTTTAAAAATGATTACCTTTTTCCCTGTAATTATAAAACTGTACCTTGTACTTGATCCAAACTAAGATATAATTAATCCTTATTGGAAGCAAAACCAGCTCATTGGGTTTATTTAATGTTTACATGATTTTCTAGTAGATTTAAGACTTAGGTTCAAATTATGGAAAGATCCGTTATCCAGAAAACCCCAGGTCCCCGAGCATTCTGGATAACAGGTCCCATGACTGTACTATCGATGATAACGTTTTCTAAAGTAGATTTATCACCACACCCCTAATTCAACATTTGAATGACATAATAAGCCAAGCAACATGGCAGTTACAATCTATAGTGAAATAATGTTATATGAATGTAGTAAACTGCTCGGTTCATTAGGCAAAGGTAAAATACTTTAGAGGAAAAGCTGGCCATACATGTTCAGATTTTATTTGTCCTACAACGACGTTCGGATATTGTTTGCAAGTTTTAATTAAACATTCAGATTTAAATTATAGCATTAACGTTGGAAAAATAACAAATTGGATAATGTCATGGCCGTTAATCAAGACAGCAATCATACGGAAATTATGTCCCAGAAATAGTAGTGACAGTAACTTGTGGATATCATCTAAAAGGCAATACATGCAATGATATTATCGTTACCTAACTGAAATTTTCGAACCTATCCGACTGACTAAATGACCAATCATCATGATAATAGTCATGGGATGACTATTTAGAGCCCAAACATGGTCGAAAAATTGCTATATCTTTGCGTGTATGGCTAGCTTAATGCTTGAAAACTTTATCTTTTATAGGATCATAAAACTGATGTTTGAATGTGTGCAATTCAAAGTACAGTTCTAGTGTCCAAGTCAGGGGTTAGCTGAAAAGTTGTGCACTTACGTTATACATATAGATTTGTACAAATGCAATATTTTGCCTTGACCCTTCAATGCACCAAACTCTGTTCACCTATAGAAGAATAAGCCCTGCATTTATAGAGAATTCAAAGTGTGCTTAAAATACGTTTGGAATACCATTTAAAAGTGTGCATGCACTTAGTGAGACAAAGTGGCTGGGTATATACTGTAGATGAGTCAGTGTTTCCAACTTCAGAGATCCATGAGCAGTAAGACTACATGTAGCCCAGTGGAAGGAACTTACACTCCACCTACGGCAATGCTATATGCAATTAGAAGCCCTTTTTCTTCTTCATTGCTTTTTCTGGCAAACTGGTTTTGGCACCACATGGGCAAAACAAGGAAAGCAAATAGTAGTTTTTTAAATTAAAATCCCATGCTGCGAGAAACAGTTCCAAATTATAGTTAACACAGTCTTTGTTAGCCATAATAATTTTATTAACAGCAGCCTTAAGCATCTGCCCTTTCTCAATATTATTATGGGCTGAATGAGTGATGATCTTTTTCTCAAACTTAACAGACACTAACAACAACTCCAAATGAGTTATGAAATATAAGGAACAAGGTTTGCCGCATCATTGGTAACCAATAAGCGGGTACCATTTACTGATGTCCTGCTGAAATGCAAAAATCTCATTGGTTGCTATGGGTTACTGCACATGGGCAAACTTATGCCTTTTATCATATATGGAGGCAAAAAAGTATATTTGAATATAATGTAGAATGCTTTATCTGTCTATGACTTGAAAAAAAGTATGTGATGGTTAAAGACTCTAAAGATATCTGCATGTTGTTCTGTATTCAGCAACCAGGCACTGTGTCCTGTTCAAATGTGGTGTGGACGTGCAATGAGTATTTACATGACTCTTTGAGTGTATTTACCCACAACATACTACCCCCTCCACTACTGTTTTGGAAAAGTTAGTCATGAGCCAGTGAATGGCTATAACACACACATCTGTGTTGACATCTCTTTTACTTCTGTATTGCTTGCAATATCTGAATAAATTAACACTAAACTGACAGTGAGGAATATCTCAAAGTATATTAAACACAAGTTTGTTTGTTTTTTTAGCCCTTCAGATTTTCATGTTCCATTCCTGGGTACATAGCCACACAGTAACAGAATTTTTTAGGTTTACAACTTATTCTTTACATTTTATTTGTTGCCTCTTTCTCTATGTCTGTAAATACAATTTGGATGTCTTTAGTTGTACTTGAGTAATGCAGTTTGTACAGAGCCAGTATGTAAAAAATAAGGTACCCCCTAAAATATTGTTACTTAAAGATCCCAACACTATATAGGGCACTAAGGAGCAGGCATACTGTTTTATTCCAGGTCAAGTAATGTGGAATATACAGATCACTGGCATACTGTATCTACAATACAGCCAATCTGGAGTAGAGGGGGGGGCCTGGATGGTTGTGGAGTCTGTCGTATAATTACACATCCTCCAACTCTTGCTAATTGCTGCAAGTGAGTGGGTAGTGAGTGATGATGTGGCTGAGGACATATGGGGGCAGGTAAGAGAGGTGGGGGCCTAGACATTTTCTCTGGTGGAAGGACTACATTCCACCAGCAGATATTATGTACTTGTATCACTGAGCTGTGTAAATAGTTTGATGGCAGTGCTCACTCTTAAAAGAACAAAACAAGCATTGCTTTAATTAAAAGGCAATGTTTGTCTATGGGGGATTACCAAAAGGACAAAAATAATTTTCTGTTATACCACAAATTTTTTGTCACATGGTTGCTAAATCAGCGATGAAGCAGATCCATTATCAGCAAAAGATTTGGCCAAATACCAAACAAATCCAAATCCTTGTTTGCATATTAAAAGGTAAAAAAAATTAACCAACCACTGGCTCATTTTGTTGTCCACAGATTTAAAGTTACATAACTTTAGTTGATTGGATTTGGTTCTGCTGAACACATGGAGGCTTTTTTAATCAACATTCTCATTTTAGTGGTTTTAGAGGTTTTTGAAACCATGGGGTATATTTATCAGAGTGAAGTTAGAGATCACCACAGTCCACATGAGTGAAATTCCACCACTCTCAATTAATATCTATGGGATTTTTGAAATGCCCCACTGACTCTAAAACCACGAATGTTGTGAAATTTATTAAAAGATCCAACTTTAAAAAGCATGGATTAAAACGATTCAAAAAAATTGCACGAATACCTCTAAAAATTAAGTTTTATTGGACAATTACTTGCAAAAAAAATCCGAAAACCTCTAAAAGTTCGAATTGATTAAAAACAGTCCAATAAGTGCAGCTCCCATTGACTTCTATAGGACCTCGACAACTCTTATTTCGCAAATTTTTGTATTAGGGTTTTTTGTGGTTTTCACACTTAGGGGCCGATTCGAGTGAAGGATTCGAATGAAAAAAATTCGAATTTCGAAGTATTTTTTTGGTACTTCGACCATCGAATTGGTTAAATTCGTTCGAATTCGAACGAAATCGAACGAATCGAAGTAAAAATCGTTCGACTATTCGACCATTCGATAGTCGAAGTACTTCCCCTTTAAAAAAAACTTCGACCCTCTACTTCGGCAGGTAAAACCTACCGAAGTCAATGTTAGCCTATGGGGAAGGTCCCCATAGGCTTGCCTGTGATTTTTTGATCGAAGGATTTTCCTTCGATCGTTGGATTAAAATCCTTCGAATCGAAGGATTTAATCGTTCGATCGAACGAAAAATCCTTCGATCGATCGATCGCAGGATTAGCGCTAAATCCTTCGACTTCGATATTCGAAGTCGAAGGATTTCAATTCGAGGGTCGAATTTCGAAGTATTTTTAACTTCGAAATTCGACCCTTAATGAATCTGCCCCTTAATAATCTCAAATTTTTTACGTTTTACAGAAATGTTGAGATTTTTGCAAAATGCATTTATTTAGATATTTGCCCTTTATTTACAATACACTCTTTTATACTACAGTTAGGATTAAATGAACACCGCTCATCCCTGTACGTATTATTCATAAACTGAACAGAAATTTAAGGCAGCTAACTCTAGTTAACAATCTACTTTTACCAGGTCATGACTTATAGCAGATCTATGTTTGGGGCGTCAGTGGAATAGGTGACTTATCTGATTATGATCTAACTATGATTGTATGTATGTATTATTTGCATAGCACAGATAGTATTAAGGACTCTGTGGAAGAAGCTGCTCATAACATGCTTGCATAAAATCTACTTTTCCATACCTTGCATCCTCAGGAGACTCGGCAATTAAGTGATATGTCCTATTTTCCATTATTATATCCATTCCGTTTTCTTTGCCAGTATTATCAATGATCTCTCTATAAAAAAAAATATTTATTATTAACTATACTGACAATACATTAACACAAATCCCTGGATATGATACCAAAAGATAGAATATTTAATATTAAATGACATCTCCTTGAAAACCGGAGATTCATTCCAATCTGTTCTTTAAGTCTGCAGTTGCAATCTGTCTAGCTGTATTAACTTGGTCCAAAGTAATTCGATATCAGATGAAACTTTCGAATGGGTGCAATAAAAATTGTAAGTTACGGCTAGGTCTAGTAACTTATAGCAACCAATAAAGCATTTGCTTTCATAACTAGTAATTGCAACCTGCTGAGTCGGTGCTATAGGTGATTTGACTTGACACCCACACAAGGAGGCTTATTTATTAAAGGTTGGATTTTACTGGTTTTAAAGATTTTTTAGAACTACGACTAAACTCACAAACTCTAAAACCATGATTGTCATTGAATTTATTAAATGTTCAGATTAAAAAAGTACAACGCACTGGAAAAAAATGTTTTCAATTAGTTAAGTTAGGGACCACCGTGTAGGGTTTACCTTGACGTAGTAACTAAAAACCCCTGTTTTTGTAAACACATGCACCTGCATTTATAATGAATTACTTATGAAACAGGGGACAAGGGAATGTGAATTTGGCATTAATGGCTTTTGTGGTTTTGTCACTTAATACATTTTGAATTTTTAGAGCTTTTTAGAAATGTAGGAAAACCACAACTTTTTTGTGATTCGTTGAAAAAATTTGCAATTTCATTAAATGGAGCCTATAGTGAGAGAGTGAGAGAGAAAATCTGAAGGAAGCTACTACGGGAATGCATAGATCTCTTTGCTTAAAGGGCTAGCTTAACTTCAAGTTAACTTTTAGTATGTTATAGACTGATCTTTTTCTAGAAACTTTGCCATTAGATGTCATTATTTATTTTTTATAGTTTTTGAATTATTTGTCTCCTGCTTCTGCCACTTTCCAGCTTTGGAGGGGCAGCCAAGAAGCTTTCATTCTGTGCAGCTGCTATTTTATTGTTATTATTTTTTATTACTTAACTTCCTATTCAGTTGCTTGATTATTCATATTGCAGTCTCTCAGTCAAACCACTGCCTGGTTGCTAGGGTAAATAAGACACTAACAACCAGATGTTGAAGTGCCAAACTGGAGAGCAGTTGAACATAAACCAAATAATTGAAAAAACTACAAAAATGATGTCAAATTGCAAATAGTCTCAGGATATCAATGTCTTCATCAAATTAAAAGTTAATTAAAAGGAGAATTAAGATTGATACATAGCAAGGCAAACTGGTTTAACATCTGCCTCTGTTCGAAATGAGTCAACTTCTCATCAAAGCAAATCATAAAATTAGGAAAAACATTGTATATGGAGCTAAATGTATTGTCAGTGATCTATTTGTGCAGCATTTTGTATATTTTGACTTAAAAGTTTCATACTTGGCATCTCGAAGCTCAATTGTTCCCTTCTGTCTGTCTTCACTATCATTTTCAAAGTACATCAGCTTAGATTGGCGAAGAACAAACCAACGTTTCTTCCAGTTTCTTCTGGAGAGTGTAGATGATCCACCGCCCTTTTTGTGAAGCCATCCTTGCTTCAAAGCTTCCTGCTTAGAACGGAACCATAGAAATGTCTCATCCTTCAAAACACACCATCGCTTCTTCCATGAATTCATCATTCCACCTGCAAAGTGTTAACAAAATTCAGATAGTTTTTGTCATTTTTTTAAATTATAAATTAGTTTCTCATTAATTAATGGACTTGAATTAATTACTTAATTGAAGCAATTTGCATCTATACATTTAAAAAGCTAGTACAGTCATACTTTTGAGACAAATGAGACAAAAGCTTTATTATATAGGTTCCAAAATGTGAGGCTGTGAAGTTGTGGAAAATATGTAGGACCAACCTGAAGGTAAGTTGTTTATTTGCTGTCCTTGTCAATTATTAATAATTACAACATAGTCTGAAGGCCAGCTCGAGTGAGATTTTTGGATCAACAATTTTTTCTTGGCCTTGATATGTTTGTGACTGATGCCACACCAAATGCTGGACTACAAAAGAAGGCTTGACACCAAAACCATGAAAACCACTGCCTAAGATGTTGTGACCTACCTTTCATATACAAATAGCTGTGAAAATAGGGCAAACTGACACAACTATAGACAGAATCTCTTCTGTAGGAAAGTTCATCGTCTGTGTCAAACCTGGAATCAAATTCTTCTTCACTGTCTTCAAACTGCAAATGCAATACAGCAGAGGTCAGCTGAAACTTTATATATGCATGGAACAGAACATTATTTGTTTAAAATGTCGAAATAAAAAAAACAGATAATAAACAATAATTAAATGATAATAAACAATATCAACTCACCATGAATTAGAGTATGTATTTTACTTGATGTTATTAAAAAAAATATACACTTGCAGGCAGGAACCCTTAATTCTTAATTTACCTTCTGTGATATTAGTTTTTATTGTAAACCACTGTTTAACTTTCTGTCACTGTATAAATGAATGATAAAGAAAAAGCAAGCCACTCATCCTATAAAAGTTTTCAATCACAACAAATACTGGACTGTATATTGTGGAGAATTTAATGTCGTTCTGTCCAGAAGAGGGATATAAATGAGCTGGGCAGGGTGCAACTAAACTGGTTAGAGGGATGGAAGAATTATGAGGCAGACTGTCAAGGTTGGGGTTGTTTTCTCTGGAAAAAAGATGCTTGAGAGGGGATATGGTTACACTTTACCATTAACAAATAACAGGGGACCTTTTTACCCATAAAAATATCACTGTACCAGAGGACACCCCTTCAGACTAGAGGAAAAGAATTTTCATTTGAAACAGCATAGGTGGTTCTTCACAGTGAGGACAGTGAGGTTGTGGAATGCACTGCCGGATCATGGCTGATTCTGTTAATGCCTGTTGTATTATTTCTTGGACACGCATAATATCCAAGACTATCGTGATACTAAAATCTATATTTAGTATAGGTATGGATATATGGATATATATATATATATAGTTATGTGAGTGTATAGAGGGGGTCAGTGTGAGTGCGTGTATGGATGGATGTTGGGTTTCATTTGGAGGGGTTGAACTTGATGGACTTTGGTCTTTTTTAAACCTGATTTAATGATGTAACTATTTAATAGCCAGCTGATAATTGCCAGTTGCAGTTAAATATTTTCATATAACATGTTACTTAAATGTACATTGTTCACAGAGTGTTAATACATTATAAAAGATTATGTATATATATATACACTGATGATAAGAAAGAAAATAAATTGCAAAAGAAACTTACAGATGACTGTGCCCCTTCCGAGCTAAATCTGTATGCTGAAGATCCATTGTATGTTCCTATAGAAAAGTTATAATCAGGAGACCACTGGCTGCTGACTGAGTTAGAAAATGTTACACTGCTCCCAGAGGTGATTGCTCCATCTTCATAATCATCATGGTCATAGTCATAGTCTCCATCTGGAATGATGATGCTCCCAGGATTTTGAGGTGCACATGGTACATTTTCTGGCACACAATACGTAGACTCTCCAATAGCTGATTTCTTAATGTTTGCTTTGTCTTCATCCAAAGAAAGTAGTGTATTATTGGTAGCAGTATGAGGTAAACCTCCCACAGCATAATTCATGTAAGGATCCTCTTCTGAAGAATCATCACTTGTCCTAATGCCGCTAGTTCTCTGGTCTGAATGCCCATGCTCACTTGGATTTGGAGAGTCCTTAAAAGCTTCATCATCTGCGTCAAACCCTTCATCTACCTCTTCTTCAGGGTAAGGCTGACTGAAATTGAAGCTTGGTATTTTACAGCTTGAGACACCAGGCATATCACTTGCAGAAAGAGACATCTCAATATTCTTTACACATTCATCAATCTCATCAAAGTTCAGCGACTCAAGAAACTCTTGAGCAGCTCTGCAAGCCTCCTCCTCTAGTCGTTTCAACTCATTGTCCCGAAGCTCTTGCAGCCTCAATAAAGAAGCCTCTGTAAGTGATAGTTCCTGTTTTTCCTTTTTGCGTTGCAGGTCATCAATTTCTTTCTCCAAGCGAAGAATATCTTCCACTTGTTTGTTTTCCTTTAGGTTTTCGAACTCTGTGAAATTTTGGGCTTCCAGCATGGCAGTGAGTTCCTGTTGTTTCCTTGCTTCTTCAGCCTTAATTTGCATAAAATAAAAAGAAGTTGGATCCTAATTGTACACATTTGAAAAAGCATTTAACTTATATATTTGCATATCACTGATATTACACTTGTTAGTACTTTGTGGGGATGATTGGGACTCGTAATCCCTTAACCTCCGACTGAGTTCAAAAGAAGACTGTATTTACTCTTTCTCCCCTTGACTTTGTAAAGTCAGCTTGGAAGGGGGAATAAAGGGGGAATCATCCCTTTCAGTTAATTGCTTTTTTAATAATGGACTCCTTTTCATCCCTGAGTGCACAAGCAGCAAAGAAGGTTTAGATTATAATTATGCCAAAGAATTGTACAGATTTAAAGGGGGTGGAATTATTAAACAAAAATTATTCAGGTGAAAGCAAATGAAAATTTAAAAATTTCTTTTTAAAATACTGCAAACCAGCAACATGTGCAATTGCAAACACACGTGACTCACACAAGTGAGCACGTCTGTGCAAGTCTTGATTTAAAATGTTTATGATATGCATGAATATTGATATTAAAATGTATAAATACACATGCGAATATTTAAAGGTGTACAATGCTGATTTGTTGGACTAACTGTAAACAGGATCTCACTGCTTGCTTAAGCAAATTAATAAATTCTTATCACCAAAGTATATTAGCCAGCCACAAAATTAGTAGATAAGAAATATTGATAAGATGTTCATTAAAACCTGCTGAACTGTGTTTCTTTTTTCCAAAGATTGACTCTCTCCCAGCTAAGAAAAGTCAGGTCACATACCCAGGAATGTAAAACTGTTAATTTGTGCCTATCTGCTAATCTTCTTAGGGTAGGAATCTTGGGCACTTAGCTTGTATAAATATAATGCTTTGTGCTTATCCTATCACAGTCTAGCCAATCAAGGATATGTGAAAGCTCATGCATTGTAATACACACAGGCAAGATAAGCCCGAGGAAATGATTTAATAAAGAATTAATTAAAGTACCGGAACATGCTGTGATCCTTTAACTAGTGTTGCCTCTAACTAACCACAATTCCCAACAGCATGAGGACTGCAGGCTAGCTATCTATATAACATAATGAATAGACATGCATTTAAACATATAATCATATGTTTAAATGCATGTCTATTCATTATGTTATATAGATAGCTAGCCTGCAGTCCTCATGCTGTTGGGAATTGTGGTTAGTTAGAGGCAACACTAGTTAAAGGATTCTGAACCAATAGTTATACCTGTTTAGCTACTACTTCTTCTTCCTGTCTCTGTCTTTCCCTGAAAATAAAAAAAATGAATTAGCACTGTCATTAGCAAGAATGTTTAATGTTAAGCATAAATCAGAAAACAATACAGCAAGCATGAATTCCGATTGCCCCATTGCCCCTCTGTTTGGGCTGACAAGCACAAAGGTTTTCAGCATACCTTTCCTCTGTCTCTTTCTTTCTTTGTTCTTCCTTTTCTTTCCTCAACCTCTCTTCCTCCTCTCGCCTTCTACGCTCTTCCTCCTCTTTTCTTTTCTTCTCTTCCTCCTCTTGCCGTCTCCGCTCTTCCTCTTCTCTTTGTTTCTGCTCCCTCAGCTGTTTGAATATACGGCGGGCTATTTGCCCACGCAGCTGCCTCTGGAAGGTCACTGCAGCTTTTTTAAGACGCAGAAACTTTCTCCTCCAAAGAAATGCTCTGTAGTTTTTCTGTATAAGCACCACACAGTGAAGGACTTTCTTGTACTGCTTACTGCATAAACAAAGGAGAGGTTCAGTTTGCAAATAAAGCTGCACAAAGCAATAGCAATTTTGCTAATGCTGACAATGTAGCAGTAAACAAAATGTACCAAGGTGTCATTTCAGCATCCAGACACCATTGTGGCAAGAATGGTTTACAACAGCCCTGGAAATAAGCACTGCAGGTTCTGTGTCCCAGCTAAGCTAATGTTTAACACTGCACTATCTTTATTTATGCAGTCACCAAGTACTTTAGAAATAGAAAGCTCTGATATATGCCCTGCTTACAGAAAAGTAATTACACGCAGTGGGGTGCCTTTTTGCGTTGCATATTGTCCTGTATGTATAGATAGTGCTCATATGCACATGAAAAGAGATTACCTCATTATGCAAACAGCTCTTGAATGGGCTAGTATTGACTTTTTCAAGGCACTACAAAAGTAAACAGATGTGTGGACAGCCCTGGATTGAATGTATAATGTAAGATAATTGGCTAAACGAGAAATTTAACATATTTATAACAACTGTTTACTGCAAAAGTCTATTACACACAGAGAGCATTATTTATCTTAATATTTATAGTTTTATAGTTTATTTATAGTTATTAATATGTATGAGAGATGCCACACTCCCTGCAATATTGCCCTAGTGGGCAAATTATAGTGAAACGTTCTGCTACAATGTTGCTTCACTTTAGCAAGCAATAAGTTCTGTTAATAATGAAACTCTGAAACATGGGAGTGCCGCGACAATATGATTGTTGTACTTTATAACCTTTCTTGACAAGAATTAAAAGAAAAATATTATCATGGCCAAAAATTTATTTTTAGAATAATATTGTCATATAGCGTGTTTAAATTATAGATGAGATGTTATTTTTTTAACTTGCTAGACTACTATGGGCTTGCATTGTCGGTAAAAAAACATGGCTATTTGCATAAGAAAATGTACCCTTTGTATATTGCTCCATGTTTGTAACTGAGGCTTATAATGTAAAACATTACACTTTTAGCAAAGAGAATGTAAGAAGCAATGCCCAGTGCAAAAGAACAGATGGTAAAAGACTACTGTACCTACCGTGCCACAAATCCCATGATGTGTGCTTGTATTATCAGAGCTGCCTTACACACTTCTATCTCTCGTTGTTTCTCCAGCTTGTGTTCCAGAGACTCTCTTAGAAAGACCTGTTCTCAAAAATGAGGAATACTTAGCAATGCCTTCTGTCACGTTCTTGGTCATGTATATTAACTTACAAATAGTTTAGTACTACAGACAATGCATTATAGATCTGGCTTAACTAGATATTACTGGGCCTCCAAAGCTTTGGACAGATGGTCCAGTTAGCTCCTGGGTTATGCAGCTGTGAGGCATTTTCTTCCTCTATTGTTATGCCAATGCACTAATATCACTTACAATTCTCGCATCTTCAGCTTGTACCTCTGCATCTATCACCAAGTATAGTAACTTGATTCCTAATAATCAGTGGAAATCTGCATTGCACATAAATGGACACCAAGATCATTTTCACTTTACAAAAGGTTCCTAATATGCACAGAAAGAATAACTATGGTATCCATAAAGGGTGCATGTAGTTAACACATAGTATACCTATAATGCATGTATTTTATTATTTACCTACCCTATACACATCAAATATTATAGATTGTTTTTACCATGGGTTAATGTACCCATCTGTCCTTTTGAATATCATTAATGTTAGTAAATAAGCTCCATCATGCACCTGAACTGGCTAAAACAACCGGATGGCTTATTTATGAAGACTAATTCAAGAACTGACAAAAAAACATATTTCCTAATTAAAACAATAAGACAAAAGAATTTGCCACATAAGCCCTGTTCAATAAACATTAATTTATCATGTTGATAATGGGGTATACTGCCCCTTAAACAATAAGTGTATTATTTGATGATAACCTAGGTCAGTGGTGTTCAGAGTTCATACCACCCTACCCTTAAATCCCAGAATTCATCAGGCTTTTCCTGGCTGAGGCTTGCTGTGATTTTTACATAACTTCCTAGTAGACTTAAGAAATGAAGATCGAAATTACGGAAAGCCCCAGTACCCAAGCATTCTGGATAACAGGTCTCATACCTACTCCAGTGCTCTAGGCAGCCATAGAGTTATCCATTCAAGTGCCTAATATGCAGGTGCCGTAATATGGTTTTGTTCATGACCTTCATGATTGTATATACATATTTTCACTATTTTCCCTATACTATATATAAAACTGAAAAGAAGAATGAACTATAGATGTTACCTTAGTCTTTCCAATCTGCCATTCAGTGTTTGTGTTGTCATGAAGGTGAAGCAGAATCTCACACTTGCCCTTCATATCCTCAGGAAGGGACAGATTTTTCATTAACACTTTATATCTGTTTATCACAAATAGAGACATGCTTGTAGTTTAAATATTTGACATTACTATTTCATTGATGCACTTTAAATACAATCAGTTTACAAGTACTACTGCCCTGCCCTTAATGAGGAGAAATGTTATATTATGCACCAAGAAACAAGAAATAAACAGTTTAAACTATTGTCAACGGCTACATTTAAAGGCTACAATGATCTTCACATACAGCGACAGGGAAACTCTTAGCATTTACCTATTTATGCTCAATCTTTAATTTTTAATGTGTAAACAAGTTTGTGTTTATGCTATATCACTCTGTGAATATGTAGTGTATACTTCTGGATAATAGATACAATATAATATTACATAATAAGAGATGGTTTCCTTTCTTAAAAATCCCCTTGAAAGAGTATGTGTGTTTTATGGTTCAAAGATGCCTCCAATTATATGTTAGAGAAGCACTATGCCATCCTGAGCTGTAAACCTCTGGTGTGGGCTAAATTGGTATTAGAGTATAAGAAGAGGGGGGGAGAGGGCAATGGGCTCATAGTTGAGCATGGTATATTCAGGGAAATTTAAAACTGAGAAAAGAGAAAAATTAGGGTAAATGTGGGGAATGATAATATGTAAACATCATATGGTTTTGGACATACAAACATTAGTAGTATGGATGGTTTCTTTTTATAGCTGCATTCTGGCTCCTTTTAAATTTATCAAGAGTCGAAGTGAATTTGAGGGAATTTTAAAAGTTAAAAAATTCGAAATTCAAAGTAATTTTTTGGATACTTCGACCATCGAATAGGATACTATGACTTTGAATTTACTTCGACTTAGATTTGAAGTAAAAATATTCGAATATTCGACCAATCGAAGTACTATCTCTTTAAAAAAACTTCAACTTCAATACTTTGCCAAATTAAACCTGCTGAAATGCTATATTAGCCTATAGGGACCTTCTAGACCATTTTTCTAAGTCTTCACACATCGAAGTAAAATGGTTCGATCGTACGCTAAAATCGTTTGAATCGTTCAATTCGAACGACTTAATTGTTTGATTGAGCGATTTTACTTCGATCGCAGCATGGCCAATTTTGCTGAAAAATACTTCGACTTCGATATTCGAAGTAGAAGTATTTCAATTTGATGGTCGGATTTCGAAGTATTTTCTACTTCAAAATTCGACTCTTGATAAATCTGCCCACTAGTGTTCATCTCATAGTCTGAAAATATGAATTACAAAAATGCACAGAATATACTTAAAAAACAACTGAAAAATATTTTTCATGTCAGAGTCACAAATACAGTCAGCAAAGTTTTGAACATTCTGTTCATGGCATCATCACATTGTTAATTTTTTACCTATAGCAATAAAAATAAAGGATTCTTATATTCTTACCTAAAACAGAAGTCCTGAAAGAGCCTCCTCACAGGAAACCCAGCCTTCCGTATTCTGACGGTCTCTAGCATCCCAGAGTACCTCAACTGATTGAGAACAACCGTGTCATCAAACTGGTCTGGCATCTGCAAAAGAAGGTAGGTCAGTAACTTGATTAATAAAGATAAAATACGCCAAATCCATCACTAAATAGTAAAATGTTTTTTTTATAAATGGTGATTAGTGATGTAATTTGTGTCATGTAATTCACTAACGTGTATGTATTAAAAAAAAGAATGTACCCAATCCATCAATAAACTGTAAATGATATCCTTGTTAATTATGTTTACATATGAAGTGATGTTATTTGTAATTCATGAGTCAGTGAAACTTGCATATTCAATAGCGCACCCCAAAAATCGAGCTGTATAAATGATACCCAAACTCTTGGCGTGAGTGCTGTACACAGGTCTGGCGCTGCCCTAAGCACAGGACTTCTTTGCACCCATAGGTACATGCCAAATGATGCTGAAATTATATTAGCATGCGTGTGAGGTGACTTCTACTCACAACCCCCACCGGATACCCCCTCCCCCCACCTCTGCCAATGGATTTTGTGTGAATATATTTTTTGCAAAATAAATTTTACCATAGAGGCATCCAAGGGCAACCCCCAAAAAGCTGGTGCCCTAGGCACAGGTCATGTATAATGTACAGTATATGGTACATACGGCCCTTGATTCTGGGGCTGTTGTCTCCTGAAGGGAGGGGTGAGTTGCATGATTATTTCAGAGAGCACGTTTGTGTTTTTTGCATTAAAAGAGATGAAGAAAACAGAAATTAATTTCTTCACTGAACCAGCAGTGATTAGTTGACACATGAGCTTACTTGCTGGACAAGTCCAGGCTATACCAGTTTTCTAAATTAGATTAATTATGTAAAAATAATTTATGATTAATAGAAAATTAGCTGATATCCAAAATTATATTTAAGTTGTTGAATTATTTGAACTTAATTAGGGAACTTCAGCCCAAAAAAAAAAATCTAGTGTATAAACCAGGATTAGCTAGAGAGACTGAAAAACCTGTGCTCACTACTGAGCGGTGCCATTTGCTACAGGTTTCTGGCACGTTGATGAAGTCAGAAAATTAGATCTCTCTACTTCAGAGGCACCACTTAGTGCTTCACATACTGTACCAGCAGGAGAGAGCTTAGAGTTTATACAACTGTCTGGCAAAATATAAAAGCAATTGAACATCTGAATTTATATCTTAAGCTTATTGACAAAGTGGATTTGTTTGCCTTCTACAATTGCCTTTGTTTGAAGTGGGAGTGCTACGCTTACATAACAGCCATGCTGCCCAAGTTAAGGAGAGAACATGTGAAATCATATAATGCTTTTCCATAAATATTTCTTGTTATTAGAAATAATTCTATATATATATATATATATATATATATATATATATATATATATATATATATATATATATATATATATATATATATATATATATATATATATATATATATATATATATATAGCAAAAATTTGTGTTAGCTTTTATCTCTAGATCCTACCAAAACCCTTTACAGGTATGGGACCTGTTATTCAAAATGTTCAGGACCTGGGGTTTTCTGTATGATGTGTATTTCCATAATTGTAGCATTCATTATAAAATAATACATATGACAATCCAATCAGTGGACTTATCACAATTTTAACATACGCAATATTTTTCAACATTACATAAATTGGACAGAGGTTTATAGCATTAAACCTGAAATATGCTATTGTGCGAGAGGAAGGAAAATATGTTTTATTAGTAACAATTACAAATTTTACATTGATATTAACAACACAATAATTATTTTAATCTATTATTTTAGTAACACCAAAAAATTAAAGGGTTTCATATGCATTTAAATGTAATAACATGTAAACACTGTTACATTTTATATACATAGGATAGTGTGTAGCCAATGGGGCAGCCACTCTAACTGAATTTGGTTATAGGGCACAATTAGCAGATAACAGGTAATCTTCCAGTCTAAAAATCATTGTATTCTATATAGCTTAACATGAGTCAAATGTCATTCAAGGTTTTCTACAGACCTAGTGAATAAAACATTTCTCATATAAAATAGAACATGCTGTTGCCAATAAAAAGTTTATTGTAAGTGCATACAAACTGTAAAAAAGAATAATCATGTTATGGTATTACAAACCCTTTCTTTTTTAATACATATAAATATTGTCTTTATATTTAGCAGATGCTCCTCACAGATAACATCTAAGGCATTACTAATGAGAATCTTATTATGCTGTCTAGCCTTAATGTAGGACACGGGTCAAAGGCAGCGTGACCCTTAAACATACTGACTTACAACTGGAAGCCTATAAGGCACTGGAAGTGATACTTCTAGTAAAGTGCTATTAATATGGTATGGTGTTAAGCCAATTAATTCTCGAGAAGTTGAATTGCAACACTGTTCTACCACGCCTGTCATCTGTCTGCACCCATTGTCATTGATCATCACTTTCCCATTAATCCACCAAGCTCTTGGATAGAGAAAGAATTATCCCTATAAACAGGAGCATGCTTATTACATGACATCTGTTCTTCTATGGGTCTTTTCCATTACAATGGGCAAAGCAGATATAGTAATGTGTTATGCAACTGATCACAGGCAGTCATTATGGTCTTGCAAAATGCATGTTCTATGAACTAAGCAGTGTATTTATAATAAACACAAATACTCAGTAGATAAAAGTCTTGGGGCTCATTTATTAACAATCAAGTTTCCATTTTTTACACAAATAAAAAAATATGGGTTTCCTATATTTCTTAAAGCTCTAAAAATTTGAGATTTATTAAGTTTAAAAACCACAAAAATTTCTTTAACCTTGCCAAATAAAAGTTGTCAAGGTCCTATAAGAAATCAATGGCTGATCTCATTGGAACACTTTAATCAATCCAAAATTTTAGGGGGTTTTAGGGGATTTTTTTGAGATTTTATAGGTATTTGTATATTTTCGTGCATCATTCAGCGTTTTTTTCTTTCTTACTTTACGGATGTTTTAATAAATTCCATCTGTGGTTTCAAAAACCTTTAAAACCATTAAAATTAGAAAGTTGATAAATAAGGTTTATGCCATTTTAGAGAGTTTTGTTTATAAAAGTTCAGTCTAAAACAGCAAGCCAAAGATCAAGCCAAGCTTGAAATGCTATTAAACTCTTATTGTGACAGTGTTTGTTTAATAGTAAATGGGAAAGCTACAGACTGTAGACAGCACTTGATATGTGGAAAATAGGGACACAATAAAAGACTTCCTTCGAACACCACTGCCATCAGGTTGCTACGATACTATGGGATCCACACAAAGCTCTCACTACTAAATAAATAGCTTTACAAATAACTGAAGATCTTGAGAAATCTGTTTGCTGTCATGTAAAAGAGGAATTAGCTCCTGCAGCCTTGCTTTAATTAATGTAATACTATAAAATCATAAAACTGCTCATATAGGCCTATCTAGGGAAAACAAATGCAAAGGCTAGTCAAAAAAATCCTTTTTATGACTACAGAACTAGAAAGCAATCTTGTGAAAATATTTCTAACCTGACATCTCATAAATGTACTTAGAAATAAACTCCTAGCAATTTTGTATTCTTAAAAAGACCAACAATTAATCGATACTTTGGCCACAAAGGTGCTCTAAAGTGTTCTAAATCTTATGCTTCTTTCTTCAGTACAGAAACTCTGGTCTGGTTCTGGGAAAGGTGAGTATATTATATTAAAGCTCAAAAATCCTACAATAGGGCTGTCTAACTGGAGGGCTCTACTAACCCAGATTCTCTTAGCACTATATGTGCCCTGAACAGAGGATAGTAGATGCTAATTGGAAAAAGGTTGAAGTCCATGCTGGGTCCAGTCGGGCAGTTCTGTGCTCAACCCATACCCACTGACTTATAACCCGACTCAGACCTGCTGATGCTGACTCAATATATACTTCTCTCTCTCAGTGCCTGAAACCTGACTGCTTTGTGGGTATTACATTGGGAATCCGACCTTATGCAGGACTCTGGGCTGAACTGTAATGTGAAACACAAAAAAAAAACCCAGTTGCCAGTTTCATGAATTTCACTCTTATCAGTAAACAGTGGGGCCCCATTCTATTGGCACTCCTGTATTTGATCTGCGCATATATAAAACATCTGCTAGTTTGGTGAGGCTACCTTAACAGCTGATCGTTGCCAGTTATAGCACATATGGAATAATCAACTTATTGGATCATACTGTGGGCCTATGCAGACACATCTGGAAAGGTGTAAACGATAACATCTATAGAACTAATGTCAACCGGCATGACTGCATCCTTATTAATAAGTGCAGTTTACAATTGAATGAATTTAAATAAGCTAAATAAGCAATGTGGCAGCTGCTGGAACCAAGCTTTATATCACTAGTCAGAAGGCTACATTTTAGCTAACTAAAGGTTGGCATAAACAGGCCAACTGAGTCAGCAGCTTATTGGTCGGTTTAAAAATCTTGTCAGAGTGAGGACCGTATCTAGGGGTCACACTTGGGCCCAACAATCAGATAAGAAAAATTGTCTCTTTTGGTGACCACAAACAGTAAGGACCCCTGCCCCACTCACATAATTGCTCAGCCTGTGGGCTAAGGAAACAGTGGAAGTAAACATTGTAGAGATACAGTGCAAAATCCTGGAAACTAAATACAAAACAGACCAAAATCATTGTCTGGCCAAATTTTTCATTGCTAGTGGTCATATTCAATGCAGTTAGAGTTACAGAGTCCCAACACTGTAGATTTCCAATTCACTGTACATGTACAAAGCGGAATTGCTAGTTGAAAGAAAATTGGATACGCCAGGAGGTGATGTTAGTGTGTGCATTCAACATTTTGCATTATAATTTTCATGTACAAGTGAGAATGTATGATTTGACTAGCCATCTACTGTATATAGATGGCTAGTCTACATTTCTTCTCCAGGTCTAGTGCAACCCATCGTCCTCATAATGCCGAAAAACAGATTGAAAAGAAAAATACACTCCGCACCCCAGCACTAACACAACTACAGGCAAAAGCACACAAACATGGTTAGGAACATTCAAGAGAAATAAAAGCAAAGCGCAATATCCTACATGGTAAACATTTTACAATGTATCTGCATTTTATATCAAATCTATCAATTAATCTTGCAAAATGTGGGTAACTAATAATATCAAAACTAGTGCAGCAACCACAGTCACTCACTAGCAAGAGAAACCACCTACTAATATATATATATATATATATATATATATATAATACACAAAAGCCAGGAATATCTTGTAAATTATATCCTTATAAACAGTTTTGTTATCAGTTATAAACGGTGAGTTCTGATGTCATTTCTGTCACATGACTCACTGAAATTTGTGTATTATAATAAATAAAGTACCCCCAGTTGCAAAATATGAGGATATTAGTAGTTACCTCGGAGTTCCATGACCTGTATATGGTATATGGTCATGAAACTCCTCGGTAACTTATAATATCCTTATATTTTACAAAAGGGGGTACTTTATTCATGATATATATATATATATATATATATATATATATATATATATATATAAAAAACAGTCCACGAAAGCACTCACGGCCACGATGACAAAGGCTCCTTGTGAGCCGAAACATGTTGATACACCATACATGAATAAAAACTTTTTGCTATATGTTTGATGATCGTGGCCGTGAGTGCTTTAGTGGACTGTTGTTGATATTTTGGTTAGCACCCGGCAATTCATTAACTGAATGGTGAGTGCCGTTGAATTTTATATAAAAAAACCCCCAGCAAATGCAAGGTGACGGCACACCATGGACAGCTCAGCAACAAAGTCAATGTTTTCAAAAAAGTGGAGGTTTTTGTTGCTGAGATGTCCATGGTGTACAGTCACCTTGCATATATATATATATATATATATATATATATATATATATATATATATATATATATATATATATATATATATATATCCCCCTCCCCCATAGAAAGAGTTTTAAGTTATTTAGATTTCATGGCTCAGAGGAAGGAGGGCATACTAAAATGATATTTGATACTTAATAAAATGCCGCTTGAAAGGTTAGAAAAACATATGTCTGCAAATTAAGCAAGATAAGTGCTAACAGTTTGACAGCACATATAGAATTAAGAGATTTCTCTATATATTTTATTGGGGATATGCTATAGCATGATCATATATCATAACAGCATGTATTATTATTTTTACAAACAATTTAATACTGATAAATTGTAACATATCAAGCCTACTAAAATCACATGAAATTCTATAAGCTGTAATATCCTACTTGTGCCAAGTGTTATGGAATTACTCACATAGATATGTAACAGAATCTGTCGCTGTTGCCGGTATGGTATTAATAATCTTGTTTGTTATGGCACATTAAGAGCAAAACTAGGGACTCTATATCAAATTAAACACATGCAAGTAACTGTGATTAGTGCTCTGTATCTGCTACTGCAGCATTGTACAAAAGGAGCCCCATGTAAATCATCCAGATATGAATTTAGGTAATGTCTTTTCTACTGCTCGTTGTTCTCAGTACAGGTTGCACTGGCTCCTACCTTATAAAATCCTGTCTGAGACATGAACAAAAAATGAATGAGGAACCTACCTTCCTTTCACCTAGCTCTCTCCTTCAGTTTGTTTCCTCTCAGACAGGCAAGTTGCCTCTCTGAGTTGCTTGCAGTCACAGTGCAAGCACACAAAAAAGGCTTTCTTCTGCAGGCTGGTATTTCAAGTCTCCCATGTGATATCTGGCTGAGCTTGTTTAATTCATTCCTTTAGTAAAGGAAAGTCACTCTTGGGAAAGGACAGCCCAGCAAGTTTGTGCACAGTAAGAAAAAAAGCTGGAGGTACAGGTTTAAATCAAAAACACACCCTGAAATTGGCCTGAAAAACTCTTGCTAAGCCTTCTCGTATGATCATTTTTAGGCATTAAGTTACCAAAGGGTAAAAAGCTTGTCCACAGATCTTTATTCACCTGTATAGGATTACATGTAGGGACATTTATTAAGGGGCTAAAATAAAATAAGTGCAGCAACCCAGAATCCGATATTAGGGAACAGATATCTATGTAATATCCCTCTAGCAAACCATTTCAAGCTCTTTTTTTTCCAGCATTTAATACATATGAGCAATACAGGGTAATGCAATAAGGGTAAAGTTAGCCCAGGTCTAGTAAAGGATGACAAGATTAAATGTTTGTTTTCAAACACCTGACCACTAAATGCTACTTGCTGAATGGCTGTTATGAGTTGCTCGACTAGTGGCAAATGTTGCCCCTTTTATTACATTACCCCCATGTGTAATAAAATGAACAACGTTTGCACAGCTACAGCAACTCATAGCAC